>NC_071543.1:9772297-10073391 GCF_026979565.1 Vidua chalybeata | reverse complement strand
AGATCTTGCTGTAAAACTCTTGACACAATTTCTCTTATTTAGCTTAATTTTGCAGTGTATGATGAGAGTCATCACTTAAACCAAACAGTTAATCTTCAGAATACAAGCTTTTCAGAAGTGTGTGTCAAGCCATAGGCATCTCTTCCTTTTAACTCTTGTGTTGCAGAGAGAAGCTTCTGAGTCCAGGACTGACTTTACCTCCCTGTCCTGCATAACCAACCCATGTGATGTTACTGGAGTCAGTATGGGAGCTCTGTCTGCAGGGTGCAAGCACCAGAAAACTCTTGCTTCACATGGGTGTTTTGCAAAAGAGATGTACCAAAAATAACAACTGGATATCTGCATCACAATTTAGGATTTTATAACTTTGTCAACAGTTGCTTTCTTAAAGGCCTAATTGGCAATTGCAAGTTCCTTTTGGGAAGACCCATGTTCCAAGTTGGAAGCTTCACTTCTGCCAGGCCCTACAATTGGAACCAGAGGTACGGGGAAGGGAGAAGTGGGGGCTCCCTGGGGGAGTGAGAGTGGGACTTGCTGTGCTCGGTGTTTATGGTGAGCATCCCAGGTGTGCCCTTGCTACGGAGGGGAAAACACTTCCTTCACAGCTGCTGGCACTTTGCAGGACTGCTACTGTCACACTCAAGAAACAGTCTAAAAAAAGTATTTTTATCTTAACGGTTTTGGACATCTGTGCAACTCCTCAACATGTCATAAACGGTTGCATTCCTTGTTACTTGTTATGCATTGTGCCATTTACAAAAACCTTTAATCTCAGCTAATGACACCATCACACTTTGCTTTGCTTCCACCACCCACTGTGTCAGAGTTGAGGCAGCAGAAAAGGCCTTGAGCCCCAGACACAACTGGCAGTAGGGGAGTGATTTGTGAGAAACACAGTCTGAAAGAAACCTTAAAGTTGGTTGAGGATGAAAATTAAAGAAAAGGAAACTTGTGTTAGGGACAGACATATATAGAGGACCTTGGGAATGTGGTAGGTCAGCCCCAGAAATCCATACAAGTTAATCTGAAAGAGTTATTTGTTCCTTGACCTTATTTGTCAGTAACAACCCCCCATTGCCTTGACTTCCCCTTTAAGCCCCTAAGTTCCAGCCTCAGTAATTTGTGGGGAAAACACCAAGTACATCATCCAAATCTTGTGTTTGCCTGCACATACAGAGGAGTGCTGTCCCATATATTTGATAGGGGATTTTCTTCAGAGCTTAAACACAAAAGTATTTGACTTCATTGTTCATAATTGTTTTGCTTTATGATCTTGGGCAGAGGTTGAGCTGAATAATGTTGTTTCGTCTCACTTCCACTCTAATTTCACCTAACCACAAGCCAGCCTCCTTTCTCCCCTTTTTAGGCAAGCTCTGGCTCCTTGTCAGAGTCTCGGGGGGGCTGGAACCCTGTGAGCTCTGACCAGCTGAGAACTGCTTTGTGTTCCTGATGGGTTAGGTGCCCTACACATCCAGAGTATGATAGTTTCACTGGGTTTTAGCTGTTTCTCAGCTAAAGCTGATTCCCAGCATCAGTTGTGCTGTTTGGCCTGCTTGACTTTATTTCAGTTCTTGGCAGCTCCCTACCCCAGCCCTTTTTCTGTCACACACTCTGTTCTTTGCTGCCTTTAAGGGGGCCCTGCCACTTACCTGGCTTACCCAGTTTGAAACATGTTTCTCTGGTTCCTGTGCTTCCTCCTCAGACTTTTTCACTGATGCTGTCACAGTACCTGACTCATAAAATGGACCTTGATTCATGGTCCCTCTGCCTGGACTTAGATACAGAACACAAATAATGTCTTGCCTGTTTCTTCAAAAACTTCCCTACATCTGTCAACTGGAGCACATTGTGTCCTAAATCCAAGAGAGGTGGCCTGATTGGTAACACTTGGTCCTGTACCTATGGTGAGGTGATGCCTCAAGTGAAAGGACTTGTCCTGACGGCAGCCAGGAGAAGGGCTTTTCATTATTTCCTACCAAAAAATGCTGTGGCCTTTACAGCAGTTTGCTGACAGGGAACTTTAGAATCTGGCTAAGGGATTTTTAGCTCAAAGAATGAAACATAGAAAGAGTACCTCACTCAAACAGGGGAGCTCAGGGCTTCGGGTAACAAGTGGCACAGGGGGCTGAGTAAAGCTGCTGCTCATAATGCAGTTACCAGGAAGGCATCTGCAACTTACTGGGATTCTGCTCATTTTTAGAGATGATGATGAAGGGGAGTTAAAACTTCCTTCCTTTGTAGTGGTACAGGACAAACTGAGATTCTGTGCTCCTTCTGTGAAGGAGCAGGCAGAAACTTACTGAATCAAAGAAAATTCAGACATGAGTTGGGTGTACTGGAAAGACCTGGCGAGAAATAGGGGCACACAAGGGAGACTTACATAAATGGAAAAAGGAAGAAATTATTCACAGAGCAGGGAAAGACCTAAGGAGTGATGTGCAATCTCCTGCAAATTATGGGAAAGTAACCCATTTTTCGGTCTTTATTTTTGTTTCTTATGTAATAGCTCATCTTCAAAAGGATTTAGAACAGATTTCTCTGGAGTGACTAAGCCAGATTCAAAAATCTGGGAAAAAAAAATTTGACTGGGAAGACTGCTTTTTCCCTCTGTACCCACCTCAACAGACAAAAGTATGGTCATGGCTTATTCAATATAGGCCATCAAAGCTACCACCTCACCTTGGGACAAATCCAGTATACAAATTCTGGTTTCTTTTTCCAATTCTCAAAAAAAACCAAACAAACAGTCTTTAAATAAAGAAATTATTGTGGATGGTGGTGTGTTGATGGTGTTTGTTGTTGTTTGTTATTTTGGGTTTTTGTTGTTTGTTTTTGATTGCTTGTTTTATTTGGGGTTTTTTAATAATACAAATGAAGAAATGGAACTGCAGAGGGGCTTCCTATTCTGCAGAAGAAAGAAAAGGAAGAGGCATGAAAAGAAAAGGAAGCAGCATGAGCATGAATCTCCTGCCTGGGAAAATGAATCAGCCATCTGGCAGCTTGAGTTTATTCTGATCTTCTCTCGTGGTGAACCTCTGGCCATTAATTCAGACACAGAATTGGTATCTGCCCTCTCCTTGCTCAGTTTCCTGTGTGACTGATCATGAAGTTCTCTTTGGAGAACAGTGCCTGTAAAGTCTTTGTTAAATCCTCTCTAAATTTGGCTCAATATCAGAAATGGTGGAATTTGAAGCGCCTAAAGAGTAGCTTTTTTGAAAAAGATGACATAGTCCTGTGAAATACTTTCTCCTAGTTTTTCACAGAACTTCTTTTCTATTAGATATAAATAATTTCTAGACATGTCAGAATTTAAAATATCTCTTTTTCTTTATGATGCTTAAAGAGTACTTGTTTTTCTTTTACATTTTTTCATTGTATTGAAAACGATGCTAGTATGCTAAAACTATACAGAAACTTCAGGATGGTCTTTTTGTTTTTTCCCAAAGTCTGAACTGATGGTAGAAGCCCACTCTGGAACTGCTTTTCATCATCTTCCCTGTTGTACCAACTGGAAGGCTCAGTCCCAGAAGCACAATCTCTTCATGAGGAAAATGCAGGAGGTTAGGCTCTTCAGAGAGCCAGTTTGACCCCCTTAAAGGTGAGGAATCCTCACAATGCTCAGTTGACTTAAGAAATTCCAGTCTTCTGGTCACTGGAGCAGAGCAGAAACTTTCCTGGCCTCACGGCAGAGCTCAGCACCTTCAGCTGTGCTGACTTCAGTGCTCCTGCAGCTGTACTGGAACAGCTCAGAGAAATGATCTGGGCTCAGGGGTGGGAATCAAACCTTAGAAAACAAACGTCCCTGTCCCCTTCTCCGAAGAGGCAACAGCTTTGCTAAGACAGGGCTGAGCAAACAGCTGAATGAAACAACCGCGAGGGAGGAAATTGAACCGGAGAGTGCGAAATCCTCTTAGGCAGGCTCTGTGACCAGGGGTTTGTAATGTGCTGCTGCACCTGGAGTCTGGTCTCTAGAGTGCTTCCATGTTTTGTCAGAAGCAGAAAAAAGCAAATTCTGTCGTGTGAGTCAGGACAGCCAGAAGCATTATGGATCTGGGCTTCCAAGGCCTGAGTCAGCTTTGGGAATGGGCTGAAATCTGCCACGGTATTGTCAGCGCTTGCACACTCATTCCTTCAAAACCACACCTTAAAAACCATGTCATGTTTGCTTCACGTTAGGTAAGCACACTGAAACCTCTCAGCTGTGAGCTCAAGTGTGAACTACAGTGCTTTTGGAATAGAACGAAATACACGTGCTGTACATGTATTTCATGCACAGCTGAGTGGAGCTGCCTCGTGTTCCTGCTGGCTCCTGCAGTAAACTGCTATAATCTTGTGAAGTTTTGGACTGCAGTTTTAATATCAGTTATCCCTATTGTATCTCAAGCAGAAGACACATTACTGGAATTCTGTGTACAGGCAAAATGTTGTAGTTTATTTTTATGGAAAGGTTGTCTGTCTGGCAGCTGTATGAGACTGGCTTTGTATGGGAAAGGCACAAATGGATGCAGCTCTATTCCTAAGTGTCGTTTTATAACAATATAGATAATTTTAAAAGCTTACTTTGGTGGGGTTTTTTTAAATACACAATTCTTCTACATTTTCCAGACACTATCAGATTAACATTAAAGACCATCAGCAGCACCTGTAGCTGTAATTGAAACCGTGAACATGGTTGTATGACTGGGCATTCAGGATGCTATTTTAAAGTGTTCCCTACAATGCAGTCTTTTTTTTTTTTTTTTTAATTTCCCCTGAACTTGACAGAAGGTGCAAAACTATTCTGAAATGTGAATTCAAGCTACAGAACATGATTTATTTTTGTAAGCCTGTCTCATGTACCCACAGATTGTATCTAGAATTCCTAGGTGTCATCAACTTGTATTACACGGGTTTTAGTTTTTTTTTTTTTTTAATTTTATTTTAAATATTGCTAATCTGATCACGGTTTCCATTGTAAGCGTTATTTTCTCTGCGGGATGCCTCATCTTAGTTTTGAAAAGACTGGAACTGGTGGATACTCTTCTCTTAAATACCCTGCCTTTGTTAGGCAGGTGAGCAGAGTAACTCAGCTTAGCGACTGCTTAGTTATGCTAACGCTGTCCCCAAAATTAAGAGTAGATAAACACAAGAGGGTGATTAGAGCCTAATTACCAGGACAAAACTATTATTGTGCTGACTGATCTAAATATAATCGTACGTGAAACTATTCAGCATGAGCAACGTGCTTAGCATTACACAATAAAGTGAAAAGAAACCCAGGCGTCACAAACTGTGTATCTGGTTACTTGAAGAATTCTCTACTGCTTATATGGATCGTTTTAGGTTCATATAATCCTCATGAAGGGAGAAAAAAGGAATCTCACAAATGCTCATTTAACTTGAACACACTGGGCGATGGGCAGAAGCAGAACGCGTTTCTGGAGAACGCTCCCAACCACACGAGCTGCAATCGGCGCCAGCAGACTCCGCTTCTGTGCGCGTCCGGCAGTTCCCCAGATAAGGCACCCCGCATCCATGAGGGCAACCGTGCGTGTATCTCCCGGGCCGCGGGCTCCCTCCCGCACGGCTCCGCTTCCTGGCTGCGAACGCAGGCAGCGAGGGCGGCCCTGCGGTACTGGCTCCGCGGGGCACTTCGGTAAGGCCCAGCTTCGCCTCGGCCGGACAATCACGTCCAGTTTCCGGGGGTCTGCGTGCGGCCGGGCGCGTCCCGGGGGCCGGCCCCGTGTGCGAGCGGCCGCTCCTTTTTAGGCCGCGCCGGGCCCCGCCGCCGATCCCAGCCCGGGCCCGCCCCGCCGCAGCTGCGCGCCCGCCCCGCGCATGCGCCGCACCTTGTTTACCCCGCTCGGCGCGGCGCTGCCGCGGCCGGCCGGCAGGTGTCGCCCCACGCCCAGGAGAGCGGGCCCCGCTGGGCGGCCGCCAGGTGGCGCCTGCGCCCTCCATTCGCCCGCGAGCCGCCGAGCAGCGAACACCCCAAACAATCCCCAGCGCCGCCGCCAAATTAAATAACCCCGACCCGCCCGCGCCCCGCGCCCCCTCCGCGCCCACAGCCCGGCACCGGCCGGGACGGGCGCGCAGCCGGCGAGCCGCGCCGGGGATACGGGAGCGGAGCCGCGCGCCGGGGCCTCCTCGCTGCCTACGCCGACACTGGGCAAGGTAAGTTAGAAAATGGCGGCGAAGCTTCTGGAAGTTTGGCGGGGGGACACGGGATCGCGGTGCGCGGCGGCGATGAGAGGCCGGGCCGGGGCCCGCGGCGCCCGGGCGCGCACGGGGCGCCAGGCCGGCTGGCCGCGGGGACTGCGCGCAGCCAAGATGGAGGACGGCGGGGCCGAGCCGCGAAAACACTCCAGCCCCCCGCTTCCCCACCCCCCGTTCCCGGCGCGCCGCGGCGGGGAGGGGGGAGGCGAGCGGAGCGCGAGTGAGAGAGCGAGAGGGCGCCGAAAGCGGCCCCCCTGCCCGTCCCGGCCCCCTTCCTCTTCCCCAGAGCCGGCCGCGGGCAGGCCGGGCCTGGCGCTCGGCGAGCTAAAATGGAGAACCGCCTTCTCCTCCTCCTCCTCCTCCCCCCTTCTGCCGAGCCGAGCAGGGGCTGCCGGCAAGATGGAGGACTCGGGCATTGTGTGCGTGGGGTGTGTGTGCGGGCGAGCCGGGCCGGGCCGGGCCGCTCGGGTGGGCAAGCGAGGGGAATGGGGTCGGGGCCCGAGCCGCGCTCGGGGGGAGCGCTGGGCCGCGCAGAGAAAATGGTGGGGCGGCTGCCGGTGCCCCGGGGTCGAATGTCGGGGGAGGCCGCGGGCAGGGGACTCGCATCCCTGACAGCGCTCGCCACGGCTCCTTTCCCCGTGCTCCCGGCTGCCCAGCAGCCGAGTTCTTCCTTCCCGTCCGCTCCCGGCGGGTTCCCCGCGCAGGGAAGTGCCGAGGGATCGGGGTTTGTCTCCTCGGTCTCTCTTCCCAGAGCTGGGGGAACTCTGGCCGCCCTTCCCCGTGACTGCATAGGAAGGCTGGCGGAAGCGGGGCCCCTTCGGCCCAAGTGAGGACGTAGGTAGGGACTGACCTGCACCTTTCCCCCCCGCCTCCCTTCGCTGCCCCCCCGCCCCGGCGCCCAGCTCGGTGAAGGCCTTTGTGGGTCGAGTTTTCCCCTCCGAGTGACTTTGGCCGAGCTCCTCGGCTGCTGTCCGCTAAGAGGAAGAGTTGTGGCAGTTTCCGTTCGGCTTCCTTTATTTTTTTTGTAAAGAAAGGGCGCTTGCCAACTTGTGCCGGGGACGCCCGATGCCGGGAGCCGCGTGTTGCTGGAACCCCGCTGGGCTCTCGCCGGCCCCGGTGGGGGAGGGGGGCAGGAGGAGGAGGAGGAGGAAGGAGAATGCTTCTTACTGGGGGGTTTTGGCGCCACTTTTGTTTTAGATAGTGCTCCTCTGCCCCCTCCTCCTCGGCACGCACTGAACTGAGCTGAACCCTGCCCAGGTAGGAAACGAGAGCTTTCCTGGTGTTTCTCTTTTCTGGGCGCTTATTTTCTCTACACGGATTTTTAAAAAAAAAAAAAAATATATATATATATGTACGTGTGTATATATATGTATATGTAGTTGCTGCGGTTAGGGACGGAGGGACAGAGCAGTGAGCGGCCGCAGATGGCTGGGCTGGGAGGCCCTGTTTTCCGGGAATTCCTCTCCCTGCCCGAGCGCATCCCTGGTGCTGGGCGTGCTGGCCTTGGGGGCCCGCACCGCTGTGCTCCCGGCCGCGCTGCCTCCATGCCTTCCTCTGTTCCGGTAGCATTGTATAATCCGTCTGCCCCGTGGAAATCCGGGACCCACCGACCTCAATTTTTTTTTTTTTTTTTCTCTCTCCTCGCCCCCGCGAGCGGGCGTGGAAGCCATCGGGCCCCTCTGTCGCTGTTTTTATTTATTTATTAGACTGCCCGGGCCCGGCTCTCCTTTCTTGTGTTCCCACGGGATGCGGCTTTAGGAGGTGACACAAAGTTTCGATCACCGCCGAGTCCGGTGTTCTAGTTACTCAAGGGGAGTGGGTGGTTGGTTGTTTAGTTTGGTGGGTTTTTTTTTTTTTTTTTTTTTTTTTTGTGTGTTTGGTTTTTTTTTTCCGTTTGTTTTATTTTTTAATTACTTTTTGGCAGCCCGGGTAGCTCTGCTGCCCCCCCGCTTGCCCTGCCCGAGCTCGAAAGCTCTCCCTTCCCGTGCGCTCCCCGAGCCACACCCTGGCGTGTCCGGTCTCCCGAGGCGCCCGAGCCGCCGGTGTGACCCCGCGTTCTCGCTGCGCGCCCGGGGCCGCCGCCCGGCGCGGTTGCGGGGGGGCCGTGCCGGCGCGGCCCGGGCGGGCGGGCGGTTGCCGAAGTGCGTCACGGCGGCCCCGCCGGGCCTGCTCGCCGCGCCTCGGGCCGCGCCCGCCGCCCATTGGCCGCCGCCGCGCGGGAGGCGGCCGCTTCCTCCGGGCCCGGCCGGGCCCCTCCGCTCGGCTCGGGGCGGCCGGCGCTGCTCGGGCTCCGCTCGGCATCCCGCTTGCACGGCTCGCCGGGCTGCTGGAAGGGAACCGGAGGAAGACGTCTTTTGGATCGCTTCCCTGGAAGCCGTTGCACGACGCTTTCATGCTCACCGGGAGTTTTGTTGAATCCTGTTTTAAATGACCAAGAATGAGAGTTCCCAATATTTCCTACAGCGAGGTGTTGTTCTCCAAGCATAAGTCTCCCTGTTAACTCTTGGCGGTTCCGTCTCGATTTGTGATTGATTACTTCTTTCTCGTTTGTAGTGCTTGGCCATTCGAAACAACTTTTTCCGTTTTTCATAGTCTCTTTAAATCAGTAATCTATTTAATATTATTCCTGGAGTATTTGTCTGGTATTGAACTCTCCCAAGACTTATCCATGTGCAGGCTGGCTGATTGTGTGCAAAGAAATAAATACCACAAGTGATTGTGCAATTGACCATCATTAATCTCTGTCATCTTGCTTATCACTTGTTCATTATCCTCAACTCATAATTTTGTGGATCGGTCTTCCTGGTGATCAGTCACAAAGTCAGTACCACAGATCTGGTATAGGACTCTTTATTGGGTAACACAGTTTTTCTTTTATGGCATGATAACAGTTTCATTGCTAAATGAAACAGGGTATGAGAGCTGCCTTCCTTTTAGCATAAACATGAATATTTTTTGCTGCTGAAAGCCCTGGAGGTGAAGGGGCTGGAATCTCCACACTGTTCTGATGAATCAAAGACTAAAAAGCTTCGAAGTTATAGAAAGGAGAAAAATATTAATTGAATCCTATCTCTGACAAATAGTTATTGCTATGTAACTCATACAGCTCATGTTAGTCCTTCTTGACAAAACCAGTGACATTTTATTGTGTTGTCTGCAGGTGGGCTTTGTGCAATCTGTGACACAAACCCCTGAATTTCTGTTGCTGTTGTTTGTATTGTTAGCTGTGGTAAACTTAAAGTGGGCTGTTGTATAAGCTTAAATTCAACCAACCAAAAAATCCACAGGCATGGAACTGGGAGATAGGAGAGACTTTAATTTTTCTGTGATACTTTCTATCCTTCAGATAACTTCCTAATTATGTACTTGGGCCAGAGTTATGCTTTTGGAGCTTTTTCATACATTTACAGTTTCAAGAAGATAATGCTGAATAAAGTCAATAATCAGTGTAAGAATATGTTAAACTTGTATTTAAGAAGTTAAAGTAAATCTTCTGTATGACTCTCATCTTTTAGATATAAAGTCTTGATGTTTTGCAATTGAAAACAAATTAATTTGAGTCAGTTTAAATCAAGGATCCTGTGATATTTGAATATATTTTTTAAAAACTGGGTTCTGTGAAATTACAAAAAATTGCTATTTCATAGCTTATTAAAATACTTTGTTTAAAAATCCATTATGTTACTTGAATAGCATTCATTTTATAAATTGGAGTATTCAGTTAGCTGGTTGGTAATCTAACTAAAATTCCATAAATATATCACATTTGATCTTGACATGTTCAAGTCTTTCAACATTTGGAGTGAAATAATTTCCACTTGGAAGGAGTGTAAATAGAATTGTCAGTTAAATACTCTCTAGGTTTATTTTGTCTCAGTATAACTTACCAATAGCAACTGAATTATAAAAAAATAAAGTAATGTAGACAGCTTCTCTTGAATATTACATGCTACTCCAGTCTCCTGTAGAAAATAGCTGCAGGCAACAAACCACTTGAAAGTTCCTGCTCTTGGTGGTGGGAGCAACTGTGTTAGACTTAGTTAAGTCATGAAATAATGTTGGCACATCAAAGCTTTATGAACTTTTTAAAATTAGATTGCTCTTTGTCACTTATGGCTCAAATTTAGAATGATTCCAGAATCCTCGTTTGTCATTTTCATTTGTGGTCTTACTGTCTCAGTTGTTTTGCTGCAGGCAAATATTTTAGGAGAGATGAGCTTTTCTGAGACTTGTGTGCCAGTAAAAACAGGTTGTATGCTTTACAGAAACCTGAAATACTTCAGTTGCTTATTTTCACCAAATGAATCTCAGAAAATAAGCAAATATTTCTGCTTGTTACTTGTGCTTGTCGGTTGTGGTACTGGAATTCAGTGTTTGTCAGATGAGACAAGGTTTTCAGCTTCATGTGATCTCTACATACAGTGGCCATTCCTTCTCTAATTTGAAGATTTAGGATAATGTTGTAGGTGTGAATTTCCAAAAGGGTACTGTTGGATTTTGGTGGTGGATGTTGTTTTCTTTTGTGGTGTTTGTTTTTTTTTTTTTTTTCTCCTTTTTCCTCTTTTCTTTTTTTTAATGTGTGTAATTAAGAAAACATACTGGAAAGAGGAATATGTTGTCGATTTGGTCTCTGTCAGCGAGATGTGAGGATTTCCAAGAGCATCATCTGGTTCAGTACTTGTTTTGTCATGGAAAGAAGTGATTGATAGCAGCCATCAATAGATCAGTTTAATACTCTTAAATAAAACCTTTGCTCTCTTTCTCAGTATCACTTAAAACATTCCTATTCTGAAAACTTCATGTTATATGAGGATCATTGAAAAAGAAGAAGAGAGTGATAATGTAGTCCTTGGGAAAAAGAGGTGAGCGGGGAATTGGAGTTCTAGGTTGGGAAAAAAGCTTACACATAGCAAATATATGGAGGAATGGAAAGAGCTCTTTTCCACGTGCATCACAAAAACTTAAATGGTGACATAGCCTATAGTTGTGGTTTACATTCAGTGCCGTCCAGCGTTTTAAGTGAACTCCCCTTTAAACTCAAAGGCTAAGTAAAAATGGGAATTCCTCAAGGTCCCATAGTTCCTGGGTCATTGGCACCGGCAGTCGTGCGGTGTGGGCTGCTCCGAGCCTCCTTTTGCCTCCTTCCCCTGCCGTCCCGTGGGCTCCGCACAGAGGTGGAACGGAGCGGGGCTCAGGCGGGTGAAGCGCCTGGTTCCGCTGGGGCGTGGAGCCCCTCCCGGCGGGACGGGCCGCGGGCCGTGCCGAGCTCCCGGCGGCGCCGGGTGGGTGCAGCGACCGCCCCCGGTCCCCAGGGGGCGCCCCGGCGGCGGGGCCGCGGCTGCGCGGGCGGGGAGCCCGCGCGGGGATGGGGCGCGGGGAAGGGGCAGGGGCGCCTTCGGTCGCCTTGGCAGTGCCACATCTGCGGAACTGCAGCTCGGGGCGAGCGTTTATTCCGTCTAAAAGACTGCTTTGAAGAGTAAACCAGTTAAGCTCTTCCATTCAGTGAACAGGTTTCGTGTTTGAAGATTAGTGCAGTGACTTCAGTTGGCTTTTTATGTTAGGAAAAAAAAATCTGCTTTCAAAAAGTTCTGCATCTTTGTAGTTTAAGGGTAAGCCTTAAACTGATGTAACTTTTGACAAGGTTGGATATTTACTTAAGAGTACTGTAGCAAAAACTCATTTTGAGAGTACAAGGTTAAAATTGTAGTTTTAATCCTATGTTGTTTTAGCTAGAATTTATCTTCCTTAAATATTCTTATCCTGAAGATCATAAAAATCTGGTAAATTTAGAAATTAATTTTTTGTGAGCATAAATACAAAGTAGGAGAAATCTCTGAAGGTGACCCTCATTTAGATCTTCACAGACAATTGTAGGACTGGTGTTGGTTAGTTGAAGTTGGGAAGCTTGTATCAGGAAAGGTATTTCAGTGTTCTGGGGGTATCAACACATAAACCATGTTCTTTTTTTCTTGATCCTGTCAGTTTGATGGGTGAGATGACCGAGACTAGACCAGAATCCTAGACTTGATGGGTTATGCCATTCTGTTATTTCACAGAATACTCAGTCAGTTTTTAGTATCTCTGTATTTCCAAGTTTTCCGCTGTTTAATTGTCCTAGATCTGTGAGATCTTGGGTAGAGAAGAGGGAAAGGGAAACCTTTCACAAACATTTTCTGAGATCTGGCACCCAATTTTGGAGATAGGAATGTGGGAAAATTTGATCCCCCCAGGGTACCCCTGTGCCTTTCATGTGGCACCTGGCTTTTCCCAGCCTTTACTGGTACAGATTTGCATGGAGGAGCCAGGACTAGTCTCTATTTAAACTTGTTTATGCCAATTTGAATCAGAAATGAAGGGCATGTCGGACTGTATTTGTGTGCAGCTACCTCTTGTGTTATTGTGGCTTCAGAAGGAAATAAATTAGTTGTCTGATAGCTGCTTTGTCCAGGTATATACTTCATTGTTGTCTATTCTGCACATTTTTTTGATTGTGTAGCTAGCTATGATTTCTGTCTTTGGTAGGCTTATTTTTGTAAAAGAATATGATCAGAAGAGGGAGTAGATGTAAGAAGATTGGCATATATAGCAGGGTAGTTTGTGATCTGTGATTGAGAAGCTGATCACAATACCTACCCAAAAAAGTATCTGAGGGCATGTGTTGGTTGGTTTTAGGTTTTTTTGTGAAATTCTTTTTTGGTAGGTAGGTGAGTGGTTTATTTTCTTATGGCTCTGAATTTAATGGCTTATTAGTCCTGCCCTTATACAACCTTTTATGCATTTTACTTTTCTATGCTTTATTTCTGTAAATGTTAGTTGTTATGTTAGAGCAAGGGAATATGTGTGACACTAGAAATAACTTTGTTTTCTGCAGCAGTTTTTTGTTACTGCTTCTGTATAGCTCTAGAGAGGAAAGTATTTTTGCATCTGTTCCCCTTGTTCAAGGGTTGATAGAACAAGCTGATGACTTCTGCTTGTGTTTTGAAAAAGGTCTCAAATGGTGCCTGTTGTCGTATAATGGATCTCTTTGCAGTGGTTTGGATTGATAAGAATTCTAGCTGAAATTTCAGGGTTTCCTATTAACAAAATAATGAATCTGAATGTACTGCCATTTTGGAAAAGACAAAACATTTCTGAAACTACTGACTGTTTTAAAAAGTAACAACTTAGATATGCATATTTTATTTAGTTGTGGTTACATTCCAAA
Source organism: Vidua chalybeata (assembly GCF_026979565.1). NCBI lineage: Eukaryota > Metazoa > Chordata > Aves > Passeriformes > Viduidae > Vidua > Vidua chalybeata. The sequence continues at coordinate 10,059,992 of NC_071543.1, read as the reverse complement.
TTTGGCTTTGGAGTTGCTGCAAAGGTTTGGTGAAATGCTGCTTAGCTTGTGGCCTGCGAGTGAGAGAGCTGTGGGTGATCTGGGGGACACCTGACCCTCCCTGCAGGCTCCCCTCACGTTCCTCCCTGCTCCAGTGGTACCTCAGAGAGTGCAGGCTCGGGTGATGAACGCTCCTGGGAGGGTCTGTGTTGAACTTCGTGTGGTCACGTAGCAAAGAGGACTTAATGCAGTTGTTTTCTATTGCTTAGGCCGTGTGAACTGACTGGAAAGAGATGGGCATTGTTGATGGGGAGGTAATGTTGCAGTTCTTGGTTATGGCTGAATTGCAGTTTTTTACTGAACGTAGGATTTTGGCCTCAGTTTTAAGACCTTCTTTGCAGCATCATATCTGGGCAAAAGAAAATTGACTTCTACTTTGTTTACAAATAAAAATAAGCTGTTCAAGATAAGGCTTTTTCAGTCTTTCATGATACTTCCTGTTATTCTTTTATATAAAACTCTCAGTTCATCCCTTAAGAAGGATCAACTGAAAATTTGGACCATATCAAGTCTTAATAAGCAGATAATAAGCAAGTGATATAATTGGTTGATTTTTTTTTTAATCAGTGTAATCTTCCAGCAAGGAGAGTTCATTATAAGTAGAGTTTGTATGGAGTGGGGGTATGAATATTGGAAGTCTGTATTTTTTCATCTGTTACTTTTATTAATGTGCTGTGGGTAATTGAATGTATATATTACTGAAGTTACAAAAATCCCCAGTGTAAGTAGTAAATGTCAAGAACACAGCTTAATAATTAATGTGCGCATTTGAGGTGTCTGGTTTTCAATTTGAAGGTGACTGTCTGACAGGAGTGCTGGAATAAGACATTTTTGATAATTATATATATAGATATAGTGGTGAACTAATTTAATTTGTGTAAGATGGCGGAGCATCCTGACCACTGGTCATTTCACACAGAGGACTGATTATTGTGATGTTCTTTCCAAGAAAGGAAACTGGGAAGGCTTGATCAAGCCTTTTTTTTTTCTAAAGCAAGAATGACCAATGGCTGCAGTCTATATGTCATGTGGCAGAGGAAATAGAGAATTGATACATTATATTTTGATTTAGGGTAAAGAATACAATTTAAATATAATTGAAAGGGAAAAACTATCATATTAATAACTTAAGATTAATAACCTAAGAATTTGTAAAACCTGGCTGTTTAGTGGTACTTAGGGATGGGAACAGTATTCTTGCATGAAAGTTCCAGTTTGGTGTGTTTTTTTTATTGTTTCTTATGTACCTGTTTGGACAACTGTATCCAAAATGCTTTCTTTTAACACCACATGAAATAAAGTTTTGCGTAGTGAATGCACAGTTTCTTCCTAGAAGTAATGCCACAATGAAAAAATTGTGTTCTTGGTCACAGAATTGCTTAGGTAGGAAAGGACCCCTGGAGGTCTAATCCAGCCTTCTCCTTAAATCTTGTCCTGTAAGGCCACTTGTCAAGTTCTGAATGTCTCAGAGGATGAAGTTTCCTCAATCTCTCTGACAATCTATTAGGCTGTTCCTATTGGAAGCTCCTTCTTTATTTCAAATTTTAAACTTATCTTAAATTCCTGAGAAGATTCATGTTTTTCATCTCCCAGTATATGTTTAGAAAGTATCCCTTGATGTGGGAAGCTTGGAACTATAATATCCCTGTTTAGAGCTGGTGATGGTTTTTTCCTGGGAATTTTAGAAAAAAAGACAGGTAAATGGCTACTGAATGACTTTTTGGTACCTACTTTTCCCTCTCGTTCCATGTGCTTTATTTATCTTTCTTCTGTCTGTGCTCAAGCTTCACTTACTGTGTCTGACAAAGTCTTGCAAATAAAACTTCCTTTCCTAAGCATTTACCTGTTCACTTAAGTGCCATTCATACACGAATCAAAATTATTCTTCTTGCAGTTTTCATATTTAAGCAGTGATATTTTTATTCATTCTCATAAGTATTATTTCTAGAAATCTACAGTTCATTTGAAACTATGGTAACCAGAAAGGAAAGCTGCACAAGTATCTCTCTTGGATCTGTGGTATAGGTCTGTTGTTACTTGCCTAATAAACAATTGGCTAAAGAAGAGGTGAAACTGGCTTTTGCATGTTGATTTACCAAACACAGAAATGGTTTAACAAGGCAAATGCTCCAATAACAATGGAAAATGTTTGGGTTTTCTTCCCCACTCAATTACATTTATTTTCAATATTCTTCTTTTAAGCTGTTCTTGTTTTATTAAGTGTGCTTCCATTCAACTAGTTTTGATAAGTTCTGTTTTCAAAACTGATGTATATTAGAACTTGATTAATTAAAAAATGTTTATCAGTTAAAAGGTATTGCTGATGCAGTGACATGTAACTGTATTACCACTCTGCTATAAAACAAACCATATTTTGTTCACAGATGAGCTGTGGCTTGATAGTTGAAATATAATAAAAAAATCAGCTTTTAGGAATTTTATTTGTCTTGCTGCATTGCATTGTCTCTGTTATACTGCTCAATTTCTATTCCCCAATACAGTGGTTTTATGAAGTTAGCTTAGAGCCTCAGAGCAGTAGTTAGTGCTAAACAGAAATTTTCAAAGGTGGCAAGACAGATTGTTTACATCAATATGATATAAAAATGTCAAAACCATTTTTAGACACTTTCAGTTCAATAGCATCAGATAGACGAAAATACAGAAAGTCATCCTCTTCATGTACAGTAGGTTACTCATTAAGATTCTTCCTATTCACCCCCAAATGCAGTAACAATCTCTGTAAAATTGAATTCTCAAGGGTTTTCCTTTTTGTGCCAAGAGGCTGTAAACTGCAAAGCATACCTTGCATTCAAAACTGGTTAGAGAAGTTTTGTTTACAAGAGAGGATTTATGCATTCTTGCATAAGCCCACAAATGGGCTTAGCCTTCTCCTATCTCCAGTGAAGGGAAGCATGGAAAAATTCAAATGGTTCTTTTGGATGGAAGATTGACTCAATGTTCCTGGGAACATGGGGATTTAAGAAACTTACTGAAATTTTTCAGTTTCTTTACAATAAGCATTATTTGTTAGTGTATAAGGAATTAAGCATCCTAGGAGATGAAATGGGATTACTATGATGAAGGAAAATACAGCAAGAAAGATAGGAAATGTAGGAATGTGGAAGAAAATAGGGATGAATACTAGAGCCATTTCAAAAGTTAAGTTGTGTGTCCAGTTCTATCATCTTCTCTTTTTTATTCTGTTGTGGAATATGTTGGCATTGGGTTATTAGATATGTACAGCATAAGTAACTGCTTTAATGTAAAAACTTAATCTTGGAAGTTGCCAGACGTGGAAAGGTGCGAATGTTTGTTTTGAATGTTTAATTTTTGAATGCCAAACGATCAAACATTAAAGGCTTTTTGAACGGGATTTGGCAGGGAGAACTTAAACTGGCGATCTGTTGAAAACAGTTTTTTCTGTGAGGGTAGTTGGTGGAGAGAAGAGTTATTTCACTGATGTGAAAGAACAGAATTGAGCAGTTATGTAATTAAGTAATTTTTCAATGTTACTTCACGTGCAGAGTTTGCTCTCATTCATAGTGTTTTCCTTCCATACTTGTTCACTTCAAGCTACTGAAGATGAGCCTTCCCATTCGCAGGGCAGTTCCATGAGTAGGTGCTGCTGCTAGGGTGGGTCTGTCTCTGTGTCCTGATCACATGCTCTGTTGTTGGCCTTGTGCCTGTGTTTTATGACCACTTGAACCCTACAGGTGAACTGGTTTAAGAGCTAAACTCTGAAGAAAAGTGTTTTTTGTGGGTTAAATTCCTGTGAAGTCAAATGTGTGCTGCTTCTGCATGAAAGAGGATATTGGAGCTTTTGGCTGGTAAGAATACAGAATACAGTATTTCAGTAGTTGAAGTGGTTTTTATCAGTTACCTGGTCCAACAGTTGTAGCGATGTCTTCTGTAACTGTAGAGCCAGGAAAAGGAAACTTTGTTCCTGCTGTCATCTACTTTTCTACCTGGTCTTACTCATAAAAACCATCAGGCTGGCATGCCAAAAGTAGTCCTCTAATCTCTGCAGTGATCTCCATTTTATCTTTTTTTTTCTTCCCCTGAAATGTTACAAAGTCTGTCATAGATCAATTAGAGCTCCACAAGGAAATTCAGGACTGTGGTTGATTTACATTAATTTATGCAGGCAGGAAGATGATGTACATTTTTCTCTGGTTTCAGTCTGTGTTCTGGTTAGAAGTTGTGCAGGTGTTACTGGGAATAAGATGGAAGGGGTAAGAGAAGATTTTAAGAACAGTTACAGAAGATTTTTCTTGCAGCTTTGGCATGGTTAATCAGATGCTGTTGTAAAAACCCTGCTAGACCTCCTTCTTCAGCTGGATGCTTACCAGCCTGCTGTGGTTAGATCTTATTATGAGCCTTTTCTGTGGTTCCTGGAAGCAGCAGTGCCAGTTCTATACATGAGGTCTGGCTTTGGCCTGTTTACAGAGTATGGACCATGCTATGCAGTGATCTGAAGTCCCATCCCTCCTAGCTTTGGAGATTTTTGGGGCATCCTGAGGCTACAGGTCTTATCTCTAAGAGTACCTGATGATTAAATCAGACATACCCTTTTTTTAATCTTATAAAATATTAATATTGTCCTTCAGAGATAATGAGAAATGCCTGAACATGCCATGTGCCTCTCCTGTTTACCTCACTTTTGGCACAATTTAGACCATTTTGTTTTCTTCCACTCTTGGAAGAAAGCTTGTAGAGTGTTTTTTGCAAGCTGGAATCCTAGCTAAGAAGATGCTGGCTTTCTTTACGTGTTTGGGAAGAGCTTTGCTGTTGAATGATCAGAAGCTATTACATTGTGATTCATTGCCTAATTCCTCGCCATTTTAGATCTGGGAAAACTAGTCTGCTCTAGACACAACTGTGATGTATTGAAAATAAGATTCTATAAGAAAATTAATCTGACACCTACACTGTAGGCAGACTTTGCTTTGTGAAGTTGTAGTCTGGTCAGGAATACGAGGCAGCAGGAAAGTCATATTTACAAGATGTTTGGAGTTCTGCAGATCATTTCAGGTTGTACAGAGGATTATAGAGATGTGGGTTGTTCAGCATGCGTTTATATAAGCTGTGTTGGAACAGGAGTTTCTTTTTTGGTGTTGGAATTTGTAGCAGGCAGTGGGCATTGGTTGTCCCCAGTTTTGCAGGTGCTCCTTAGAAGCACTGTTGTGAATATAGCTGCAATTGCCTGAGCTCTCTGTTTCTCCTTACTGCTGTTGAAATGTTTCTGTGGGACTTCCCTGCTTGGAAGCATGCCAGAATGAGTGTGTGGGAAGACTTAATACTGGCTACTTACATAGCATTTTGTATGTTCAAACTCTTCTGCAAATATTAACTAATCTTTATTTAACATTTGAGCCTAATTTCTGTCAGTATAAATCAATAACAGGCAGTTACGACCCCTATTTTCTTGATGTCAAAAGAACAAAATACTGTAACTAGAATAGTAAGAATAATCTGTATCATCTCATTAACATACCATTTTTTATCACTGTACTCTCGTGGTTTCACGTGGTGTAGAAAAAAGTTACGAATGGAGTGCAGTGCTACTCTTCAGGAGGTCTCTGCATTATTGTAGGATGCTGACTATGAGAAGGAGTTGCATTGTGTTCATTTTGTGTGGCATTTCAAGCTTTTCTGTGTTGGCTTTTGTTTCTGCAGTATTAAGGTTTATTTCTTTCCAGTCTGGGGAGTTGTAGCATATTCATAACAAGTAATGCTGTGAGAATAATGTTCATTCTGAGCTTGCTGCTTAAGAGCTGTCATTCATCTGAAAATATATAGTTAGGTTGAAAATTCCTGTAAAAGTTACTAAGGTTTACCCTACTTGTGTTTTGGCATTGTAAATGCCAGTTTTCAGTTAACTGGTATTTATTAAATGGAACTGCTATGACAAATTCATTAAGCTGTTAGTTTTAATTACTGTAAGGTTCTTGCAGCACCAAATGTAAAGCAGCTGGGGATGTTTTTATTAAGGTCCCATATTTTACTTCGAAAATTACTGTCGCATTGTTTTCTGTTGATGCTGTTGATCAGCTCTAAATGACTGCTGTGTTGTAAGGAAGTATTTTGCTGTAGCAGTGTCTAAAATATCAGCATATGGATTTCAAACAGATTTATAATTAATAAAAATGTCCCTTTTGAGTGGCAGTTTTTGCAAATAGTTTGTTTTACATTATATTAGCCAGATTTTCTACAGCTTCTTTTTATTTTGAAGAGATAATAAAATAGTTTTCTTCATGTAATTTACAACTGTAGTCTGCATTAAGTGATAAATGTCTGTCTTTGCAATTTGGATTGGATATGTTTTCTTTGTAAGCATCCTTTTAAAATGTGGCCTCAGTTCTGGCTTAAGTGTTAAGATTTTGTCATTTCAGGTTTTGCTCTGTGAGTTAAACATAAAAGAGGTTTATACAGTGAATTGCATGCTGGAAACAGCATGGATTAATAGGAAGAAGTATTGAGGTCAGGGTCCTTAGTCTAGGTGGGATAGTGTGCTAAACCAGCTCACTTCCTACACCACGACTGGCCTGGACACTCTTCCATTGGATTGGCTTCCATCTTGGAAACACTCAATCAAGTGGTGGATTGGGCTTAATAGCATTAAACTTTTAGCAGAGAATTCAAAGAGAACTTCCATAAATTACTGTAAATTTTCTTTTCATTTGTAATAGCATTATTTGTAGAAGCTACACAGATCAATGAAGAAAATAATTAGAAATAGAGCTAGTTCTCATTACATACTCTTGGAGTGGTGGGTGCTGTCTGTGTTGGAATAAAGCTAGTCCTGGCTTTGCAGGGACGAGTGGTAGATTGTGATCATATCTCATGTGTTGAAGTAACTTTGTAATAGTAATGGATTAGAGAACCCAGATGAGACCAGTCTAGGTTGTACTTGGTAAAATGAGCTAATGGTTAATTTTTCTGCAGGAATTTAACAATTTTCTGTTTCTGTCACATCTCTGCTGCTTTCATTGCCATTTTATGTAGGCTTTAGGCAATGGCGATCAACTGTTGGCTTATCAGAACATTGAGTTTATTTAGACAGTACAAACCAGAGTGAGTTAAGAATTTTCTTTACTGTGGGAAAAACAGCATGTGGGGCCAGGCTTTTCTATTTCATAGCTGGCTAGGTAACACATGGTTCAGGCACTGGGGGTTGTACTAAATATTCATCATAGTGCCATAGCCAGAGAGAGTAGGCTGGATTTGGAGCAGTGTATGGCAACTTCTAAAGCAGTTGTAGCTACCAGAGCAGTACAGACATCTCTGTTTGCTTTTGATGGAATTGGAGAGTTGATTATGTCTGCCATAGTGTCTCACTGACTTTCAAAAGAGCTGTTTTGCACTAGCCACAGGACTCTTTTGTTGAGCCAGCTCAGCTTATTAAACTGTTAGAAAGCTAATTAATTTGAAAATAAATTAATAGATTATTGCTCAACAAAGAGTATGACAAGTGCCCTTGACTGTGAAGTATGGCCAGAAGTAAATGCAAGAAGGGAGCAGTGGGACAGCTCTTTCTCCAGTAGCAACCCATCTATTTTATTGTATTATCAAGCTACTACTACTATCAAGTAGTTTCATTCATTATTTAGCAAAAAAGAGACTTAATGCAATCTCTTCAAATACTGGTGTAAATGTTGAATCACTTAGTTGGTAAGTGAAAGGAATAACAGAATAAGATTTGAAATTACTAGAATTTGGCCAAATTGTTACTGTTGAACAGCTTCCTTTTCTGCAGGTCAGTGACAAGTTGAGAAGGTGTAGAAAAGGTAAAGATTGTGAAATAGGGAGGTAAGTGGGAATGGTGGAAATGCTTAAGTTGTATTTTGTATAATGTGTAACGTGTTTTATATTCTAGGTATTCAATAATAGTGGTGTAAAACCTTTTAATGCTGGAGGGCATGATGGTTTAAAATGTACATTCAATTTTTAGATTTGGTAGCTTCTGTACAAAATACTTAACAATGACAATACTTAACAATTTAGAGTTGAAGGGTTTGTTTGGTAGGTTGTATGTTGGACTTGTGTACCACAGTATCATAGAACACAGTCAAGAGTCTTAGAAACATGGGGATATCTCTGTTACTTCTATTTAAGTGGTTCTCTGGAGCCACTAATCTGGGAATATATTATACACCCAATGAAATGGAGGAGGATTTTTCACGTGTTTTGGGGAACCTGTAAATGGCTGAATTAATCAGTTAGATATCAAACAGTATAAGCTGCATATTGCTGTAAAATTACTGCTGTTTTGGGCATCATACAAAACCTTAATTATTGCAACTGTCACATCCTGAAATAGTATCTTGTAGCGAATCAGAAATTTTTATCTTCTATGGTAATAAACAACAAGCAAAAAAAGTTACTTGAAAAATGTATTTCACCAGTGTTGTTACTAAATCCTCAAATCTTGAGAAAGTGATGTTGAGGAATGTCTGTCTATGGATATACATGGAATGAGTTCAAAAGGAGAGCAAAATAGGTTGTTCATGTTAAGAGAAACGTAAATGGCTGAGAAGTAGAGTTGTCAAAAGTAGTAAGAAAACACTGGTTTAGACTATTCTAATGATATAGTATAATGATAAATCAGCATTGAAGAAAATGCAGACTCATGGCAGTAAGGAGTGTCTTTAAGGAAAATGTAGTTGGGCATATACTACAATATTTTGGTTTGTTTTAGTCTATATTTGTTTTTACAGATCAGGTGTTTACTTTTGGGGATGGTTTGTCCTACTATGTAAGTTTTCTATTTTAAAAATACTGTTGTATTTTAATACTTTGACTTTTGAAGCTGTGTGTTCTGTACATGTCTTCTTTTTCTTCATCTGTATTCTTGACATTCTTTCCTCCAAAGCACAAAATTCAACTGGTGCTACATAAAGGAAGGGCTTCCATTGTCTGTAATACTGCTTTTAGTATTGCTTCAGACTGTTTTTAAAATGATAAAGTAATTAACTATCATATTTAGTGCCCACCTCTTGTGCATAAGGCCTGGCAGCACTCTTTAAGTGTTCTTGAATCAAAAATGACACACCTACATGTTAGGAAGATGCTGACTTACTCTTCCTGTGCTGGTTTGTTCTTCCTGTTTGTAAAATCAACCTGTAATCCAGCAGGTGTAATGATGGATCACATATCTTCTGTCCAGGACAGATCTGGTTAATCAAAATTGCAGAAATGTTGTTGTGGGCCTCAGTCTAAGGGACATCAGGGTTCTGTGAGTGTGTGATCCGGTACTGGTTTAAACCTGTCCAATATAAACACTTGTGGTATCCCTGTCAAAGGACTCCTGGGTGTGCTTCTGCGTCTTGTTGGCACAGAAGGCAGATGTTCATGCAGAAACCTGGAAGATGGTGTGATTTAAGTGTCATGCTGCAATTTTTGACTGTCTTGTAAATTAATCTGTGCTTAGATCCTTTGCTGGCTTAATTTTGGAGTGAGATGGTTTTTGTTCAGAAAAAGCTGTGCAGTAGTTTGGAGCAGGCTGGGTTATTTTTTCCCTGAGTGCTGTTGCTTGTGGACTGTGTGTGTTGACACTATAGTTGGGCACACCTGTTGTGTGCATTATCTCCTTGTATTGCTTCATGGGCCACAAAATGAAATTCATAGGTTGTATTATTGTTGAACTTCCTAATAACTGTGAAGTATTACTAGACTACTAAACTGTTCTTCATTGAGAGCTTAATTAAAATAAAGACAAAGGATACTATAGAAAAGCCTAATTTTACATAATAAATATTATTTTACTTAATAAATACTGAATTATATGGTAGATAAATACAGTCCATTTCATAATGGCAGAATATTAATCTTCTGATCATAATTTGGTAGCAGTTACTTTCCTGAAGTAATTCTTTAACCATGCCATTTTAATTTTTTCCTCCTGTTCTCTCATTCCTGCCCCCAGATATTCAGATTTATGATTAGCATCTGTCATTTAACACTGTTAACTCCTCTGTCTTCTGGAATTCTCTGCAAGACACAGTAGTGCTGCCCTATTTAATTGCATTAATTTTTTTTCTTACATTGATGTTTACTAATTCATCTTGTGAGGTAAATGGTCTTTGGTGTAACAAGTAGGAAGGGGGAGTTGTCAGTAATGGAGATGTAGGCTAATGGGTCCACATCAACCACTGCCACTGCCAAGGCATAAGAAACTCTACCAGGACCTTTTAAAAAAATCTTCTAAACCAGAGGAAGTATAAAGGGCACCCTGGGGTTTTACTATAGAAGTAGACTTGATCACTTAATACCAGTTAGGGCAAAAGGCTGGAAAGGGAGAAATAAAATATTTTCCCTGATTTTGTCACTCACAATTCTTTAGCTAGATGTGCAGTTTCCTGTGCAGTGTTTCAAAGGCTTTTTAAAAAAAAACATTTTTTAGGCTTCTATAGATAAGCCTACCTGTAAGATTGTGGAGGCTCACAATCTTCTTAGTCATGAATTCAAGTTCTTAAAGCAGTCCTTGAACTCAAGTTTCATTTTGTTCTTGTAAGTATTGATGGAGATGGTTAAAAGCTAACACTTCTAAAGCAACAGCTTTAGTTGAAATTGTTCATTACTTTGCAGTGAGAAGTACAGAATTGTACTCGTTAATAAATGTTTGTAAGAAATTTTCTAGTCATAACATTCTTCTAAGTGTTTGTAAGAAATTTTCTGGTTATCACATTCTCTTTTTAAGTTCCTACTGCTTCTAATGTAACTTGGGTGTGTAATAATGTGTGCTACATGTGAAAACCCAAGCTTAGAAAAGTGATTGTTGGAGGCCACAAATGGGCAGGCAAGCAGGTGGATTGCTGAGCTCTTGAGGGCAGTGGGGTTTGTTAGGGTTAAGTCAGATGGGCACTGCAGCTCTTGCAAAGCTAAGGGAAGACTATAAAAGGCAGGTGTGAGCTTTGGTGGTCTTGTTCTTTCCTTTATATGATTTTAGTGATGGAAGCTTGAAACTGAGGTGAGCTATAACATTTCAGTTAACTTTGGGATAGCCTAAAACCCCTAAGTAGACTGACCGTAGTGGATAGTCATGCAGCTCCTTATGCTTTGGCCAACCATTTTTAACTTTGTACAATATACTGTGCTTAAAGATCTGTTGTAAAACTCACATCCTGCTAAAAAGTCCTCCAGTTTCTTGCCAGTAGCATTTATACTGCACTGGTGTCCAGTTGTGGAGGAAAAAAAAATTGCATGCATTGGGTGCTTAGGGCTTTTTCACATAACTGAATAAAGCATGTGAGATTCAGGAGGTAGCCACTAGAAGATTGTGTAGTATTTTTCACAATTTTGTGCCTTAAATTAAAAAAAAAAAATCTTGTCTTACAGCATTTATTGAGAACACTTCTGTCAATCTTTTGGCTTTTTCAGGGAGCAATACAAGATTGCCTTGTCTGAAGGGTAACTGTTAGGTTAACATCCTGTTTTAAGGACTGAACTTATATAGTTAAAAAGCTGCTTTTTAAAAAGATAATGGTTATATATTTGCAAATATTTATGGGGAGCAATATTTTTGAATTTATACACTTTCTCCAGGTGAATTTCACTGAACATCATTCTACTTGTGCCATTAGAACCACCAGTGAATCAGCTGATGAGTGTTTGTAATTGGATATAAAGCCATATTCCATGCCTTTGTAGGATTTTTAATTTGGGAATTGCAGAAGCCTTCCAGGAGTTCATAGCAGTTGTCACAGGCTAAAATGAGACTTAAAATTTTTCTGAGAATGCCTGGTTCTTGATTTTCTTCTAATCAGCAAGAGATCATAAAGACGCCTTGTGCTACAAGGATGGATAAATAGGGATGCAAGTGTGAGTGCTGTCTATATGCTAATGTTCAAGAGGTTTTGAAGAACTAGATATCATCTGTTACAATGTCTTTTTTTCTTGCTCCTCACATGAAAATACAGTCAGCACTGAAGCAGCCATAGCAAAAAAAATTGTCTACTATAAAATGGCTGAGGAAAGATTAGAAAGATGAATACTTTTAATTCCAGGTTTATAGTTTTCTTTGGGCTTTTTGTGTTCATTTTTTTTCTGGTCTCAAACTTTCACTGGAGCACAGATAACCTGTGTCTGGTGTCACTTATAAAAGTTTGTGAGAGGTTTGTTTCACATGATTGGAAAATAATAAATTATAATTGTATTAATTTTTCTTTAAATACTACTCTTCATGAGTAATTTTGTCTGTATTAAAAATACTGAAATATCAATATTTCCTGTGAAAGAGGAGAATTTTGCCAATTGTAGCTCAGCAAAGGTTTTTAGTAGCAAGTTCTCTCCACTCATGACAAAATGTTTGTGTATCCCTCCTATAATGTGATGAGGGGACTAGAACACTGCAGCAGTGCTGGCGGGATATTTGTGGCTTTGAGCTGAGAAGGGTAACCAAGTCATGTGGTCGTTCACTTTTTGTTCTCTCTCTGGCAGTGAGGGGGGATTGCTACCTGGGTGTGCACCCCTGTTATTGATGCTGCTTCAATCAACCACAAGCAGTTTCAAGAGAACATCTTGAAATCATTGTTCCTTGGGGATTTACTGCATTTGCAGCATCACACCTCTGATCCTGCTGCTTACAGAATATGATTATCAGCCATTAGGTCTGAATGTTTAAACATGGTCACTCCAAAGTGTTTCCTTTCTCATCTCTGATTTTTTTTTTTTGGTTCATCATTAAAGATCTCTCTCCAGTCTGTTTAGTTTTTGTGGACTTTTCCCATGTGTTGTTTCTCCAGTATTCATTGTTCTGTCTACTTCTTAGTCTTGCTGACAGACCTGCTGAAAGATTTTTACAAAATTAATTTCTATACAAAATGCATTTTCTTCATTTTCCTGAGGAAGATAAAAGGTCTGTGTTTTTTTCTAGTCATCAGTTAATCTGTGGATGTTTTATATTCTTTCTCCCCCTGACCCCCTGTTAGCCTTGTGTGCCCCAGAAAACCAAAAAAACCACATAAAAACGTTTAAATTTTGCCATCACGTTACATATATGAGAACTGCTGAGAAATAGTATGTCATTGCACATTAGAGACTCTGTGATATAGAAAATGTCAAATGATATTTTTACCTGGGCAGTTTAAATTTTTTTTTTTTTTGGTTGGTTTTGTTCCAGCACACCATATGGTCATACTTAGTATACACTACACTATTGTGCAGGAGATGCACATGTTTTAAACCATGTAATTTATTAGTAAATAATAAATAAGATTTATTTAGTGTGTTATTTTAATCTAGATTTGGGGAATGGTAAGTATTACAACTTGTATTTTATCTTTTAGTTTCAGAATAGGGAATTGTCATAGTGCATGTACCCTGATGTGTTAATTGGTGAGAGATGTGGTTTAAGTAGGCAGCCAGGGCACTTCTTTGTCTTCTTTCCCCTGCAAATATTAGCTGCCATTGTGAACAAGAACATTGTTTTGGTAAAGGAGAAACATTTACTAGCATAATTTTATGCCAGTGCTTGAGCGTTGTAGATATTGCAGTCCAGCAAATACTCAGAGATTCCTTGAGCTGGAAATTGCTGTATGTGATGCTCCAAGGTTGTACCTTGTCTGTGAAGTGAACACAGGATGACGTAAATTGCTTGATGAGCATTTAGTTTTCTTCAGAATTACTGGAGGACATAAAAATATTTTGTTATCTGATTCTGGAAATAGTGTTGGACAGTTGTCGTTTTCTCTGCAAATTGATGTTTTTCCATCTATTTAAATTGAGGCTGTTAATTCTTGGGAAAGTCAGGTTGTTTATATTGTTAAAATTCTCAATTTATACTATGCAATGCTTAACATATCAATTGAAACAACTTTAATTTTCTCCATTAAATGTTCTTTTAGGGGGCTTTGGGGGACTGTGATTGCCATTTTAAAATGTGTATATTCAGGTTGGGCTGTGATATAGAATTAAATACAAAAATACTGTAATGTAAAGAATGATTACATTTTCCTTGCTGCAGAATGTATCTTGGTAGTCTATAATCATTATACAATTATTTTGCTTGGAAGAAAGAAAATTTGTGTATGGTACAGAGAATCCTGAGGACATTCTGCTAGGCCTAAAAGGGTAAGGTATCCTTTGTGGATTTGAGTCTTTTGTAGTCATAAAATGCCAGAATTATTTGCTTAATTATGTCCTAGGTGTTAAGAGTTTTATGCATTTGTTTGTGAGAAAGCTGTGTGAACAACAATTTTGATGGAGTACTATTTTTAGGTATCGCTACAAGAGTGAAAAGGCTTATTTAGAGCTTGTCACTGGTGGTATGTTTACTGTGTAAATTCAGTACTAATATTTGATATCTAAATTTTTACACTTGCTATGCTGTCTTGTTTTTATTAGCATACATGGATGTTAATTGGAGTTAATTGCCTTGGAGACCTATGCAGATTTCTGTAAATTGAATGATATCTCTGGGTCTTGCAAAAGCTTTTTTCATTTCTTAGATGATGTTTGTGTGCTGTGATTTTCTTTTGCTGTTAAACAGCTGTGACTTTGCCATTCTCATACTTTAGTCTGTCAACTACTCCAGCTGTGTCCTTAGACCTTTCCTTACCAGTAAGTTCAGTTCAGGAGGAGCTAATTGCTGCTTGTTTGGGGCCATCATCCGTCTTCTCTGACCTTTTTAAAGGTTCGGTGCTGCTGTCTGGCTCCCTCTCTGCTGGGCTGCTGTTCTTACCTTTGTTCCTTCCCTGCAGCTAAGACTTGCACAAGAGGAATTTTACTGCTTTGTGGCCTAGCAGGTCTATCTTGCTATGATCAGCTGCAAGAAGTGCTTACATACCTTTCTGGTGTTTTTTTCCTTCTGCATTGTTTTCTTAGTGTACTGTGTATTACACCAGGATCTACAGTTCTAGGATAGCTTTTGCACTTAGCATACGAAGTCTTAAGTTAATTCACATAGTAATAAAATTTATGTTCTGTAATTAATTTTTTGGCAAGCATCTGTTTCACAGTAATGAATTGGTTCCTAAAATGTCTGTTGACTGTCTAGAGAATTGTAGGAAAGTTGGCATTTAAAAACATTTCTCATGACTGAAAGAAGTGGGCAGCTTTGTCTTAACCCATCTTTTCTCAGAAAAAGTTCAAAAACCTCCAACTGAAATCTCTCTATCTAAATTTTAAAAAACAATACATTGTTTTTCTCTTATCTTTGAATTTAAAGGATAGACACTTTCCCATAATCTCAAAAACACCCTGAAATAAAAAAAATCATATACTAAGGATAGAGATAGTAATTGTGTTAAAAAAAAAAAAAAAAAAATCCCAAACCCAAAATCTGCCAAGGAAAAGCCCAACTTGACATCATGTTATCTATTTTCACTATTGTCTGCAACACTTTACAGCAGTTGAAGACTGTGGCTCTGATTGTAGGTTCACTTTAGGTTGCTTGCAAGACTAAATTTGTAGCATTTAATGATCTAGGATTTTCATACCCTAGGGCAAGATTATAGTAAGTGGAGGTCAAGCTGAACAACCGCCAGACCTGATTTACACACGGATAAAAATGTTCTTGTCTAACAATTAGATTGAATGATATTACCTCTTCTTAACTTGTGCTGGAAATTGTTTCATATTGTTTCAAGACCGAGGCAGTCAGATGCCAAGCAAGCATCCTCTGCATGGAATATTAGTCCTGCCTTTCAAGTTTATGGAATCACAGAGGATCCAGGTATATGTATCACTGGCCCCTGGCACGTGTATTGTGGGGGATAGGAAACTTACTGCAAACAGAATGTGATTTTAATACATAAACTCTTTTTAATGTTATGTCCACGTGAAAGCAGCAGTCAGGGGTGCTGAAATAGGGAGAAGAAGAAAAATCTTGGAAAGACATAACATTTGAGTCTTCCCAGACATACCTGCTAAGTGTGTTTCAGTAAGGCTTATACAGTTACATCTCCAGAGCAGTTGATTGATTAGTAACTGATGTTTTGACACTTGTGTAATAGATCATGACCAAAACAATGAGAGTTTTTTTTAGTATATGTTAGGTGAGCAATTAAACTGTACTGAAACATTAAAAGTGATTACATTTAGTTAATGTGGGCAGCCTAAAGGAAAGATGGCAAATACATTTCAGTCGGAGCATTGTGTTACTGTAACTAAACATTGTGCTGCTACTTTGTCAGGTGATACTAACTTCCAGTGGTATGCCTATATAGGAATTCCATTTGAGTTGAAACAAGATATTATACTTGTAATCCTGATTAGTGGTACAACAGCATGAGAATTCTGTACTGCTGATTAATTGCCACAGCCGTTCTAACAGTAAGTGACTTTTTGAGTAAGAACACAAAGTTGGCAGTTTGCATTAGTAATGTAAAGAGATTACTGTAGTGTAATAGTAGAACAAGCTCATTGTTCATCCAGTGTTCTTTTGAAATTGGTGCCTGGGGCATTAAAATGATTTGAAAAAATTTGCTACTTGATGATACTGAAGCATACTAGTTTATTTTCTGTATAAAGGTATTTAAACATACATGAATCCTAATCCAGTTACCTAATTTTAAGTATCTTCCCTCTTCCCATAATGTATAGCTAACCCTGTGATGACAAACTGCATGTAATTAAGTTTTCTTTTGTAAGCAAATCGTGGTTTGAGGAGCTGTGAACTTGTTGTAAGTGGTAAATGATTTTGCAGAATCTTACCTGGTTAAAATGTTTTTATTTGCCATTAGGTGTTAGGATTTGAGGTAACAATCCTGAGTGGTGATCACACATTTCTGGTAAAAGTAATTGGAGAACCAAATCTGTTAGACATGGGTAAGAGCAGAGCCTGTTGAGTTCAACACAGGAGTAATAAATAATTATGTAATTGATGGCTAACTAATTAAGTTAAAGAAACACTGCTCTTGAGTAGGTATCTAGGAGAACTGAATAACTTAATATGAGGGGTTCAACAAGATTGAAATTCTATTTCAGAAAATTAAATATGTCTTTAGAGAAAATGTATTGACTTATTTCAGCATTGCATCAGTGAGCAACATAAAATGAAGTAGAAAGATCAAAGCACTCTGAAAGAGGTATTGCCTATTTTAAATAATCCCTTTTCTGTCCACCTGTTCAAAATACTTGGAATTTTAATTTTCTGAGAAATGTCACAGAATGAGAATTGAAAACTCTGCATGTAACAGTATGTTGTGTTCTCAGTTGTTGAGTTCCCTGTTTCTGATTTGAGTGTGGGGAGGTGGGGGGCAGGTATTTGGTACAAAACAGAGAAACCTATGCTAGGAGTAGGAATACAGTTAATTGCAAAACTACAGCAATTGTTGGGGAAGACATGGTGAGAGATACAGCACTTGCATTCTGGCCATTCTTGTTTTAATAATTAGAGGTAATTGCAAACTGATAAGGCAAATATCATGAACTGAAAACCACAAGAAGATGACACAGTTCAAATAATAAATTAAAAGCAGAAACTATGGTGAATAAGTATGCAGTTGTTGGACAGCTATAGATTTATTAGTTGTCCTCTGGTGACTTCCTCTGTGGCAGTTGACTTTACCATCCCTCTGTCAGAGGTTACCTCCCATGCCATGAAAGTCAGCAGGATGGGATTTGTCAGCTCTTCAGTCTCCTCTGTTTGCAAGTTCAGAATGTTAGCTTTAATTGTCACTGCAGATGAGTTGCCATTAATAGATCTGACTGTATTCCAGAGCATACAAAATGGTTTCTTTAGTTTTTTTGAGTTGGGTTGGTGGTTTCAGTTTTTTTCCATTTGGTTGGTTTTTTTTCTTCTCCAGGTAATTATCGATCTAGTAAGGTTCCCCCTCCAGGCTCCTCCCCTCCCCAATAGCATCCTGCTAAGAGTCCTAGAAAAGGTTGGTCAGCAGTAACTGTGTCTGAATTTGCCCCGCAAAATCCTGAGTATGAAACTGCTGTACTAGTTAAACTGTAGCTGATGTAAATGCAGTCAACACTGCAATGTAACCTTATTTTATCTTTTATGCATACTTGCCAACTAACTTTTAGAAGGCAGAAATGGTTTTTGGTATGCCCTATAGTGAAGGAGCTGGTAAACTATGATGGCTAAAAAGTGATGTTCTTTTTGTGTGTGACATCGGCTAAAAACAATCTGGATTTCTTTCCTTATGCCCAAGATGGCATTTTTGTCTCAGCTGGAAGGAAGAAAAAAGAAAGCAATATTTAGCATGCAAGCCTTGTTCCACGTGCTGGAGGTGAGGGGATTGGTATCTCCAGGTGCTGGAGAAATGCTGCAGGTTTCAGGCACCTCCAAGAGCGTGGGGCAGCTGGGAATTCAGCTCACCGGTGCTATAGGGTACACCCTGCTACAGATTGCCTCTCTTGGAGTGGGGGAAGGGGGAGAAATCATAGCACATGTAGCTTGTTTAAGAGACATCTGGCACTACTGCTCCTTAAAAAAAAAAAAAAAAAAAGAAAAAGAAAATACAGGAAAAAAGCTGAAATTAAGTACCTTATCTCAACAGCTTCTACTGTGTTGCTGAGCTGGTAAGTCTGATAGTTGTAGTTTTAATATTTTCATTGTATTGAACATGGATCAAATAAAAGATTTACTACAAGTTGTGATACTTGCATAATGTCATCAGTGAATCTTCAACATAATATAAATTTAGCTGTAGGGTGTAACTATCTTTTGAAAGAGGAGGGAGCTACTAGCTTTATTTATATGGTGAATTTACTCAAAAGCAAACATGTAGGGGTACAGCTTTATGGATTTTTTTTTTTATTTTAAGATTAAATGAAGAAACCAAAAAGGTTTAACTTTGGTTGATTTAACTAGCTCTACTTGTATATTTTAAGTCTGTATAGAATGGATGCTCCTGTGTAAAGGATAGTCCTGCACAGTAATAGAGGCACTTGTAATGGAAGATAACTTCAAAAGGACAAATTTCACTTCCCTTTTCTTCAGAATATTTTACACACATCAAGACTTGCTCGATATTTGTCAGCTTACTCAGTAAAATGAGATTGGTCTCTAAAAGAACCAACTATCTAAAAGGTAGAACCAACCCTATCTAAAAGGGTTTGATACTCTTTTTCATGTTAGCTTTCACAAAACAGGCTTGGTTTGTTAGAGCACTCTCAGTTGGCTTAATTTTTGACCTGCCACAAGTAAGCAATTACAGAGTTGAAAAAATTGATTGATTTAAATAAATAATTTTTGCAATGTTCTTCAGACATATGCAAGTTCAGTGAATGTCAGTAGTCAACTCTAGGTCTCCATACGTGAGGTTTCAGTGCCAGTCATCTCTTCCACAGAATTATTTTAAGAGGACTCTGTTTTAGGATGAGTAAAGGAAAAGGAGAGTGTTGTGTTTAGACTTAGTGATGAAAAAATGTGTTTTTTCCATTAATTAATTAATTAATTGGTCATGGAGATTCTTGATTGTGGATATATTCAGTTCTCTGAATTCTATGGGGGAAAGCCGTGCACATCACAACTACTGTTTTGTATAAAATTGGTATTCAGTACTGCAAATCTCTGAACAAACCAATTGGGCTTTTAGCCTAAATGTTATGAGGGAGAACAAGAACAAAATGTTGGGTATTAAAAATGTTTAAGTTATGACTGAGAATGTATGGAGCACAGATGTTCTGAGGTTGGCAGAGTTGCTGAGATAAGTTTTTAATGAAAGATAACAAGGTTTTTATCTTTATTTCTTCTGTTTTAGAAGCAAAGCCAACTTTTGCATATATGTGTAGTTTGCTTGAATTTTATTTTGTAAAGATGATTATTTAGTTTGATCATTGAAAGAACCATAATCCACTTATGAAAGGCTTATGTTTCAGCTTCATACTGCTTGGTTTGGATGTGGCACAATATTTCTTCCTTTTTTCCTTAAATATTCCTTTTCCTTTTTGATGGCATAGATTTTCATTTGGGCCAGGGAAGGATGGACATGGATGGCAAGGTGATGGCAGTCTTTGGAGCTGCACTTTGAATTAGTTCCTAGTGCTGCTGTGAGACTGTCGCTGCAGCGGTGATGGATGGGGGGTGGGTGGGAGAGCGCCCGGCGCTGGGTGCAGAGCAGCCATGGCCCTGCAGATGGCCCATAGGAATTCTGGGCAGGGATGTTCTTGCTGTAGCCCAGGCCTGGTAGAAAAAAAGCTGGGCTGGTTGGGTAGAAGACAGCAGGATTATATTGAATGAAATATCCTTCCCCCATTTTTAAAATTGTTGTTGTTGTTGTTGTTGTTTTAAAATTAAAGGTCCAGGTAAGACTAACACCATTTGACTTGTGTCTTTATTCTTTTCGATTTATTTCTGTGGTGAATGTAGTCTCTTTTAGTTACTGTCTGGAGCCAATTCAAACATTTTTGAATGGTGTGAAGCTTCAGCTAATAAACTGGTGAGTCTGAGCTGACCAAACGTAGAACAGAGTTGGTCTCTTTTTGCCGTCTGATCTTGAAAGGATTGGGATCAACAGGCAGGGGAGTACAGGGGGCTCTGCAAAGAGCTATCCCAAGTGTGCTGTGACCTGGGCTGATACAAGCTGACTGGGAGATGTGCTTGAGAGATTTTACTTTCCACTCTTCAGTAGTTTTATTTTATAGGGTTTTCTCTTCAGCCATCTAATACTGACTTTATCTTAGAATAGCAGCTGAGGCTATTTCAGTATCTACTTGTATAGTCCCTCCTACAGAATTTGTAATCAAACACGGTTGTTCTTAAAAATGCCCAAAGTTTTGGACACAAACCCCTAGTGACCTGGACTTTTTAAAGAGGAAAATCTATATGGTAGGAGGGAAAGCAATGGGGCTCCACTAAGCAAGGCAACTTGCAGGCTTGCATTGATCAGTGGCAGAACAAAAAACAGAACTAGCTAGATGGGGAATGCCTTGTCAGTTGAAAAACCCTGCTTCCACCTTGTGTACTGGAGTAATTCATTGCTGTTGCCTGTACATCTGAACAATGCCAATTCTGCTCAAGGATTTCCTGTGGAGCAGCTTACCTGCTTGCTGTGGACCGTGCATATCTTCATCCCTAGCTTTTACAAGAGCAAAGATTTTGAGGGGATGTGCAAAGTACATTTTTGAAAAATCTGTATGGGAAGAGGCATATTGTTCTATTCTGTAGTTTAGTTCGGAAATTTATGGCATTTAGGCAGCTGGAGGTTGTGCTTGCCTTGTATCATAAATGAACCAGTACTCCTTTTTTGACTTAAGTAGGCATATGTGGCTTTTTTCCCCCACTTTTTTTCCCCCATTTATTTATTTTTTTCAGGTTTTGGTTGTTATCTGACTTGGCTTTTATTCTTCCTAAGAGCCTAATTTTCCACGCAGTCAGACTACAACATCTGGAAGCAATTTCTACTTTGGCAAGGAAAGATGTGACAAACACAATGAGGTGTAACTTCTACTTTTGTTATCTTACCTTTGCGTTTTTTAAGACATCCAAACCCAAACCTTTTAAGAGATATATGGGAATTTCAGGTGCATTTTAACAAAGTGGGGGAATATTGTTGGGCAGGATCATCAGAGAGTAACACAGGTATTTTCCTCTTTAATAAGCATAATAGTTGTATTTACTGTGCAGTTCAGTAATCTTTCAGATATTGTAATGCATGTATTGAGTGTTTTAAAGCCACATTTTACTGGACAGAGTGAATTACTAGTTGCCAGTCTAAAAACCTCATAGGACGCAAGCAGTAACAGTGTACTTATGTTTCAAAATAGCATTTAACTTCATTGACGATATGGATGTTATTAATGGTACTTTAATGAGCAATCCTATGACTGTGAAGCACTCACTGTAGCCAGCTCTTTTCCCTCTCTAATTGTTGTTCCACCTATTTAATAAAACTAGCAAAAATCAAAAAGTACATTTAATGAGAGGAGGATTATTTGGTGGTGTAGTTGAGATTGGCAGACTTTTTAGGGTGGTACAGAGGTCCTTGTATATTATTCAATTTTCAAGTCTCTAAAATTATGGTGAAGTCTCAACTTTCACTTTGAGTTTTAGCCTGACCTCTTTCATATGCCATTTAAATTTGTTTCTTCTTTCATTCTTTCTTCTCCCCCTCAATAAAGCCTGTTTAAGATCAGTGTGTGCATTATCTCTGGGGGCCTGTGTTTCCATGTTCTTGGCAGTTTCCTGGCTGGTTCTCTCAGGTTCTGGGGGTCCTCAGATGCTCTCAGCTGGCTTCTGGCTGAGGGGTGGTGAGAGGTGAATGGTTCTGGAGGTACGTGTGCTGTCTGCTGTATAATGAAAATGGAAGAAATGCATGTGGAAAAGGAGTAGGGAGAATGCTTTGAGGAGACAGCTGAGATAGGCAGGTGCCTGATGAACTCGGAGACAGAAGGTGCTGTCACAGGTGATGTTTGTCCCAGGCATGGTGCTTGTCTGCAGGGCTGCTCCTCCCTTGGCAGGTGTGTGAGTGGGAGCCGCTGGGCAATTGGGGTCGTGGTGCCTGCTCAGCCCCACAGAACTGCAGGCTTTTGGCAGTGGCTCCTCCCAAGAGAAGGGTAGGAATCCCGGCAGGAAGCATGCGGGGCCTGCAGTTTGCCCCATTGGTATGTGAGGTCCTGTGTCACAGCAGAGCTCTGCTGCTGGTGGTGATGCTCTGACCCTGGCAAAGCTCCTCATTGGCTTTGTTGTGAAGGTAGAGTTCTGCTGCCCATGCTGCATCCAGTGACTTGCGTGGCTGCAGAAGGAGTTGATTCAGTTGGCTGATCCAATGGAGGACAAATCATGGGAGAAGGAAATGGTTTTGGTTTTATAATTTGCTTGCTGCTGGTTTGCCTGAGTGCCAGAATGAGCAGAAACTTTCCAGTGTGTTTAGACAGAGGAAAGGAAAACCTACTGCTTGCAGTAACAGCCCATGGTGTTGCAAAAGCATGTTCTGAGATGGTTCTTTCCCACTTATTCAGCAGAACTGTTGTACGAACTAAGGAGCAAATGTTATAAAAAATTAATAAAGAGCAGGCCAAGGGAAAAAAATTGTAGTGATGGCATAAAATCAACAACCATCATAACATGGCTTTTTAGAATTTCTTGAAAGATGGAGAGATGTATGGTCCCAAGTGGTGTGGAGGGGGTGTAACAGCTGGAAGTTTAGGGGAAAAAATGTGAAGAAAGAGCCTGAAAAGATAAGAGCTGTATGAATTCAGTAATTTAGGTTCTTTGTTGGCATGTTAACTGTTCAGTGGCTTTGGCACAGTGGCCTGGTGCTGTGTGTATTGACCATGTTTCTCTTGGTAAGAAAGGAAGAATGTGGATTGATGGTCTCTAGTTCAGGTCTTTCTGTAAAGGAATTACAAGTCTCACTTGTTAAGCAAACAGCACAGAAATAACCACACAGATAAAGGTATTAATTGCATTATTGTTTTGTTTACTCTTGATTGCACTATCTTAATATGATCAAAACTGCTGTTATGGTTATAACTAATATTAAAGTACAGTTACATTACAGAATTACACTTGAAGTATGTTTTTGGTGTTTTACTCAAATTGCAGAATTGCTTTAAAGCTTGTTGGCAGCTGAAATATTAGGTTGTGTACTAATAGTAGAAATAACACACTCCTTGAGGTCTGTAGAGAATGTCATGCACTTGCTCAAAGTCTTGCTTACAAGTCCACTTACAGAAACAAAAGCAAAAGGAATATGAAGAAACAGATTTGTCTGTGGGTTTTTTTTTCCCCTTGAAAAACCAACCCTTTTTTTATCAAATGAAAGGTTAGGCACATTCTGGTTTATCAGAAAAAGGGGTGTTATGTAGTTGATATTGTCTTTCTCTTCTAAAATAGTTGAGGGAAAATACTGGACATATTTCTGATCCTTTATTTAAATTTTATCTGACTAGCATTTTAACTGTTGCTGCTGCATAATTGGTCCTGAGTCATCAGCATCTCTCATTCATGGATAGGTAAATAATTCAGAGATGAACTTCAGCCATACTCTTCAGCATCATAGTTTGAGAAGTTCTAATTTTCTGAATTAAGTGAGGTCCTTGATTTTACAGGTGATTAATTGAATTACAGGGAAAAAATCAATACATCTCTGAACAGCCTATTCTGTATTACCCAAATCTTTGTCCTGGCCACGTAGCCATTTTTTAAACTTTGTATTTATGCCTTCCCAGCAAAATAACTGTTTTACTGATTTGTATTATAAAACTTCCAGGTGATAGATGCCAAGGACCCAACAGCAACCAAAATGAACAGCTTGTGTAGAGAACGTTCCCCAGCCAAAGCCCATGTACCTGAAACCTCACAGTGAGCTTGATCAATAACACTGGAGTTCCTACATTTACACAAGTGTAGAAAACACAGATATTTGGGACTGGTTTTGTGATTCTGTATAGTGTGTGTGTGTATATACATATATAGTTAGGTATATTCTTAGAGCAAGCACTGCTCACTGAATTGCATTAATAGATCTGCATGTACTAGGAATTGTGGGAGGACAGGTAGCCCTCAGCAGCTGCTGATGACAGCATATGTGTTACTGTGTGAATTGTGCTGGTGAATTCTGTCAGTTGGCCAGTGTATTTGAGCTAATCACAACCATACCTAAATATTCATGTAATAGGGATAAATAGCCTTTAAGGTTTAAATCTGTTTTTCAATGAATATGCTTTTGGAGTTTTGATAGTGTTTCATGCTTGCCTCTTGCTTTTAACAGTCAAATTCTTTTAAGTAGAAACCTCTCCTACATTTATAGTTGGAAGCATTATGTATCATTACTGTTGCTGGACTGCTCCTGTTGTTCCAGGATGGTTTTTAGTTCAGTAACGTTTTGTTAATAGAGTTTTAAATAGCAAGGTACAATAAAGGGATACATTATTTCTGCTCTTATAATGTTTTTTGGAATTCTTCTGCTTGTTTCGAAAGCCAATTACTGAGACTAGTCATACTACAGTAGCTGTATGCATTTCTGTCTTTGTAAGAGTCATTGGAATCAAACATGTATGTGCCTTTATTTCAAAAAGATGAAGAAATCCTCTGGTGTCTTAACAACCTAAATACAAATCTAAAGGAAATGTGCTACAATATTGCTGCAGTTTTAGCAATCTGTTATAAAGTTTATTGCAGAGAAATAACTAGGTCAACCTCTGGATGACCTGTCTTTTGGAGTTTCTTCAGTTAGCTTTAGGCTAGAGCTCCACCTTGTGATCCTTCAGCAGGATACATTTTCTTTTTATAGTTAATAATTTAATTATGATTTCACAAAGTCGAATGCCTTTTAAAGTTTTCACAGACTTGAGAGATTTCAGTATCTGCTTGGGAAAATTAAAGTTGGAATTCTGTGAACATGCCAAAAAAGAAACTTGAGCTAATTTTAATGATACAGTTTAGTTTAGAGTTTACTTCCTAGAGTTCTTAAAACAATTTGTTTATTAGAACTCATTTAATAGATAATGCAAAATGCAGATGTTTGGAATGACATCTGCAAGAATTTCACTTCTTTCTTTTCAGATTTCACTGTGATGTATGAACTTGATATATTTAAAAAGCCTTGGTAGGAAAATCATTCATATAAGCATCCTTCCTTATTGACTTCCTGAACCACATGCTTTGAATGAGTCATCCAGTGTGGGCATGAGGAAGACATGGCTGGCAGTAGTCTTGAATTTCCAGAAGGTGTTTAATGAGATGAAGAATCTTGAGGAATGACCAGTGTTGCTTTTCTCCCATACCAGAACAAGAGAACATGACATAAAGTTGGAAAATAATAAATTCAAGGCAAAGAATATGCCTTTTTGTAGTATGGAATTCGGCTGTGGGAGTTCTTGGATGGAAGACCCTCCATTGAGTATTGAGTTAAAAAACTATTTGGAAATACTAATGGAAAAAATAAGGTGTTGTGAAGTACAGGGACAACCTCTCTGGCCAGCAAAATCCATAGATTATTTCTGGATGCCAGGAAGGCATTCAGGGAAACTTTGCTATAAAGAAAATAGTGTTCTTCCTTGGGCAGCTTCTCTTGGCCACTGCCAGAGGGGGCTTACTGGAGTGGGTTGACCCTGCTGGCTGAGCATCAAAAGACCTTCATTCTGGATGTGTGTAAACCTTGTAAGATTATTCTCTAGTAGGACAAATGCAAGGGGTTTTTTGTTCATTGCTGGAACTTAAGCTTGATGCCTGACATCCCTTACGCCCTTTGTACACCCTTGCCAGGTGTTCATCTCTAGCTTCTGTTTTCCAGAATACCAGTATATAGTTGCAGTTGTGAGGGCTAAGTTTGTTCTACCTTCCAGAAAAACAAAAAATATGTATCTCAGTAGTTAATGCTTCAGCATCAGGCTGAAGAACTTGATATGTATGTTCTGTTCTAGGAGGTGATTCTGACAAATGCTGTGTTTATACTCTAATGTTTTGTGCTTTGTACTAAGATGAACAGTTCTGACAAGAAGTTCAAGTTGGTGTAAATGGCAGACAGCTTTTATTACTGATTTATTTGGCTTGTTTGATGTAGAGAACAAATACTCCAATACTTTGCCCATTCTTTTTCATAGTTTTGGAGTTTTTTCTTTAATTTTTGTGATTATAAGAATTTATTGAGATTTTTGCAAAATTTCGTAGGATGGTATGTTTGGATTTCATATAAGGAGCCAATTTGCTTGTAAGGATCCTGATTGTCACTTTATTAGATGTCTTGCCTCTTAACATTGAAAAATGTAAACTAGAAAGAATCAAATACCAGCACATTGATAGACAGGTTGAACTTGAAACTGGGCAGTGTGGTTTTTGAAGTTTGCATCTCTGCTTTGCACTGGGACTGAATCACAAGCATGCCTCAAAAAGAACTTGTGTAAATGTTTATCTTTCTTCATTTTTTTTTCTGTTCCCCCCTCCCTGTACAGCTGAGCAGGTGCCAGCCTGATGACCAAGGCATTAAAGTGTGTCCTTTTTTCCAAGTTTTAAGTTGCTGATCGGAATCAAAGTAAATATTAAGAGATAAATAAATACAAAGTACATGAAACAATTCCAAAGTGTAGAACTTTCTGATATGTTAGCTTCTGAGCATGGCATTTCAAAGATGGCCTGGATGATGTAATAGCATCTTGCCACCAAAGAAGGGAATTTAACCCTTCCCTCCCCTGCTGGTGGCTATGCAATCTTGTGTTTCTGGTGCCTTGCCTCTGGATATCTGCTATTGAACCAGTTTAACTTGAGAATCTTGGGGGAAAATACTTGAATTGTATTTTGCTCACTTTAGTGGGGACTTCAATTGAGTGATACTGAATTGGCAGAGCCTGTGATGGTGAGTGGCTGGGCAGGGGTTGCTACAGGGAGTGTGAATGGAGTGCATTGGTCATGTGCCCATGTGGTGCCTTTGGAGAAGGGAGGAATGCAGTGGCAGAGGGTGCTGCCATTCTGCAGCATGGTTTTTCTTGAAGCTTTTTATCTTCTGCTATGTTTTGGATGGAGCATGCTTTTGTAGTTGCAGACTGTCTTGAGATTGAACCTCCTTGCCTTTGCCACTATTTATTTCCACTGTGGTTCTCTACTTTAATGTAATTATGTGAAATGTGAAGAAAGAGGACGTAATAAGTTCAGAGTTTATGGTTTCTTTCATCTCTCTAAATCTTGGAAGCTACAGTGGCCCCTAGCATTCGGAATAAGCACTTGCAGGAGAAAACCTGTCCAGTGTCTCTGCCACATGCTCAGTTGAAATGCAGTCTGGAGCAGAGCTACCAGACTTTGAGCAACGTGTGCTTAGCATGCCAAAATTTAATCTTTCCCTCAAATACCTAATCACTCCAGAAAGCTGTAGAGTCAGCAGACTGACTCTGAAAGTTTTTCTCCTTGGTATTCTGTCTTTAAAATACCTGAACATCATACTTTCTTAATTTCACTGTGTAAAGGTTAATCTGGGGAGCCAAGTGACATAGAAAACCTAGTGGATGGCTAAAAATTGGTTTTGAAGTGCCCAGGGAGAATTTTTCCCCTTGATAATAAGAAAAATAAGAGAAAAACTTAAATTTATTATAATGAACAGTATTGTCATGAAGTTTAAAACAAGTATTTCACAATCTTTAGTTTTCTTGCTAAAACAATTGTCTTTCCAATGTTTTGCTTTATGCTATGTGTATAATATTATCTTCCTTGGTACTCCTAAGAGTCTTGACAAATGCTTCAGTTGTTAAACCTGTTGTAAGTCTGGTTTATCAGCTCTGGAAGACATGGAATTGTGAAGCAGCTGGTTATAAGAACTTGTTGGAAGAGATTTTATTTATTGAAAATTACATGGAAGTTGGCAAGTTGGAGATGCAAAGTTGCTATATATAACATCTTGAAGTATACACATACTGTGCTTCAAGTTCAACATCAAGTCTGGTTTTGGGTTGGTCAGCTAGAACTAGGATTACCCTAGTGTTGTCAGTTCTGGGCTCTGCTACTTAGAGGTGTTAATGAAAACCATTCCAGTTTGCTCATCCTATTCAGAAAATGTGTGTGTGTGGGGTGTTTGGTGGTTGGGTTTTTTTGTTGGTTTTTTTTTTTTGTTTTTGGGTGGGTGGTGGGGTTTTTTGTTACATTTTGTTTGGTTGGGTTTTTTTACAGTGTTTCTTCATTATTTTACTGCAATGCTTTTACCATTTGTGGAGTCACTTCATATGTGGTAGGATTATGGGAGGACTCAAAATCTTTAAAACAGGAAAGAGTTTGGCTGGAAACAGAGGATAGTGTGATCTACATTTTCTGTGTTTCCAATTCTTTATCCTTCCATATGTGGTATAATTTTCACTGTATTTTTTGATTTATTTCATTCTAGAAGTTGTCTGCTACAAAGGAAGAAAGAAAAGTAAGCTTGCACTTCAGACTGCTTTTTGAATATCTTTCTAATACAGTGGTGTTCCAGAAGATGATAAAGAAATGATAGCAGCTCCAGAAATACCAACTGATTTTACTCTCCTTCAGTAAGTGTTTTAAAAATTTGTTGTTCTGTTTGTAAATGTACTGTGTCTTTTTTGTGTTATGGTTTACTTTCCCTTAGAAACAAGGAAACATAATAAAGGATGGTGTTCTATTTTTTTTCTATTGAGATGTTGGTAAAAGCATTTTAAAATTTTGTAATGAGTATTAATTCAGCAATAACTTAAATAAATTTTTAAAATATTTTTTAAAATCTGATTTTAAATCATGTAGTTGAAATATTTGCCCTTAACTGGAGCAAGTCACTTTATATTTAAAATATGTAATGCCAAATGCTTTAGTTAAAGCCAAATTAATGGCTTCTCTCAGGCATCAGTTCCTTGGTGTTTTTGACATAATTTTACTAAGCTTTTTGTCTTCCCACAATTTTTATGAAACTGACATTTGAGTTTCCAAGATTTAGAATTAGGTTCAGATTACACTTTCAGATAGAGAAGTAAAGTGATTATTTTAAGCAGACCAAAAGAATCCACTTCATCTCCTTTTATTGTCAAAGGTTGGTATGAACACATTTCTCTAGACTGTTGAAATGGATCAACCTGGTTATGAAGCCTAAAAAGACACAAAGGTGCACTTTTGTATCAATGAGTTTATTTGTGTGTGTGTTTTTTCTTTTCAGTGAGAAATAAAGATTGGAAATAAATTGGAAGATGGTTTAATATGAAGTAGCGTTTTTACAGCTGTTTATAATAGTTTTGTACTCTGTTGGTACAGTTTATTGCTTAGTGAAGTGTTTGGAGTTTGTATTTAGATATTTCCTGTGAAAATAAGAACATCAAGGAATTTTTGAAGAAGAAATTTTTTTCCACCTTTTTTCTTTCTTTCATTCTTCCCTCCAGTGTCCTTTTCCAGTCCATATCAGCTTGCATAGTCAGCAAAACCAGACATGGCAGAATCCATGTCAAAAGGCAGCAAGCTCCTTTCAGACACTTGCAATAGTGAGAGACTGTAAATTTCTGGAGTGTTTCAGAAGGTTATAAATAAATCCATAGGAATGAGTCTCCTCTCCCATGCCTCCGGTCATCTTTCTGATTGTTTTGTTAATTGAATCAGGAAGCATGTATGAGAAATTTGTGATAGCAGCTGAAGTTGTATTGCATCTGTGTGTTAAAATGAGCTCTTGTAGCATCATTTAAGTTAATTTCTACAGGAAATTTAGAAATACACAAGCCAAACATTCTGTATTAATAATTCAGGTAATTTCACACACCTTCCTATCAATGTTGCCAGTCAAGGATTTGTGTATCAATGCAGTGTATTTTAATGTGTAGAAAATCAAACAAATGAGTTTGTGTATTTAGTATGCTTCTACCTTATAAGCCTAAACAGAGCTACAGTTTTTTGATGAGGAAACCTCACCTAAACTTCTTTTCTGTACCTTTCAACATAAGTGCAAACCTCTTAATTATTTGCTAAGTTTCTAACAGCATGAAGAAATCTGTTGAGACACTGATTGTTAGGGAAATTGCTGCTTTTTGGGATATTTTTTTTGCTGTTGGGTTTTTTCTCCTTCTCATTTTGTTTAAGTATTTGTGGCCAATATTTAAAGCTCTTTGCTTTTTGAGGTGTTGTCGTGTTTGTCACATGTCAAAGGCATGATTCCCAGCCTGCTGCTATTTTATACCTACCCTCAAATTTTTTAATCTCCCTGTATGGCTTCCTTCACAGGTACATTGCTTGGAGAGACAGGTTAGGCTGAGAGTGTGGGGGTGTGCTCTGTTCCTCAACAGTAGGCTTGGGAAAAGTTTCACTGTTGGTGTTGACTTACTGGACTGAGAGCATACTGTGATTTTATATAGTATATTTAAGAATATTTTTAAGAATATATTTAAGAATATATTTTCTGATGAAATGTGTGAATGGTTTGTCTTTTTACCTTTTCAGGGAGTCTGAAACACACTTCTCTTCTGATACAGACTTTGAGGATATTGAAGGAAAAAACCAAAAACAAGGCAAAGGCAAAGTATGTTCACTCTTTAGGGATACTGAAACATTTTTATTGTTATGAATTGAAGAGTTTAATGTTTTCTTTGAAGTTCAGTGAGCAAGAAGGAATATTTTCTGAAAATGCAAGTGTTCTGTGAAGAGAAAATATTTGTATTTGCATGGAAATGCTTCATCTTGACTGTTTCTGTGATATTTTCATAGTGCTCTGAAGGCATAAGGGAGGCAGGGGAGGAAAGGATAAGCTTTGATTTGATCAGTCTCTTGGCATATTTTCTATCCTATACTTAAATTCATCATGTATTCTGTGTCTTTTAGTTTGAAAAGTGAACAGAACAATAATTCAGTTAAAAGAGTTTTTTTAACAGGTTGCAGACAGGAGGTTACAATAGTGGAGTGGGAGGTCTAAACCCAGTTCCCAGCCCTTCTCTCCCTTCCTGGGACAGTTGTCATCCCCATGTGCCTTTCACAGGCTTCACAGCCACCACTGGTGGCTCCTTCCCTGCCGTGTGCTGGCCTGGGCTTCCCTGCTGACCCCTCACTGTACCCCATGAGCCTGTAGCAGTGCCAAGCACCTGGTTGTGGAGAGGTGGTGATAGATTTTATACAATGGTCATGTAATTTGTACTTAATGTTCTTTCTGTAAGTCACACTTGATTTGGGAAATCAAATACAAACACATCTGTCTGCTCTTCCTCACCCCCTACTTGTCAACGTATGTTCAAATGGAAAAAACAAAAGGTTAATGAATTGCAGAGGAGACGTTGCGATGTGTTAAGGAAAGTACCTTAGCTCTTTTAAAGGAAATATGAATACTCTGTTTTACAATTTAAACGTGAGAAAGATCTGTGTTATACACTATCACCAATCACATTTTTAGTTGCTAAAAGATTTTAAATGAGGGAAGGGGGAACCTGTAGAGTTCTTGCTGGTCTTTGTATCAGGATCTGCTGTTCTCAACTATTGAATTTTTATATATATATATATATATATACACACACAAGCAGACATACAGATATATGCAAGACATTTAAAAAATATGGTTGTTGAAAATCAAAGGCCTTGCCTATATTTGTCATGGTATGGATAGTGATTTTTTTTTTAATACTTCATGATAATTAAATAAAACCTCTTGTGTGTGTGATTGCAGACTTGTAAAAAAGGAAAAAAAGGACCAGCAGAGAAGGGAAAAAGTGGAAACGGAGGAGGGAAACCCAGTGGTCCGAATCGGATGAATGGACATCACCAACAGAATGGTGTGGAAAACATGATGCTCTTTGAAGTAGTTAAAATGGGCAAGAGTGCTATGCAGGTAAGACCTGGGATAGCTCTATGACTTGGATGTAGATACAATTTCAATATAACAATATTTTCTTCTACATGCAGTTTAATCAAATGAGGTCAAAAGTAATTTTTTTCCTTCAATTTGCCGTTTTTACTTGTATATAAGAATCAAAATAGAGTGGTTTTGCTTTGTTGATGTTTGAACTTGAATGAACTGATTTATCAGTTCTAAATATTATTCATTAATAAATTCATACTACAATTCAAAATAAGTTTTTAGTATCCTGAATGAAGAAAGGTTATTTTAGATTGCATGATTTAAAAATCCTTTTTGTGTGATGGTAACTAAATACAAATGTGGTTTAGACTTACTGTTGTGATAGAACTTAATAAGAATCTGTAGTTTTTACATGCATCCAGAGCTTAGATTATCTGAAAATAAATAGTTGCTTCTCTTCTCTCATCCAAAGTAAAATCCCTAGCTAAAACTTACAGGCTCCTCTTTAAATTTCCTGACCCAAATTCCAGCCAATTACAGTGTAGCAATATATTCTGGCCAAGTCAGCTTAGGGTAGATTTAACCCCTTCAAGTATTTACATTAGGTGCTCTCCCCACTGCATTTACTAACAGGATGGAAGTCAGACTATTAAGAAATACAGCACTGTTTTTGTTGTTTTTTTTTTTTTTTTTTTTTTTAATTAAGATAAGTCACTAAAGTGTTTGCTTGTCTGTGAGCTTCCCAGCCGACATAGGGTTAAAATGAAATAAGTGTGAGCCTGTCAGCCATGAAGCTTTGCTGCTGACTCACTCATGTGACTCCTGGCAGTGTGGAAGAAAGACTATCTTTGGGACTGGAAATCTAGAGTTTGCAGCTCCTGTAATACACGTGCTGGAAGCTCTCAAGGTTTACAGGCTCCTGTGTTACAGCTGGGAACAAGAACAAATTACTTGGATGTGTTTGTATGGAGAAATTCTGATTCTCCCATCATTAGTTTTGCTCTATTTCAAAGCAGATGGAAAAACAATACTTCTCTAACTGTTGCTCTGTGTGCAACTTGTTCAGCCGGCAAGCAGTAATTGTATCTTCATGAATTTTTAACTGTTTAAAATGATATACAGTCAAAATATTTTGCTTTCCAAGGGCAAAATGGACCTTTTCCAGGTCTCATTACTCTGTTGAATTGGGAAATTGATGCCTGAATCTTTGTCAAATTTTAAAAACTAGTAAGAAAAAAATTCTCAAGTAGTTTTTAAACTGAAGTCCATTTCAGTAGTCAAAGTTTTCTCCATGGCCTTCAGTGTTCGCTTATCTGGAAAAAATTCAGTAATAATTTTAGGTTAAATATTTTATTTTAAATACTGTTCTGTACCTTCTGAGTTAGTTGACAAGGTGGTGTTAAGTCATAATGTTGGACTCGACGATCTCAAAGGTCTTTTCCAACCTAATCCATTCTGTGATTCTGTGAATTAGTGTCTGTTCCCTGGCAAAAAGAGGTGGTTCATTCACAGAGACAAAATGTTTCATGAAACAACTGTTTTGCTGGCGCTTCTTTAAATTGAATAGATTCTGAAAACAAGACTGCCTAATGGAAATATTTGTTCCATTCCTATCATTCTTCAGTTCTTGCATGGTGACCTTCTTTAGAAGCCGAATTTATTTGCTCTGTATTTCATTCTTCCCTTCAGGTCAGTCCACTCAGGTCCAGTTCATAGGTTCTGTTCCTACTGGAAAGTTTCACTTGGGATTTTTAATTATTTTTGTTGTGCTGACAACAGTTGTGCATCACACTAAAAACAATCTGAGATTCAGGGAAGAGGGATTTAGCTGTATCTTTGTTCAGAAGATTTTCTCAATGGCAGTATGTTTTATTTGTCCTCGCAGCAATATTGGCTGTGAGAGTAAGCACTGGGAATACAGACAGGAAGCCTTGGAGATGGTGCATAGTCCAGCTGTCTTTTGAAATTCTGAATTATTCCATCATTTAGGGAAGGGTACTAGCGTATTAAAAAAAGTCAAACATGAGAACTTTATACTACAGTGAGCCTCTTGTACCTGTGTTAATAAAATTGTGTGTCTGTGTTTTATGACCTTGGCAGTAGATGGTTTGTACTCTACAAATGGGTAGTTAAAACATAATTGCATGTAGATTCTGTTTTCTCAACATGATTATCACAGGTTTAATTGCTTCACATTAAGGTCTTTTAATAAAATGTGTTTGTTCCTCTTTGGCTTAGTGACTACCAAGTAATTAATATCCATGGAGTGTAGGGCAGTGCTGTTCATTCTGTTATGGCAAGTGTGGATGAAGCAAAGTTCATCCAAGGGGCGCATTTTTAAAAGAATATAGGGAGTTGTAGCTGTTGAAATTGAATGCACAAATAATATCTTCAGAGAAATGTCAGTGGCTTGGCAGAGCAGGGGAAGGGTGTAAATAAAATACCTGATTATCTAAAATACCCCATTTATTTTTGCATTCTTCCTCCAAAAATGTTACTGTAGAAGGATATGGTATTCCTGTGCTTTATGTTCAGGTGTCAATTTTGTACTGGTATATGTTTATAGAATAAAATGAGTTCTTGAGAACAGAAAAAACAGTAAAAGATCATTTAAACATTTAGTTCTGTAGTAATCAAAAAAGAGGGTTCAAGTTAACTTACAGGGATGAAAAAGAATCACTTACTTGAGAGTAGCTAAGTAACAATGTCTTCCATTTATGAAAACTGAGCAGTGTCTTTTTATTTGTTTTCTTTCAGTCTGTAGTGGATGATTGGATAGAGTCATACAAACATGACCGAGATATAGCACTTCTTGATCTCATTAACTTCTTTATTCAGTGTTCAGGCTGCAAAGGTAAGATACTGAAATGGTTACTCATCCATTTAAATAATATTACAGCATGATTCTCAGTCTTTGCTTTCATACCACTGAGGCTATAAGGTTGCTTCAACCCCAGAGCTAGTTTACATTATCATGTTCTTGGAGTTAAACAAGTATTTCTGACGGTGGGAGCAGGAGGTTTAGAAATCTTATACTGTAGTTTAAAGTGGTGATTAAGCCTTTTGTATTTACAGCAGATAGAAATTAGTACTGGTACTTAACATGTGCTTCCTTTTCCTTTGTTCCTGCTATTATTTCAGAAAATCATCTCTCCTATCACTGATAGTTCAGCTTATTCAGTCTGGGAATTCTAATTTGATGTTTTATCATTATGATTGCTTCATAACTTTTGTAGACATGCTTGTTTTAAAAGATATTATGGACAACTTTATGGTAGCCTGTCTACAGTAAGATTGTGTTTCCATATTATTTTTTCTTCATTTTCTGATTTTTTGTCCTCATTTCTGCATCCTCCATTCTTTTACCTCTCAGCTCCTTTTGAAGAGAAGGTAACTTGCCTTGCAGTGTCACTATGCTTGATAGAGGAGGACTGGATGTAATTTGTTCTGCTCAAGTGTTTCTCTGTCCTGATAAACTTTTAACATGTGTAAATCTCCAGAAAGCTAACAGTGTTCCTCAGAGGTTATCTGTGCTTTCAAGAATAGTGGCCTTTTGATTTTTGTTACAAGATAAAGCAGCAGAATCTTTTAATGCTTTCTGTGATGATCCTTGTCAGGAATTTTGCAGTAAACTTTGGGAGGTCTAACAATTTGAGGCCAAGACAAATAGAAATTTCATGAAAGCGCTGTGTTTATTGTAGTGCAGAAGATAATAAGTAGCGATACAGGTGTTCAAAATTGTCTTGCACTATTTAGAATCTTGAGTCCCAAAAGGTCACTTCAGATGGTGTAATGCTCACTGGTACAGAGGTCTGGCACAAGTATCTTTGATTTCTGATTATGAATGAGTGAGTAAATTCTAGCTGTGTGTGTACATGCACACAAACATACTTCTTAAGAAGAAGACTAAACCCCACATAAATAAACGGTGTTAAGTACTTGTTACACATGAATGCTAGAAGAAAAAAAGTGAAATTTATTAAAAATATATATGTGTAATCAGTAGGTTAGGTGAAAATGGGTTATTTTGACATTGTAGCAGGAGTCATGTCATCTGCCATCTACAGCTTTCATATTAACAGTGCTAATGACCTAATATCTAAATTGTAGGAGTTGTTACAGCCGAGATGTTCCGACATATGCAGAATTCTGAAATAATTCGAAAAATGACTGAAGAATTTGATGAGGTAATTTAATGAAGTGCTGATTATGTATTCATTTTTATTTTATTTTTACTGTTTGTAATCTTGCTGGATCATGTTGCTAGATGTTTATTTCAAGAATATGGAGTTACAAAAATAACAGGACTTTTATGAATAAAAATGTTAAACTCTTATTTCACTGAACTTAAAATACTAGGAAGGAAAGCTCTGCATGTATGCAACTTATTTTATTAATGGTTTAAGAAATCAATATTGACTTTCAGTTTTTAAATAGTGGGAACTCCTACTATGGTGGCACTATGGGGGATTCCTGCCTATCTTGCTGTTTATATAAGGCCTTAAATTGTCTCTTAAAATGGTTGCTAAATTTATTTCTGTGCATTCATTAATCTACAAATTGTGGGGATTTAAATTTGATTATTTTCCAGTTGCTTTTTCTTTCATGGGGATTATAGTTCTTTTCCCTTTAAATTGTCACTTGCTGTTACACAGAGTGTTGGGGTAAATGAGATATATTGGGAGGGTTTTTTTGTGGGGTTCTTTCTGGGGTTTTTTTTGTAGTTTAAATTTTAGTTTTGTTTTGGGGTTTTTCTGTTGACTTAATTTGGCTTTTGTTTGTTTTTGGTTTTTCTGGGTTTGAGTGGTGTTTCTTTACGTAAATGTAGCTTTAAAATCTCCTCCCCAGATTTGTCTAGTACAGCAACAGTTCTCTCCACTGCCGCCCCTCCAATAATTAAAAAAAATCCATAAGTTTAACTGAGGGGAAAATGTAATACCCTTTTCTTTAAAAGGATTTTAGTGTTCCTTAAATCTACCTCAGTGCATAAATAGATTTGATTACTCTAAGACAATTGTGTGAAATTTATAAAGCCACACGTGGGACTGTTGGTACATGGGTTCTTCTAAAACTCATGCTCACTTTTTCTTGTAATAGAATTCTAATGAGCAGTTCTCAGATTTCTAATCCCTTTTCATGGATACTTTATTTTTCAACCTGTATTGTTGTTCAGCCTCTTAAAGAAACTGTTCACAGTGGCACTGACACGAATTACTCTTTATTTTTCACTGTCATTTTACCATTATTTGTAAAGGCTCCCATATCAGGAGGGGACACACATTTGTTATATTTGAGGTGTTGTAGTAGTTAATATTATGACTTCAGGAAGTTTCAGTCTGATATGTAAGCATTTCCCTGTAAACTTCCTTACGATCCTGACCTGTTCCTAAACTTGTCACCTAACTGTTCATGTGGTGGTTCTAGTGTAATGAAGAAGATTTGTAAGGCAAATAATTTTTTTCCTTTTATTTTGTGTCAAACAAAAAAGAGGAGCTAGTAGTTTGAATGTTGTCTTCGTGTTATAACAAGCCTCAGCTGCAAAGTATATTCATATTTATGGAATCATATTCTTCTCATGTATCATTTTTAAGGCCTCTGAAATTTGGCTTTAAAGTTGTATGTATCTCTTCTTAATCTTTAGTTAATGAAATAACTTCTAAAGTGTTTGAAAGAATTTCCTGTTTCCTTTTCTGTGTTTTAATAGGATAGTGGAGATTATCCACTAACTATGGCTGGCCCCCAGTGGAAAAAGTTCAAATCCAGTTTTTGTGAGTTCATTGGAGTACTCGTCCGACAATGTCAATATAGCATCATCTATGATGAATATATGATGGATACTGTCATTTCCCTGCTTACGGGGCTGTCAGACTCACAAGTCAGAGCCTTTCGGCACACTAGCACACTCGCAGGTCAGTGAATTTATATTTGTTTGGGTATTGCTTACATTTAATGCTTTGTGTTGCACAGGACAGAATTACTTTGGTTGAACTTCTTGATATTCAATGTTCAACTTGTGTTTTCTTTTGTGATACAGTTTTCATCTTATGCACCTTGCTTTGGGACAGCTTTTTATCTTGGATTTTTGTTACGGAAAAACACAGCACTATTTTAAAGCATTCTAGCTCTCTGGTATTTAATTTTTGTTATCTTTAGTAGAAAAGTAAATAGAAGGAAACTTTTCATTTGATTCTACTAGATTGTCTTTGGTCATAAATAAGGGTGTAGGTGTCTTACTCTTAAATGCAGTTGAACCTGTTCATGCTCTGCATTAAGTCAAACAGAAGTTGTAGTTTATGTTGGATGCAATTTTTACTACAAACTTAAATTGTGCTACACATTGAGGTCATGGCACTATGTAAAGTAGGATTTCCAGTCTTCGCATTAGAAATATCTTTTTCATCAGTAATACAGTCTCTAAATTTCTTTGTTTTATGTAATTGAGCTTTTCACATAATTTTTTTTTCCCAATACATTAAATTGTGAAGAAATTCTTTATGAGTTAAGTATAGAGTGTTTCAAAGAAATACATATTTGTGTGGGCAAAGGATGAGCTTCCTGGGTAAGGCAGTCATAAACTTGCACTGATTATTGAGGAGGGATTGTGAATGGCATTGTGTGGCTGTCAGCTTATGTGAGGTTATGGTAACAATTTTAGTTTGAACAAGGTAAATTTAGGCTGTGTGTGAAACGGAGGTTTTGCCACACTGGAAGTAATTACTGTTAGCTTCCCTTGACCTGGCTGATATACAGCTGGCTTCAGTCCTAAATATCATGTCAGTCCTTCTGTATCCTTGATAGCTCTCTTGAATTTACATTAGCACGCTGCACATGGGGCTGCTGCTGTGTGGCTTCTACCAGCCAGAGCATTTCTTATGGAGAGAGGAACAAAACTTTTTATTTCAGGAGAATTCACAGATTCTGCTGTGTCATCAGTTCTGACTGTTATACTATATGACTTAATACAAATTCTAGTAAAATTCTTAAAAAGCAAGTTATTACCTTTTAATTGGAGTTGTGCCTGAATAAAAGTTGCAGAAATTGTCCTGTTGCATGTTAGTTTCTGTCAAACAAAATATTTTTTTATAAGCCATGTGTTTTCATTTGTTCACATCAGCAGTCAATTCTGTTGATTTTGTGTGTTCATCTGAGTTTTACTGTTTGTATTGTTGAAGATTGTATTTTATATGAAGAAAATGTCAGCAAAATCCTTGTACCCTTATTTACTGGTGTTTCTGGTAATTTTGGCTTCTGTGATTAACTCAGACTTGCTCTTTAATCTTGGAGATCACAGTGTGAGATGGTATTTCAATATAAGGGCATGTCTTTAAGCCTTGCTCATTAGCTTTATGCTGGTGATACATGCACAAAAAATTTTGCGTCTGCTCTGCCAGTGCAAGCCCTTTTATGCCTTGTTACAGAAGCTCACAAGGCAAGCAAGTACACAATTGATCACCTTCTAATTTCTGAAAAAGGGGTATTTGTCTGCACTCTTTTAAAAACGATTGATCTAAAAATAAAAGGATACAAAAATCCCATACAAGTATGTTTTATATTTTGGTTTTCTGTTTTCTGGCTTGTAGTTGGCTGATGTGCTTTCTCTGCTTCTGCTAATAAATGAATCTTTGAAAAACCTGCACCTTTTTAAAATTAAATTGAGGGAAAAAGACTGGTGTGATATGGTGGTGTTGGTTGTCTTAAGACATTTCCTTTTGAAGAAAGAAGCTTCTTGTATATTTAAGACTGAATGATAGGAGTCTGACTCTGATAGCAGTTCCTCTAGTATTTCTTAGGCTAAGTTTGTTAATCTTACATTCAACCTTCATTTTGGGGAGGAAACAGATCCTATATCTTAATTCAATAATAATAATGTATGTATAATAAAAATAATGCTTATAGCATTAAAGAAGTGACAAAAATGAACAGAATAGCAATATTGAATCTATTGTCTTGATAAATAATGATGCAGTGCTTGGTAAAACATTGCATAAGTTTGTGTATCAAAAAATTACAGTAAATATATTTCCATAGATACAGAAAGGGAAGAGGTGTCAAGATTTTTCTTCTAAGTTTTCTTAGATCAGGCAACCTTTTAAATAATCCTTATTCTTTTCACTTATTTTTGTAGCCATGAAACTGATGACTGCTTTAGTGAATGTGGCATTAAATCTAAGTATTAACATGGACAACACACAGCGGCAGTATGAAGCAGAACGAAATAAAATAATTGGGAAAAGAGCTAATGATAGGCTGGAACTCCTACTACAGAAGAGAAAGGAGGTTAGTGCAACTAAGTGCTCATAAATATACCTGTTCGTAAATGGTCACTAATCATTAATCTTGTTCTGTAACTGGTTTTAGTAGTTACCCATCTCTCTAGCTCTTCAGGTTGTTCATGTTTAATGCTTAAAAAACTTTGCAAGGTGCTTCTTACTGTCTGGTTTTCTGTAAAAAGAAGTAAATGTAGAGTCTTAAAAATAGTAGTGTTGCAGTGAAGTTAGTGAGACTGCAATCAGTAATAGATACATTTTTGTTGCATTTCTTGATGAGTTTCCTGCATTGAGCTCAAAAATGCAAGAAAAATTACCACACATTGACAGGTTTTGGCTTCTAGAGAAGATCTCTTGTGATCTTGGAGCAAAATACTGCTTTTATAATGTCAATAATGATCTCAGCAGAAAATGTATTTAAAGGCTTTAGATAAGGCTTTTTCATGTACAGAAAGCACTATCAAAGTTGAAAATGCAGTCTATTTCTGTTTTCTTTCTTTTGTGTAAAAGAGACTTGCTGATTCGTTGCTGACAATGTTGTCTTGTTAAAAGCCCTAATTCAATCAGGTTTCAGTTTTTACTTTTGGGGCAATTGGTGGTTTGTTTTTTGTTTGGTTTTTTTTGGTCTTTTTTGGGTGGGGGTGGTGATGTTTGTTTTCTTTTAGGTTTTTGTTTTTTAGACATCAGGAATAACTTCTTCATGATCAAGGGAAACATTTCACCTTAGCTCTTCAGCGTTTGTGCTGTTTGTTATGGGTTTCCCCCCCACCCCCCGACAGTTCTGACAAATGAACAAGTTTGTCTTCTGATTATCGCCCAAAGATCTTTCAGTTCAAGACTGATCTCTTAACAACCCATTCAATGTCATTTTGTTAGATGTGTGTGCAGGGCCAGTCCTAGTGTGAGTAATACATAGATATGTAAAAAAGCAATGATGTTACTAGAAAATTAAATCAAGTTTTCTTACAAATTAACTAAGAAGGGCCTTTCAGAAACCCAGGTTGTCTCTGTTACACTTGAAGAACAGTTTTCCAGTGGTCAGACTTACTAAAGGTTGTATGCTGTGGTAGATACGATTTCTTAAATAATAGCATATTGTACTGTGAAACAGATCTGTGAATATTTCTGAATCTGTGAAAGGATTTAATGGTCACATTTGTAAATGTTAATTTAGTTTGTCTAGCATCAGCACCATCTGATCTGTCTGTAAAAGTGCTGCTCACTGTTTATGTACTCTTTATGTTCTTTCAGCTTCAAGAAAATCAGGATGAAATAGAAAACATGATGAATGCAATATTTAAAGGTGTTTTTGTGCATAGATACCGGTAAGTTTCTCTCAGTGATGTGTAGCATCATTACTTTATTCTGCAAGCTGGGGGCAGGTTATTTATTTCTAATTATTCATCTGTTTGAACTTGCTGCCCCACTTCCCTCCACAGAGATGCAATTGCTGAAATAAGAGCCATCTGCATTGAGGAGATTGGAATATGGATGAAAATGTACAGTGATGCCTTCCTCAATGACAGCTACTTAAAATATGTGGGGTGGACTATGCATGACAAGGTAAACTGCACTGGGCAAGAGGAGCAGAACCAAGAAGCAGAACTCCTTGGTTTTGATTTTTGATCTTTCCAGACTAGATTTGGATCTCTTAACTCTTTGAATTGGTCATTGCTTTCCTTATCACTCAGAAGTACTGGCATTTCAAAATAACATATAAGCCAGACTTGAATGTTCTTAGAGAGTACATATAGATTTTTAAGAAACTGTTATTTGTAGGAAAATGGTCATTTATATTTATTTATTGCGGATGCAAACATAGTGCTTAACTACTTCAAATTAATGCATGTCATCACTATAGCCTGGCAGTACTCCTGTTTTGCCAAGTTACAAAACTCTAGGATTCTCATCTAGCTGTAAAAAGTATGGGGAAGGCCCCCTTTTGTGCTGTTTAGTGCCTCAAGCTGTTATTTACCAACTACCACCTAGAGACTGTTCTCTGCTTGGAGGGGTCAATCTAGTTTACAAACAGTCCCTGACTCATTATTGAGTCAGCACATTGCCTCAGTTCTTGCTTCAGAAACTTCAAGCTGTTGAATTTTAAGTGAAAGAAATGAGGGATGCTCAGTCTTGCTGTGCTGTTCATGGGCTTGGTGTAAAAACCCAATAACCTCTGACAGTGGGGTGAGGTCATCTGTACCTTAGAACACATTCTCTGCTGAAGCAGATCTTGTATTTCAAGAGGAATATTTCTCTTTTTTTCTACTTAGTAATTGTGACTGAACAAGGGTTGGTCATCAATGATAGAAATATATTGAGTGTTTAGAAAGAATGAAACAGGTGTATTGTGATTTATGGAGATGGTAACTGCAGTAAGACCTTGGGGAGGGTTTCATTAGTTTTTGTGGCTTCACTGCCTTGTTACAAACAAGGTCATATTCTTATGTTGTTAACATGATTATTGGTAGTGTATTGTGACAGCATTTAATCTTTGTTTTTGAATTAATCCCGACTTTATAAGAAACTTGTCTTATATGACATGAAGATCACATCTGTATCCTATACTTGACTTTTAATTCAGTTCTTAATTTTATTTTAGCAAGGAGAAGTAAG
This sequence comes from Vidua chalybeata, assembly GCF_026979565.1. Lineage (NCBI taxonomy): Eukaryota > Metazoa > Chordata > Aves > Passeriformes > Viduidae > Vidua > Vidua chalybeata. Next base: position 10,016,980 of record NC_071543.1, on the reverse strand, counting down.
ACTCAAATGCCTAACTGCTTTGCAAGGGCTTTACTATAATAAGGAGCTTAATTCCAAATTGGAACTCTTCACCAGTCGGTTCAAGGTTAGTGTTACTTCTTACTCGGAGTTGATACGATTTTTTTTAAAGTTGCATTACACTTCTTTCCTCTTCAAAAAAAAATTTTTTTTGTGTTCTTAGGATAGAATTGTGTCTATGACTCTTGACAAGGAATATGATGTTGCAGTCCAAGCAATAAAATTACTCACTCTTGTTTTACAGTAAGTACATGTATATTTCCTTATCTGACATACGAAAGTTTGGACTTAAGTGTTTCTCATCCTTGTGGGTGAGGCCAGCAGCATGACACTTCAAATAATCTGAATGTTATAGAAATGTCTGTGCATCTTACACCCAAAGAAAATGGAATTCCAAAAGTAATATGTCTAGAACAGTGTTACTACTTATCTCCCACAATTCAGTAGGTGTAAGGGCTAGGAACTTTGAATTCAGCCTCGTAGTTAAAAACTATTCTAGAATATTTGAAATGAAGAATATGGAGTATATTGAACATTACACAGTAGTTGAATTCTTGAGTATAAGCTTCTAGCAATAGCTCATACTTCATCAGTTTATTTTCTTCAGGAAGACTTGAGAACTAGGAATCTGGAGTTTTAGGATGATAAATGGAAGGAAAAGGTTTAGGTTCTCATTCATTTCCATCTCCCTCATTAGAGTTCATACTTTGTTGACTCAGCCTTTTTGGTTTTTTCTTTCTTTCTTTCTTTCCTTCTTCCCATCCCTACCCCTAGGAGTAGTGAAGAAGTTCTGACTGCAGAAGACTGTGAAAATGTCTACCACCTGGTTTATTCAGCTCATCGGCCAGTAGCAGTTGCCGCAGGGGAATTTCTTTATAAAAAGTAAGATGGAGAAATTACAGTTAACTTCTTGATCCTGTAGATATTTGTGCATTTGTGTGCATTAATATAATGATTCTTAGTAGATTTAATCAAGAAAATGAAAAAATTAATCAAAGTGGCCTTTTAAGAAAGGAGACAATGTAACATTACTGTATTTTCTAAACTGCTGTAGTTTTTCTAAATGGGAAACAAGCTTGGAAGGCTGCACTTTGAAAGCTTGTACCTTTCAGAGAATATAATAAAAATGTTCCTATGTCTTCTCCTTTCCCATTCTTCCTGTGAAACGCCTTAAAATGCTTAAGTAGTTTGGGGCCTAAAACTTGGGCTTACATAATGAGTGTTTTCCCATTTGTAGTTCCTCCCCTGTGCCTGCCTCCTCCCCATTGTCCCATATGACCATTTCATAAAATATTTTTCATTTAAAAAATCCACTAAAAATCCAGCATGTCAGGTGTGTAGGAGAACAAAATAGAGTTTCCACTTAATACTTTTCAGACCTCCAGCCAATATTTCTTAGCTGCTTTAAAGTCTCCTGTAGGGAGGTTTAGAAAATATCATTCGCTGAGGAGGAGCATAGACCTCAAGCACCTGTAATTATCACTGATGTTTGTAAAGCATTTTGTTATAATCATACATCCCACTGGAAACAGTCAGTGGCATATCAACTCAGCATATATGAAATTGTTGAAATGATACTTGTCCCAAATTACTTCCTTTCAAAGTAAAATATGGAGCGAAGCAACAAGGTATTTAGTGTGTAAAAACCCAATATCTTGATGTGAATTGACTGTGGTGAAGGTAATGAAGAGGAAACTTGTCAAGAAATCATTTTTTCTTTTAGGCTTTTCAGCCGCAGAGATGCTGAAGATGATGGAATACTGAAAAGGAGGGGAAGACAAAGTCCAAATGCTAATCTTGTGAAGACATTAGTGTTTTTCTTCTTGGAAAGTGAAGTAAGTTGGGTTTCAGGGATTTCCTTGTTTTTGTGGTGTGTGTGGATTTTTGTGGTCGTGGTTCTAATTTTTGTAATTTAAATTTTGTTGTTGTTTTTCTTTTCCCACTCATTGGTTAATAACCATGAATCTGTTTTGGTTTTCCTGTTGTTTGAGCAACCTGGGGGTCAAAAGACTGTTTTGTATGGTTGTGTTTATTTGAGGGATCTGTCAATACACAGTATTGAGACACTGTGAGTGCTACGCTGACAAACATGACAATGTACAAGGGTAGAGAAATTGTGATTTGATTTAAAAGGGGAGAGAGAAAACAGCAAAAAACCCCCACAATCCCTACCCACCTATCCCCCAAGTTCTGACAGATCTTGTAGCATTACTCCCTGTAGCAATTAGGCTGGATTAATCTTTTTAAGTTAATTGGGGAAGAAAATCTTCTGTTTAACCAGAGATCTTGCAAAACTTGCTCTGTATTTTTGCCATGGGCAGGAGCCAAGCACAAGAAATACTCTGTATTACAGTTCTGTAATAATCTTCTGATTAACTACTGATAAGATGCGTAATCTATTCTTATTTTAGTTGCATGAACATGCTGCTTATCTTGTGGACAGCATGTGGGACTGTGCAACAGACCTCTTGAAGGACTGGGAATGTATGAACAGTCTTCTGCTGGAGGAGCCTCTCAATGGAGAAGAACGTAAGAGATTTTTGTAGTTCTTTGTTTCTATTGCTGTGCAGTTTTTGTTAGGCTTGAAATAAGGAAAAAAAGATGTTTACATATATTTTCTATGTTTCCATGACTATAAGAAGTCACTAATACCAATTTTGAAAGGTGAGGAAGTACAGAAAGAGATCACCACCTGGTATGGAAGTGTTAAAGAAGAGCAATGGTTAGAAGAAAAGAGAAGGAATTAGCATGCAGTGTTGCTTTGATGTTCCACAAGTTCAGGCTACACTTTTGGCATAGAGAAACTAAGTTGCTTGTGAAACTGGTTAATTTATTGTTACAACTACCATATGGAAAAATACCATAATTTCTTTGATGACAGTAGACCCAAACAAAACCCCTGGTATAATTCTGTAATTCATAGGTCCTAGTGAATGGACCTCTGAAAAACAGAAAGGAAGTAAAATAATTATAAAACTTGGTGTTTGTTCCATCCTGTCCTGTGACCCATCCAGTAATATTCCCTCAGTTTTTCAGTATTTTCTGGTGTCATTTTATAAGGTACTTACTTTCTCTATCCCCTCTGTCATCCTCACCTCTGGAAATGAGCTGTTGGTCTACATGAGTGTCTTTTTGCCTTAAACAAAAAAGCCAAAAAAAAAAAAAAAAAAAAGCCCCCAAAACCCAAACAACAACCCCAACATATCATAATCCTTGTGGAAAATGAAAAATAAGTAGTGTGTTAACATCTCTTTCTTAAATTTCAGCTTTAACCGACAGACAGGAAAGTGCACTGATTGAAATCATGCTTTGTACAATTCGGCAAGCGGCTGAATGTCATCCTCCTGTGGGAAGAGGAACGGGGAAAAGGGTAGGAAGCAAAAAACCTACACATCTAGAGATGTGGGAATGGCTCTGTGGGGCCACTGTGGGAAGAAGGAAGAGACTGTAGGCTGTTGCTGCTGAAGGGACTGAGATGGGAGATTCAGCTTTGGTCTCCACGTCTGACTACCCTGGCTAGTTTGCTTTTTCTGGACTTGGGCATGTGCTTAGTACTGTTGAAACTATTACATTTGTTTGTACTATTAAAGATTATAAAAATTGATTTTGAAAACAGTATTGGTTTGAAGGGAGGAGTAGAATCAATGTTTGGGAAAAGCTAAAACTACTTTCAGTGTGAAAGAGCAACATGAGGGAAAGGAAGATAGACCACATAGACTCTTGAAAGAAGGCCAGTCCACCAGTTGGCTTTTCTGTGATTGTATGGAGTTTAGGCAGCCTCTTTTGTGGAGACATTAAGGAGTCTTCTTTCAAGACTGGTGCATGTTTTGGTTAGAAACCCATTTAAGAACAGGTTGAAAGCTTGTATCAAAATAGGACTGACAAATTAATTGAGTAAATATTGTTTAAAATTGTAAGCTGAAGGGGTTCCCATTCTTACATTGTCATTCCAGTCATGGTATTTTGTTGCAGGAAAGGTAAACCTTTTGTTCTAGGTTATCACTTATGTTTTCAAGGTAATCTTAATAGTATTAGGACTGACTTTGAATTGCATTTTTTGAATTCTGAATGTTGTTTTTTTCCTTTTTTAATTTCACACTTTCCTCCTGCTTTACACAGTGATTTTAGAGGTCCATGTACCTAATCATCTTTTCATTAATGATAATGAAACTTTGCACCAGAAATTTTAGCTGTAAAATTCTCACAATACCAATATTTTAGGTGCTGACAGCAAAGGAAAAGAAAACCCAATTGGATGACAGGACAAAAATTACTGAGCTTTTTGCGGTGGCACTTCCTCAGTTGCTAGCAAAGGTTGGTTAAATTCTATTTCTTGCTGATGGATGGTTGTTGAAATGTTTACAAGTATATTTCTGTAAGTAATACAGATACAGCTTGCCACTATTTTTTTTTCTTACTAATTTTATATTTACTTATTCTATAATGAATTATTGTCCAAGACTTTTTCAACTAAACTTTTTTCCTTGCCAATTTTACAGTATTCTGTAGATGCAGAAAAAGTCACCAACTTACTGCAGTTGCCACAGTACTTTGATTTGGAAATTTATACAACAGGGCGATTAGAAAAGGTACGGTAACATCCACACATTAACATAAAAGGAAAAGTCTCAGAATTTAGACTTTACCACTGGAATTTTGATTACCATTTTAGGAGTGTTTTTTTGTGTAAAGAAGATTTTATTTATTGTAACCCTTACTGATAGTGTGACTTCGATTTCAGAGTTGTGGCTGGCTGCTCCTCTTAGAGATACTGAAAATAAGGGTTTTATAAGGCGTGTCTGGCCAATTTTAACAGAAAATCTTCCAGTTAAATTAACTTAAATTGAGAACATTTATTGCTGGCTTATGGTCATATTTGTGAGAGCTGTCTGACAGATAAAGCTTGTAGAAACAGCTCAATAAGTTCTCTTTTTCTGTCACTGAAACTAGAAAACCACCATCATCATTGCATGAAAATCAGGAAGGATACCAGATCACAAATGATGTAGTTACTGCTCTCATTTTATCTGCTAGATGATAAAGTTAAAGCTGTTCTCATCTCTATTGTCTCCTTCTCAGATGTGCTATTCCATTGTGAAGGAAGTAGCTGGAAATCCTTAGAGTCAAAAAGTGATGAAATGTGTAGTTGACAGCGCAGCCAGCAGTGATCAAGCAGCAGTGAGCATCTCAGGTTGAGGGGAGGAATATATGAACAGCTGAAGTTGGCTTTAGTTGGTGGACAGTAGAGTGTTATGAAACTAAAACTTCAGTTATACAGCTTTTAAGGCACACATAAACATGCATAGATGTTTGTGAGTGGGAGGTAAATACTTCTATGTTGTTCAGTTGTCATTGCAAATTCAAGTGTTAGATAAGACCATACCAATAACAGCAAATTTTTAATCACTTCTGTGATTTGGTCTTTGACAAGCTCCAACTTAATTTTTGATAAATAGACTTAATTTCTCAGAAGCTTCACTGATTTTCTAGAAGGTGTTTGTGTTCTGTATCATAGTTACAAAAGTAATAAACAGAATTTACCTTTTAAAATTCTTTAAGGTTTATTAAGATGTGTATATATATTTGCATATATATATGAAAATAAAAACACATCTTTTCTTCTTTGGTTCTTCTTCCTTGTAGCATTTGGATGCCTTACTGCGACAAATTCGGGATATTGTGGAGAAGCACACAGATATAGATGTTTTGGAAGCCTGTTCAAAAACCTACCATGCTCTCTGTAATGAAGAATTCACAATCTTTAACAGGGTTGACATTGCAAGAAGTCAGTTAATAGATGAATTGGCAGACAAGTTTAATCGACTTCTTGAGGACTTCCTGCAAGAGGTATTTTAATGTGCAAGATCACCTTTTCCTACCCTTGTAAATATTTTCAGTATTTTTTCTGTCTTTCTCTGCAAGTCAGAGCTAGGGATGAGAGCTTCCTTCTGGTTTTCAAAACTCTTAAGTCAAGTGTAATAATACAACAGTGTCGCTGCTGTGATAGTGTGAACAGACTGTTCTTTTAGTGAGTCTTTAATTTTGGTCTCCTTTTGACAAGAGTCCTTTGGGAATTTGAGATAAGTTTCAGATAAACAATTAAATACATAAACTTTTTTACTCTTAGTTTTTGAGGCTTACATTTTTGAGTAATATTGTAATTCCCCTAGGATTCTCCTCAGATGTACTACTGTAGCTAGTCTTGCCTGTGGTTGCATGTTGCTGTTGTTAAATATCAAAATCTCTAGAAAACACTCCCCCTCCCTTCCTGAATGCAAGCAGATGCTGTTACTGGATCAAAAATAACTTTGTTCCCACACTGTGTTGATCTGAGAAGTGAGAATCTTCTGATAGAGTATTTAACTTCACTATGTGGGATCTCTTGACATTCAGACAAAATTTGTTTCTCCTTTTCATCTGTGGTGAGGAGCATAGAAAGTGTCTTTTTGACAGCTTCATTCTTAACATTTCTTAGATGCATGTAGTTTATCAAGCTCTCCTTTTTTTCTCTTGCTTTTTGTTCTGAACTAGAGTTCCACTCTAGAAATCCTAAACAAGAAATGTGCCCATTTGTTTCCCGTTGTGATGTAAAGAAAGAATGAGAGGTAAAGCAAGGAAATGAGATGTCAGAAGTTGGCTTGAAGGAAAATGGCAAATACTCTGGTGGAAGTGTTGAAATCCTTAGTTCTTTGATAGGTTGTGCAACTACAGAATAGTAAAACTTCCATTATCTCTGCTAGACTAAGGACGAGTTTCTTGACCTCAGATAGTTTGTCTTATGTACAAAGAGATACTTTTTTGACCTTTTCATTTTTACTCTTTTTTCACTAAATGCAAGTTTGTCAGAACTTATGGGAAGATTACAACAAACCAGTTACCTTACCTCACTCAAAGACTTTTTTCTGTGATTAAAGTAAGACTGAAGTACTGACCTGTGGCCCATCTAGTCCAGTGTCTTTTGTCTGACAGTGGCCTCTGCTGGATTCTTCAGAGAAAATAGAAGCACCTACATTATACATTGTATTTTGCTAGCCTAGGCTTTTTCTGTTTTTTCTTCCTTCTCCTTCCTTCCACCCCCCTCCCCCTCTCCCTTCTTCAGCCGCTATTTTATAGAATCCTGGAATTGTCTAGGTTGGAAAAGACATTTGACATCATTGACTCCATCTCTAGATATGAACTGCTGGCTGCCCTATCTCTCTAACTCTTCTGAAAGCATGTGTGACATGATAAATCATTTAGAATCAGGTCTGCACCCTCTCCTGCCCCCCAGTTTGGGGGTGTGTGTGTTCAGTTTTATGAAGTTCCCCAGTTCACGTAGACTACACTGCTTGAGATATCTCACGATATGATTATTAAATACTGCTGAGATATCTCACTGTATGATTATTAAATAGGGGGAGGAACCTGATGAAGATGATGCATATCAAGTCTTGTCAACACTGAAGAGAATCACTGCTTTTCACAAGTAAGTTGGCTTCTGCACCTGTCTGTCAGGGTTTGTTGTGAGGGGAATTCTTTGTTTTTAATTCAGCATCAGGGTTTGTGGTGAGCAGGTTGTTTGTTTTTAATATGATGCATCTTACTTTTTAATGCAATTTCATGGGATTGTTTTGGGTTTTTAAAATTACTTTTTGTGTGTACGTTGGTTTGGGTGGGGAAGTATTCAGTGGCTGGGTTTTTACAACACTAATTTAAAAAAATTAATTAATTAATTATTCAATTAATTATTTTTGACCAGTTAAGCTTTTAGTAGTTGTTAACCTCAAATTGCAGAAAAAGTATTAGTTAAATAATACTTTTTGCTTCATTTCTAATGCTTCCAGTGCTCATGACCTATCAAGATGGGACTTGTTTGGCTGCAACTACAAGCTATTGAAAACTGGCATTGAAAATGGAGACATGCCAGAACAGGTCAGTAGTTAAAATGTGTTCTTTAGACACAACAACAAATAGCTTTTGTTGCTGTCTTTTATTGGTCTTTGTCACCTAATGTTTTTTTTCCTTTTGATTTCAGATTGTTATTCATGCACTGCAGTGTACTCATTATGTAATTCTTTGGCAGCTAGCAAAAGTTACTGAAAGCAGTTCCACAAAGGTATGCCCTTTTCCAGTTGTATTAGTAAATAAACATTTGTACATAGCTACAGTGTCATCAAGTGGGAAGTGTGATGGAATTAATTAAAACGAGGAATTTTCTTTATATTGGTACCAACCTAATCCTGCTTTTTTAATAAGTTCTTCTGAATTAATAGTTTTAGTAGTCACATTCTTTACTTTTACAGACCTAGTAAACTATTAAACTACCTTTAATTGTTTTTATTATTTAAATGTCAGTATTATGTTTAATTTGACTGAATTTTAAAGTAATAGTAAATAAACATGATACCTATCAGCCACAGTAACCAATGCCAAGAAGGGGTAGAATGGAAGTCTTACTACTCTCAGGTAGTGGGTTTGTATTTGTTTGGAAACCTTGAGGTATCACTGACAAGTTGGTGAGATCTGAGAATTTGTGCTATCATAGTATTCTTATTGCTCAATATGTCACAATCCTACTTTACCCTTCATCAGTCTTTTAAATCTATTGTTAAATAAAGATGTGAAAAGATTAAGTTAAATTTCAAATGTTTTCAGGGAATGGTGAGAGGCCCTGTTCTGGTTCTGTGTGTAGTAATCTTGAAGGGCAAAGCTCTGGCAAATGTCATCTTTCCAATTTCACTTCTTGAAAAATCTTAGAGAAAGGATTAAGGTTTCCTGTATCCAGCATTGCTTGAAGAGGTTGATTAGGTGGTTCACTGTGTGAACTGCCAAATATAAAAAGGCTTTTTTCAAAGGCCTAACTAGTTTAGAATGGAGTTTCTAAGTGCTGAAACATTTTAATGATTTCTCTAGATAAAATTAGAAAATGTAATCCCTGTAACCAAACATACTTTTTCTGCAGTTCCTGTAAGAAGACTGTGTTTTTACTGGAAATCTGTGCTGGAGTTGCACTTCATTATTGGAGTTTCTTTTCACACACCTTTCTTTATGTCAGAGTAGAGACAAGTAAATTCTTCAGGTTTTTTAAACAGTTTGATTATCATGCCTATAATTAATACAAGGAAAAAAAAAAGTTGTATATGACTGTCACAATCTACTAGGGAGAAAACAAAGGGAACTCATGACATTAATAGTGTATGAATAACTAATAACCCATTATTGCAATACTCTCATTTTAATGTGAGGATATACACATTTTTCCTTTTTTTTTTTTTTTAATTTTATTTTTTTTTTTATTTTAGGATGTGGTAGTTTGAGCTTCTGGTAGATGCAGGAGTGGAAAATCGTGCTATGTAACTTGTACTAATGATCTTGTAACACAGAACACCTGTATCAGATTATGATGGTTTTCCCCTATCTGTTGAGACTTCTTTAGTCCAGTGAATAATTATAATCTGAAGGTGTTATAGAGGAATATGAACTTGACCACTGGCTGGTTAGTTTACCCATCTGTGTTTTAATGGCTTTTAGCATTTCCAGCCCCAAATACCTGATAAGAAGTGGCTGCACAGATTGTTGAGAGCTGCGTAGGTGTCTGAAGGCTTTGGAGGTTTTGTTACCTTATTCCGTAAAGGGTAAACAGAAATCTTGAGGTTTTTGTAACTATGATTAAAGCTTTATCACAATCCTAATGGCAGAAGATGAGCTAAATACTGACAAGTTAGTTTAGAAATTAAGATTAACCTAGCTGTTTTGCAGCAAAAATGTAATTTATAATACTTTAGCAGGAATAAAAAGAACCTAATGGAAAAGTGGTCCCTTATTGAGGCTATTTTCTGCTCCTTCGTAACAGGTTTTTTTGTTACTACTTTTTTTATAAAATAAGATTATTTTCATTCCAACTGCCATCTCTTCTGTGCTACACAGAATGACAAAATTAAGGAAATTGCTACTTGCTAATTTTATTTGTAACAGTGATTTTTAAAAAATAATGTAGTGGGATTGAATGTTACCACTAAGGTCTGTGGTGGAATGCTCTGTGAAAGTGAATGCACTGTATGGGACTATAAAATTGAAAAAGCAAAACTGTTACATGAAATCATTCTCTTTAAAGGAGGATCTTCTACGTCTGAAGAAGCAGATGAGAGTGTTCTGTCAAATCTGTCAACACTACCTGACCAATGTAAATACTGCTGTTAAGGAACAGGTTAGTGGCTGTTGTTACTTGGAGTCTTCTAATACTGTACTCTTCACGCAGCTGAAAAGTTCTTCTTGCTAATATTTTTGGCACTTATGTGGGAACATGATGCCCTGAATGTTCAGGCTGAGTGCCCTTTGAGTGTCAGTGCACATGGTACTTTGTATGCTTGTCCTCCTTATGTCCATAGGATTTCAGAATCCGTTTTAACATGATTCTTTCAAGTAATTTTAGGCAGCATAATGTTTTATGCAAATGAGCTTTTTGTTACTTTAAGTAATGACTCTGCAGGTGCACTGTAGAAGCCTCTGGGTGTAAGCTGAGTGAGAGAGTTCCATTTCAAACCTTTTCCTTACCATGTGCTAATGACCCACATCTCCTGTGGAGCTGTGGATTCATAGCCTCAAAACTGGCTAAGGATGGCAATTTAAAAGGATTTTGTTTGGTTTTGTCTTTGAATGCATGCAGGTGCAGCTTTCCTTCTCTTCCTTCTCCATGTTGCTTTATAACACAATATATTCCTCAGTTTTTCAAAGTCCTAAGAATTTGGGGATCTCAAAATCAGGAGGAAAAAAATCACTACTAAAGATGATTGTGTATATGTTTATACATGCACAAAATATTCACTGTAACCTAGGAGAGTTTATTGTTGGGAAATGGGAATTTTTTTGGAGTCACCTTTAGGAACATTCTCACACTGCTCTGTTGGTAATAGTGTTGTTCAGAGATGCTGTAGCAAATGCTTGGAAGCCTCAGCAATGATACGCTGCTTGGAAAAGATGTGAGCAGTTTTATAGTTAGTCCCTCATACAGTTGCCCTTCGTGGGAAGAGTTTTAGCTGGAACTAAGTTCTTAAATGTTTCAGACATTAAAAATGCAGATATTGAGCTTGAGTAAGTAATGCATGACATTTCAGACAGGAGACAGAAGTCCTGACGTTTTTGAAATGCTGGCATGAAGGTTTTGGGGGTCATCCTTAGTTTTTGCTTCTGTTTCAAAAAGAATTGAGACATTGGGAAACTCTTGTCCTGAGAATAACAGAGTTAAAAAAAAAAAATGATTTGTAGGGGCTGAGTCTCTTCAATCTGTGGGCAAATAGTTCCTTGACCAGGACACTCATAGGATTTTGAGGTTCCAGTGAAGAGCACAGGTTACTGATAGCAGAATTAGTTCTAAGTAAATGCCTTTAACAGTCTTTAAAATGCTAAAATGAAAGAAAATTAAGTATGTCTCTACAAGGATAGGACCAGATTATCTTCTAGGTATACTGTTTAATTAAAGACATAGAAAGCCAGGAGCCTTTTTGCTGCTGAAGATAATAATAACCTGGTTAAAGTGGAAAATCTGGTCCACTGAGTTGCAGAATTGCAGCTTTTGAAACTCTTGCCAGAATAAGAGTATTCCTGGAGCTTAATAGGCGTGTTCTATGTCAAAGAGCTATCTAGTGTAATAGTCACAAGGTATAGGGTGTGAAAGTGCTAGTAACAAAAATTACTGAAGCTCTGAGTAGGTCTCTCTAAGAGGCTTCATGAGTCTGAGACTCTGGTGAACGCTCTAGAAACTAGAGCTGCCTAGTTACACAGGGTACCTGTCATATAGGTTACAATGTTCCACTTGGTGTGGGTTCCACTTCCTTTCTCTAATCTCATGAAAGGACACAAGGGACTTCAGAGGAGCACATGTATTTTTTGTGACCAGGAATTAGTAATGTTCACTTTGAGGAGTTAGAGAGCAGACCGGTTCATGGAAGTACTTGGGAGATTAGAGCCAAAGAGAAGGTGCAGCACTAAGCAGCTTGTTGCCTTGGTCTGCTGGTTTGAAGAATGTCAGTCTCTGTGTCAGGTACTAAGAAATTTGAACCTTCTGGGGCAGTGGAGTACAGACATTTAAATCTGATACCAGATGTACAAGTTAGCCAGCAGAAGAAAAAGTTGGTTGCACTTTTGCATTTTTGGACATTAGGATTTAAAGGGATTGAATAATCTCAGCTGTTATATGTTAAACACATGTGATTGAAACAATTTTAAGAAAAGACAGCGAAAAGGAGATTGTACTATGGTCAGAATCCACAAAGTTCTCTAATGACCTAATGTAGTATCCGTCACGAACAATTTGGGAGTTTCAGGCTTCTCATTATTTAATCTTGCAATATTTTCATATTTAGTTTGGCACATCTGGGCAATATTTTTATTTGGAGACCCAGTCTTGATACAAGAACGTGCTGTATGAAGCTATGCACATTTTGACTTCAGTTGGCCTTTGTAGTTATGTAGGACTTTAGTTGTCTATGTACACTGATGAGATCTTGAGTATTTTGTCAAGTGCAAATACATGATTCTAAACAAAATCCACTTTCCAAGCAAGTATTTATTAAGGTTTCTTTTTAACAGGCTTTCACAATTCTGTGTGATGTGTTGATGATCTTCAGCCATCAGATTATGACAGGAGGACGTGACATGTTGGAGCCACTTGTTTACACTCCTGATTCTTCCTTGCAATCTGAACTACTCAGTTTTATTTTAGATCATGTCTTCATTGATCAGGATGATGATAATAATAGTGCAGGTTTGTACAAAACTTAAATTTCCTTTTTATTTTTTTTTCCTAACTAATATCTTTGTTTCCTTGTGCATTTCTGGGTTTTTGTGGTGATGGTGGTATTTCGTTGTTGGGTTGTTTCTTGTTTGCCCGGTTGTTTTTTTTGTTTTAATTTTGTTTTGTCATTGAGAGGTGTGCATGTACACAGAGGTAGGTGTGGCTTTTAAATGTCAGCAGCTGATTAAAGGATTTTCTGTATTGGGAACACGTAGGATAATTGCAATAAAGGTTTGGTTTAATAGGCTCAAATATTTATCTCTGTATCAGGCTAACAGACATGTCAGTAGATAGTGAAGTGCATTGCCATCAGAACTGAGATCTGATTTTCTGAATCATGACCACTAGCCCATATCAGTTTTATATATAAATGTTTAAACATGGAGTCTTTAAACCTGACAATTTTCCTGTTTTGAACTCTTTCTAGATGGACAGCAGGATGATGAAGCCAGCAAAATTGAAGCGTTGCACAAAAGAAGAAACCTGCTTGCAGCTTTCTGCAAGCTCATTGTATATACTGTGGTGGAAATGAACACAGCCGCAGACATTTTCAAGCAATATATGAAGGTAAATTTGAAACTTAGTTGTGGTACTTCATAAAACTACTAGAATATAGTAGTTGCGGGATTTTTTAACTATTACTTATTTTTACCTTACAAGATTACTGGTTCAAAATGTGAAGAATTCAAAACTCCAGAGTTGTAGACCCTTTTTTGTATGTAGAGAGAAAAATTACTGAGATGAGTTTTCCAGTTCCAGTGTTGTGTGGGTGGTGGGGACCAAGGAGGGAAACTAATTATTTTAATGTTGTTTCTACTAGTTTTATTTTCTTACTCTGATTGATGGTATATTTTTAATTCACTTACTGGTTTAGTAGGCCTTTTGAGAATGTTCTTCCCAGGATCAGCTCCATGATGTCTAGTCTCATCCAATAATTTAAGTTTAAACTTTGTAGAAGAGAAGTAAAATTTGAGTCCCTCTCCCCATTATCTTTGTATCTGTTCCAATCTTACTTAAATATAAAAACCTCTCCTGGCTCATGGGATTCACAGCTGCAATTAATATGAGTTCTCATTTTGTGACCATAATAAAGCTTTGCTCCTTGGTGATTACCCTAAAAACTTAAAATTTCGCCAGCCTGCTTTTATCTGTCTTGAGTGCCCTACATATATTTTGATTCTCTAAATAACTAATTGGGTCTTTCTTAAACCTGAAATACTTAAAAAAAAACTGAACAGACAGCTGTCTTTGTTGGACAAATTATGCCTATGATGCTGTCTGTAAATGCATTCTTTCAGCAAAGAAAATAAAACTCCCCACCAGAGTTACAAGAGTTAGTAAAAAGATTAGATTCTAATCTTGTACCCTGAAGGGGTGAATGCGTGTCATTAACAAATATGTCATGGCCTTGAAGATAAATAGGTCATTCTGACTCTAAAGTAATACTCACTGCAAGAATGAAAAGTTGGTTTGTTCTTTTTGCATTTAGGGTTTTTTTCAATTATTATTCTGGAGGTGATTTAGGGTGTAATTTTGGTGTAGTCATGAACATGTTGGGTTTTTTCCTTTAGATAATGTTTGACTTTTCTTTCTAAAACAGCATATCCTAGGATTTTGTTTTCAGAAGAATTCAGTAGTTGCAATGTTTTCAACTGACAGTTAACTTTTTTTTTGTTTTTCCTAGTATTACAATGACTATGGTGATATTATTAAAGAAACTATGAGTAAAACAAGACAGATAGACAAAATCCAGTGTGCTAAAACACTTATTCTTAGTTTGCAGCAGGTAAGAGTTTACAATATTTTTATGCATGAAATTCCATACTGTGGATGATGTTCTGTTGTTTAATAACTAGTTTGAGATATTGATGGTGAAATTTTTATGGGCAGTAGGCATAAATAGGTCTAAACTGAAACACATTTTCTGCAACTATGGGAAAAACTGCCAGAAGTCTTCCTATATTTACCAAATATTGTACCACAAAAAATGTAGGAGAGGTCAATAAATACAAAATGAACGTAACTATGAAACCTTCATAACTCTAAAACAATAGTTTAAGTAAAGTATTCAGATATATGTTGTGAAATGGCCAGTTTACTTGTTTGTGAACAGATAAATACTTCCTGCCTGTGTGGTAGGGGGTTGGGGGTTTTGTTCTGCTTTTGGGGTGTTGTTTTGGTTTTGGGGTTTTTAAACTATTCTGAGAATTAATTTGAAGCTTTAGTAATTTCTTCATGTTTAGTAGAGACTTCACACATTTGACAATAAAACATACTTTAATGCTCTCTTCAGTAAAGTTTGTTTGTGTGGAAACCTGATGAATTCAGTTAAAGTTAGCATTTGATTCATCCACTCACATAAACCATCTGCATGGATTTTATTCACAGGCTCAGAACAGTAGACACATATATCTCCAAAACACTGTAATCCAGCATAGATCACTGCTATCCATGAAAGGAAAATCTACCCAAATATATTTTCTCTATCCCTGGTTGTTGACTAAAGGTTATAAAGCTACATAGTGAATATAGATCTGGATATTAAGCCTGGTGGAAGCCAAATGGAAATAGTCCTTATTAAAGTAAGGACTGGTTTATCAGTATGGATATTGCCAAAACAAGGGAGGATGAGGCCTTTCCTTTTAATAGCAGCATGACTCTTAATTAGCTGGTGGAACTGCAGTGTAAAATATGTAACTAATGACTCTTTGTTTCATTCTTTGTGATATAAAAGAGTGAAGAGTGTGTTAGACAAAATTTTAAAAAATAGAAAAATTTATTATTGAAATGAATTATAGTCTCAGTAGGATGAGAAAAGGATTGATCAAAGAAAAGACTGTAAAGTTCAGAGTATTTGGCTTTGACAACTATTGATGACTACTTAAAAATCTCATAATCGGTGACAGAATGTCTGGTGACTTTGGCAATTTCCTGAACACATTTCCATTTTAGAGTTTCTTCTTTATACCTGTATTTTGAGAAGAAAAAAAAAGAATTGGAAACTAGTAGTTTGACAATGTTTTATAGTAAAGACCAGGTGAGGATCACCCCATTTATTTCTTCTCTGTTAGTGTATGTATTTAGGGAATCCTACTAATTCTTTGTATTCTCAACTTTAGAACACCTGATTTAGTGAAGCACTGAAATCTGTCATCCAGTATTTCTGCAGTTTGATGAGGGCTTGGACAGTGCATTTCAGAGTTTATCTCTGGGGTGCAGACTCTTCAAGAGTAGCTTTGACTTCGCTGTCCAAAACATCCATGTTTGTCTCTTGGTGTTGTCAGATTAGGAGTGGGGGGGAAAAAGCTGTGAAACATACTTTTAAACTGAAACTTATCTCTGTGTATATTGGTCCAAAGTTTGGCATAATCTTTTAATACATTATAATGTTCCTTTTTATTCCATGCAGCTCTTCAATGAAATGATTCAAGAAAATGGTTATAATTTTGACAGATCGTCACCAACATTCAGTGGTATAAAGGAGCTTGCTCGACGTTTTGCTTTAACATTTGGATTGGATCAGTTGAAAACAAGAGAAGCTATTGCTATGTTACACAAGTAATTGCGTGCTTTGTATTACTTCCATTTTTGTAAACACTTCTTGACTAACATAAGATAGTATTAACAAACTAATTTTCAAAGACTAAGAAGATTTAAGTGCATCAGCCCTAGAGATGATATAGCCCATATATTAATTAGGAGATGACTGCAGTTTTGTCTCTGAATATATCTAAATGTTTAATATTGTTGGTGTTCTCCAGCATCATTGTATAAGCGTGTAAATGATAACAGCGTTGATGCTATAATGAAAAAGCCTGTTTAATGTCTGGTCCGTAACAATAAGAACAGATCCACTTCATTGTCAGTGGTGGGCATGTTGGCCTCATACAGAAAACCTGCAATGCAAGGTAGAAATTTCGTGACAGAAAGTGTGTCCAGATTCAAGTGTTCACTTTTTTTTTTGCTGGAATACGGAAACATCAAATTATTGCTTTCTTGACATAAGGAAAGGGGTTTGGTTTTGGTAGCTCACAGTGCTTTGAACTTCTGTTTGTTCTTTTTCTGATGTAAATTTTTATTTGTTCTTAGAGATGGCATAGAATTTGCTTTTAAGGAGCCTAATCCACAAGGTGAGAGCCACCCACCGTTAAATTTGGCATTTCTCGATATTCTCAGTGAGTTCTCCTCAAAACTTCTCAGACAAGACAAAAGAACAGTGTAAGTATTTTTTTAATATTTGTAGTATTTGTAATGATAACCACAAAAGACATACATCAGAATAAATATTTGTGTATTGTATTCATCTAAAGTGGAATCTTTGACACATCAAGGTATGTTTACACTAATGTAGTCAAGTATACTCACAGAAGGTAAATCGTATTTATTGTCGTTATTTTTCTTTTTATGGTGGATAAACAGAAATTGTGTTCTGGATTTGCTGTTGTCAGGCCTTTGTGTTAACTGGATGAGAAACACGGGTTAATAATTTCAGTAGTTACTTATCTTGACACAGTAACATTTTGTTACAGATTTTTCGCATCTCTGTATTTCTTGTTTCATTTAAAGGTATGTTTACTTGGAGAAGTTCATGACCTTTCAGATGTCTCTACGAAGAGAAGATGTGTGGCTTCCTCTCATGTCCTACCGAAACTCTTTATTAGCCGGTGGGGATGATGATACCATGTCAGTGATTAGTGGAATCAGTAGTCGAGGCTCTACAGTGAGAAATAAGAAGACAAAGCCAGCAACAGGCAAGCGGAAAGTACCTGAAGGTAGAACTTCTCTCATCTTAAAATTTACTAGAATAGATATTCATATAAATTGCACATATTGTTCTGTATTTTTTAGTGTGACTATATTGGTATGCCTTAATGTATTTTTTCAGAACAGGTAACTTCTGATCACGTGTGTGTCTTAGTGGGAAAAGTATTCATTTGATTCACAAAAGGAAATAAGGGCACTCTACAGTGTTGAGTCATACAATAGAAAGGTAGAGAAATGCTCCAGCCAGTGATTATAAATGCAGGCTCTCTGAGGCACATGTAAGACTTTGTGGCAGAAAGTAAATCAGTTGATTCTCTGAATCACACATTTAATTTGTGTTTTAGCATTCGCTTTTAGACTAGTGTGAAAAGACACTTCACGGATGTTCTTCCTGTGTTTGCTTCCAGCTGAAGAAAGCAGCAGTAGTGACAGTATGTGGCTGAACAGGGAGCAGTCAATGCACACACCAGTCATGATGCAGACACCTCAGCTCACTTCCACGATAATGAGGGAGCCCAAGAGATTGCGACCCGACGAGAACTACATGGGTGTCTATCCTATGCAGCCCGAGCACCACCAACCGCCGCTCGACTACAAGTACGTACACGAGTAGGTCTGCTTTGTGTTAGTGTCCATACACAAACCCAGTACATGTTTAAAATAGAATAATGGTCTTTTTAAGCACGCAAGTAACGTGGATGTTGGCTCAAAGGCAACAGGAAGAAGCCGCGCGACAACAACAGGAGAGGGCAGCGATGAACTACGTCAAGCTGAGAAGCAACTTGCAACACGCCATGTGAGTGGAGTGAAATGCTCCTTCAGTGGGTCAGGGAGGGGAGGGTTTATGAATGCAGTGGTGGTAAAAGATACACCTTTTAAGAGGCTACATCTTCTAAGTTTATAAGTTCTCTGCATTCTTAAGGACAGTAAGGACAGTTCTGCAGTAAAAAAGTACATGTTGCAAACAAAAACCATGGGCATATGTACTGAGGAGCTTTACATCTTTCCCCTACTTTTGATTGTTTTAGTTCCATTGCTACATGTAACATAGTTTCAGTGGTGGCATTTTTTAAATACAGTGACACCAATTAGTATAATTAGAATGGCTCCTTAGTTTTCTCATAAGATTTGAGGTTTCGTGTAGAATTTATGAGGAAAGAGGATGAAGGACTGTGTTGGGAGTATTTGTAGCTGTTTTACACATCTATTTTATTTCAAAGGCATTCTTCCTGGCTTTATCATAAGGCAGAAACAATTTTTCTTTAGGTGGCAAAACTTAAGTTCTTTCTCACTTAGGCATAAATTAGGTGTGGAGTAGATCTGCTTACCAGGTCTCACACCCTCTCAGAATACCCATTTAGCAATGTACCACGGTTGTCTAAACTGACCTTTCTTAGTATCTTCTGGTTAAATACCAGCTTTCTTTAGTAGTAGTTATGCATCCATTTCATTACTTCATTTCTGTTTTATATAACGGAATTATCATTTGTTGGGAGTCCCTTACTGAGCGTTAGCATTTTAAATAGATAAAAGTTAACTTGATTTAGTGCTAAACAGTATTGCTTTTCATTTCAGTCGACGTGGCACAAGTCTAATGGAAGATGATGAAGAGCCAATTGTTGAAGATGTGATGATGTCATCAGAAGGGCGGATTGAGGATCTTAATGAAGGCATGGATTTTGACACCATGGACATAGACCTAGTAAGAAATTTACTTCTCTTTTAGTGGTCTTGGGATTTGTATTTCTGCTTTTAAAGTAAGATATTTGAATTAAATTTTCCTTCTAATAAAGCAAAAATCATTCTGGTTGCTTTCTGCACTGTTAAAGAGCTGTGCTGTTGTCTGTATACAAGAGCCATCTGCTCCAAATGCCATACAAAAAGCAAGAACGCTTCCTGTCGTAACGAATAACATTTATCCCTTGTGAATTCTTACCCCTTGAGAGTTCAGCTTCACTGACTACAGTGTAAAATCTTTGTTTTTCTGATGAAATTACACTTAACCTGTTTGTTTGTTTGCTTTCTAAAGCCACCGTCAAAGAACAGGAGAGAACGAACGGAACTAAAACCAGATTTCTTTGACCCCGCTTCAATCATGGATGAATCGGTAGGTTAACTTATTTAAGGGGAAAGTAATGTAAATCAGTCTTAAGGTTGCCATACTCTCTTACTTCAGATTTTAAATGGAAAGAATGCAATCTTCAGGTTGTCATTGTTAGCTTATTTTGACAGACTGGTACAGTAATTCAGCTCCATACGTTCTAGGATAGTCAGTGTTCCTTGCAAGTTTATGGGATTTTTGTTCTTAATGTCTATATATAGCTATGTAAAAATTAAAAGCCTATAATTCTGAGCAGAAAACACATTTGTTATGGAAAAGACTAGCAGAGGCTGATAAGCAAAGAGCATTAGAAAAATAAAGAAATGTGCATACACAGTATGAAAAGCAAGTTTCCTGTTGTGCTGAGCTTAGTTCAGTGACTCTGATGTCATTACCAAATGTCAGCATTAGATGGTTTGCATTTTGTGGGTTTTTTTTTTTTTTAATTGGCATATTTACTTTTGTGCATAAGTAAGATAATAGAGAAAATAAGAGATAATACAGATATCTGTTTATAGAGATGAGAGGTATTTTTTCTTTCCATATAAAGTTTTAGGTCCAAAACATCCGAAGTCTGTAGTTTCTGCTTGCAGTTGCCCTTTTATCCGACTTGATAAATCTGCAGTCTCTATTCTCTTTTAAAAATCTGCATGAGGGATTCCTTCTGTCTTGAACCACTTGTAAAGTATGCAGCCATTTTTGACCTTGGGTAGCTGGTACAAAATTACACTGGAAATAACAAGCTGCAGCAAGCCAGCAGAGGACAGTACAACAAGGCTTCCTGGGAATCTTGGACAGCTTGGTGGAATTTGGAAGATGGTTATGTATTTTTTTACAATATTGTTGCAGCGTGAACCTCTTCTTGTTTATGGCAGAAAGAAGTCCTAAATACTGTTTTAAATGCAAAACCATATATTTTGTACCAGTAGGACTTTGCTTTAGTAATAATGAATCAGTTAGGTTGTGCGTCTGGCTGTTGTGTGTTCTTTTCCTGAATTAACACCAAGAAAATAACTCGCCTGTTCTCTGACATTCTGTTTTACAATAGTTCTTCCCCTCCTCTTCTTGATTTTTCCTGGACTGATCTGTGAAGTACCAGTCACTTTTTAGTCTGCCAATGCTGAAACCTTGGCCTTCTCCAGGTCGCATTTAATGGATTTGAGAACCCTTTTAGCTTTCCCCTCTAACACTAGTTGGGGTGGCTCTGACAGGTGGAGCTTCTCCCCCGGCCCCGCGGGTGCAGTGCGCGGCAGCGGCCGCGCGGGGGCAGCCGCCGGCAGCGCAGCGAGCGCGGGGAGCGCCGGGCGGGGCCGGGGCTGCGCTGCGGCCGCTCCTGGACAGAGCCCCCGGCGGGACGGGCCAGGGGCTAACGCGGGCACACGGCAGCCAGAGCTCAGCCTGACAGCGTTCAGTGTAAAAAATCATTGCACAAAGGCAAACAGTTCTCAGAATAAAGTTAATTTGCTTAATTCATATAATTTATTTCACAGGTCCCTTATTCTTGGAGTTGTTGTGCTTGTTTTTAATAGGTGTAGACATAATAGAGCTGTTTAATTTATTCAGATGCACATGGTTTATGACTAGACTTCTAGTCGGATGTGCCCAGTTATTGCTGGCACCAGAGGCAGTTCTGTCTGTGTGCTCTGTTGTAGGAAGCACCCAAAGTGAATATAATTCAAAGAACAGTAAAAATTGGTTTGTAAACAGATAAATATGAACAGCAGTGTTAAGGTTCAGGAATATTTGGTCTGTTTTGGCTCTTGCTGATTTTATAAAGTCTTACAAAAGCTAGGACAGTCACAAAATCTGGATTTTCAGGGGTTTTTTTTGGCACGTCATTGGTCGTACATACTTCCATTGGCAGAGAAAGCTGTATGGCTTGTTCTCACGTGGGAAGTGGAAACTGACTCTTTGTTTCAGGAAGCTTTTTCTTTCCCTAGTCACACAATCTCCTGAAGTACAGTTGCTTGATTTTACCTGACGATTGTTTGATTTTTCACTGTCTTCCCGACAGAGTGAATACATTTCCTAGGAAATGTTAAATTGGTGTCCTGGTTGGCTGATGTGGGGTGGCCTGTGGTTTCTGTGATCACAGACACAGCAGCAGCCAGTGTCTGGAGTGTTTTGTCCCAGGTTTAGTTGCTGGTAACAACACATTTGATTTCAGGTTAGAGCCAATAGAATGTCAAAGAAGTCTGAGTTAGGCACCTAACTAAAAATTCTCTTGCAATTATTACCTAAAATAATTAAAACAAAGACTTTATTCCTACTGGATCTAGTTAATTTCAAGTGTGAGAAAAATATTTCTAATGAATGAGGAGCCCTTTTCATATTATTATCTAAATCAGAAGTGTGGTTTAATCTGGTTTGGAAGAAAAATAAACTTAATAATGCCTTAACATATCTTGAAGTGTCTTAATCTTAAATTATATACTAATTGCTTTGTTATTTGTTAAATGTGTATTAGACTACAAATTGACACCATTTCTAACTTTTTTTTTAGGTTCTTGGGGTGTCAATGTTTTAATACCAGAGCAGCAAATAAATCAGTGGTGAAGTCATTTTCTAAGTGGAAGAGGAAGTTTTTCAATACAAAATTGTGGTAGATACAGTGAAATTCTGAACAGATTTTTCTCTAAGGAGAATGACATGCTTTCAAGATCAAGTGCATTGAAGGGGCAGTTTTGTTTGCCTGAAAGAAAAAAAGAAATGTAAAGGACAAGTAAACAATTTGAGGATAAGCGACACTTTTTGTTGGGAAAAAAAATCAATATTTTATTTATGTGCTATCAGTTTATTTCTGGATCATAAGAAGTATTCCCTCTGAGTTTTAATCTTAACAGTCTGAGAGGTGTTTGGTACAGATTTGAGCCCCTCTCTACACATTTGCTGGCTATACTAAATAATCATGAGCTCTGCTGGATTGCTGTTCATGTCCATGAGCTGTAATAGTAGATGGATTGGTTTTCTCACAGTGTAGAACGAACCAGAAGAGTTGTCAGTATTTTCAATTAACTGCAAACTTCAGCAACAGAAGGTTTGTATCAATTAATCATGGAAAAAAAAATACATAAAACAGAATTTTAACAGCTTTTTAATCTAAAACACACTTTTTATTCCAAAAGCTTCATGTTAGCCTTCTCAGAAAGGTCCATAAGCTATAAGCTACCAGAACGTAACAGATTTCACTCTTGCTTGCCCATTACCAACCCTGAAAGTTTGCTTGTCCTTTAAGAAAAATGTAATGTTGTGAAATTCCTTCCAGTAGTGCCACTGTATTTTGTCTCCAAATAAAAGAAGCTTATTGTAGTATGTTTGCAGAAAAATTCTAAACAAAAATTATACAGCTTATTAGAGTGTGGGAATAGGGATCTAAATTTTAAATAAAATTATATATATATATAAATTGGTGCTGATTTTATAATTGCGCAGTTTGTTTAGTTTTTTCTTACTTTTAAATTCCAACTTAAAATTATGAGGTTTCAGAAATATATTGAAAGTTTAACAATGTTTAAAAATAGAAGAGCATGAGAATTCATGCTTTAAAAATGATTTTTAAATTTGTATTTTATATTGTTTTATCTATCTGTCTTTGCAAGCAGTCTTCAGGTTAAAGATACTTCTAACAGGTTACAGTACATTTCCTCTATATGTAAATTAGATTGGATAATAGAAACTCATAAACAACCCATAATATTCTTTGAAAGCTAAGCTTTAAATTTCATTTTGTGTCCATTCACAAATAAATTAAATTTGGTCTAAAACAGAAAGTGGATCTATGCCATTTTGACATTGACTCATTTTGCAAGGCTTAGGCAGCTAGACATCATTTTAAAGGAAATATTAACTTATATTACATATGTATATTTTTTGTCAGTTGTCTCTCAGTTCTTGAGCTATATTATTTTAATCATTCCATGCCTTAATACGCTTGCAATACAAGAATCTCCCCAAATGGGTGAATACAAAAAGGCTTCCTGTTTTTAGACTCAGAAATTAAACATTCGGCTGTGGTAGCCAAAAACCATAGATTATCTAAAGGATCATGATAAAATATAATTATTTTACTAGGTCATGGGGTAACAACAAAATGAAAACTAGATCTGCCTAACTCATTTTACATAAATAAATACTCTCATGTCTAAAAGTACTGCCTATATTGTTTTCCACACCACTGCATTTAATAGAACTGCTGAGAGGACTGTATATATGATTTTAAACTTAAGTTGATTTTTCTTACTCTTGAAGGAGTGTTTCTTTGTGAAAGCAGTTCTTACAGCTTTGTTTTCAACCAGCTAAAAATGTTTTATATATTTACCTTAACCTGTTGTCCTCCACATTCTATTGTCCTAATTGTACTGTTTTCTGATTTGTATTTATGTCTTGAGACAGTAACTTTTTGAATAAAAATAAACCTACAGTATGTTGTATGTTTGATCTTTTTAAATTGGGGTTATGGGAGGACAGTGAAGAAAGGGGTGTGAGTAATGCAAATGTTATGTTTATAGAAATCAAAATCTTTTTCCATGTCTTTTAAGTGTTTGTCTCAGAGTTGAGATAATGTATGAAAAACTGCACTGTTTTATATTTGTAATAAATTGTACAAGTTTTTAAAATGTGAATAAAGCACTAATTGGGTAATAATTTAAAGCAGAAAAGTTAATGCAATCATGATTGTTTTAAATATGCTTTAATTTGAGATAAACTTGTTAAAAGAATTAGTGTAAATACAGAGTGAGCTTTTGAAGAGGTTAGTACCTGCAAATAAAATTTTTAAAATTTGTATAGAACTTTTACATGCCAAGAAAGCAGTGGTTAATTATTTTTGCGTTACGTTTTTTAAAGGTGTATTGAT
Source organism: Vidua chalybeata (assembly GCF_026979565.1). Taxonomy (NCBI): domain Eukaryota; kingdom Metazoa; phylum Chordata; class Aves; order Passeriformes; family Viduidae; genus Vidua; species Vidua chalybeata. Next base: position 9,992,470 of record NC_071543.1, on the reverse strand, counting down.
AACCTTTCTGTTGGTTTCTTTATCCTAATAACTATTATCTGATTTTACTCAGAATGCTTTTGATTCTGACATTGGAGGTGCTGTACATAGTCCAATGGAAATATCATTAAATGTTTATGCTGCTTTCCATTCCATAAATTGATCATACACCTGCTAAGCATTTTGAGCTTAATTGGTCAGACAGCAAGGGAATGAGGGGAAAACCCTAAACATCCCCTCCCATTCCCCTCTCCTCAACTACTGAGCACCTCTAGCTGGGGCCTGGAAACTCCTTTCTGGCACAAGACTTTTTAAAGCAGTAATTTTAAGATCTTAGAGAGAGAACTTTTAATCCTTACTAATGTAACCTTAGGAGTTTTGGGTTGGTTTTCATTTTAGTTATTATTGCAAATGTTCATTATTCCTGTCTCTAAATCCTGCTGTAAGTTCAATAGTATCTTGTGGAAAATTGTTTTAGTAGGTTCTAAGTTTATAATGCAAGAAAAATACCTTCACTATACAATGTACAGTCTGTTCTAGTTAAACTGTTTTGGTACAAAAGCCTGTAAATTGAAGAAATTGGAGTTTTGAAGAGAGATATGATAAAAATGTAGAAAAAAGCAAACTATTCATAGAAAGTAAAGCCTGTCCTCTGGTTTACCAGAGAGGCCACAGGGAAGGTATTGACACAGAATGAATTTCAAAGGAATAGTTTCCACATATTCTGTAAAAAGTATTTCTTGATATTAAACAACCAAAGACAATATGTAAGACGTTAGTGATGGCTGTTGTCTGTTTGTTTGGTTTTTTTCTCCTTTGGATGGTGTGATGCTGATTCCTGTAGCATGATAGAGATCATAAATCCCCATCTTTAATCCCAGTATAACTAAAAAAACACCTCTTTAAAATCTGCCCTTCTATTTCCCCCCTAATTTACCCATACACTTGTCCTTGTGTGGGATTTCAGGACAGCAATACAATTAACTTCCTACACATACTGGATTTTTTGAGCTGCTTTGATTCACAACAACGCTTTCCTACTTTTTTACCTATAGATACACTGGTTTTTTATTATAGCCTGATTAATATCAAGGACTTGTTCATTCTTTGAAGCATTTGTCAAAATTGTGAATTTGTGCTTCAGAATTCTTTTGATAAAACACAAAGTTGATTCTTTAAAAATATTTTCATTCCTACTTAACTGCTTTAATTTAATATTCTTAGACTAATTTGTGATACTGAAATGGAGTTTATGCCATTCCCTCGTTTTTCATAATCCTATGTAATTTCTTGTCCTGAGATTGTTTAATTTCATATGTATTTGTTGGCATCCAAAAGGGATCATATTTTTGATGGAGGTGGATGATGACACATACTCAGAAAACAAGGTAATGCAGGACAATACTGTTCTATAATAATCTGTTTTAAAAGTAACAATTCCGTGTGAATTGTGCCTGTCATTTTCCTCAGCTCTTGTTCTCTCCTGTGTCCCTTCTTCATGTTGCTGACCGTTCTTGAATCTATTTCTTTGATGAAATCTCAATTTTCATATTTCTTTAAAGTTTTTACCAGTTAGATGTTGTTACAGCTGTTGCAAATGGTGCCTTCCAGCTAGAGATTCAGTTGCTGCTTTTTGTTGTGGTTTTTTTTGTAGCTACTGCCAGGTTTTATGGATGTAAATCATAGTGGCAGTGCAGTGGTAAGAAGCTATAATTGTGCCCAGAAAAATGATCCAAAACATGTAAAAGTGGTTGGATGGCTGGCTGACAGAAAATGTCCCTATCCTTCAGAGAATGTATACAGTTCCGTAATGTCATCATGCTTCCCAAACCCGACTGTGTAATTTCTGCTGAGCTTTTCTCAGCAGTTTTTTGATTGGAAAATAAGAGGAAGAGTCATCATGTTTTGTGTATATTAGCTGTTTTTGTCAAAGAAAAAGCTGCAGCTACCAGCTTTAAAAGTGAAAGTTATGTTCAGCTGATAACAGCTTGAATTCTGCACTTTCAGAAAAGCTATTTAAAACAACCTAATAAAATAAAATATAAAAATAATAAAATCTCTGGAGGCCTAGAACATCTCAAAATAGGAAGGAGAGATGTGAAGTTGGTAGTTACTTCATGAAAGCATTGGTGTAATACAACAAGGCTTGGGAAAATGGATTAATGAGCTTGCAGACAGTTTCCTGTTTGTTGAGGTGGATAATGGCAGGTGAGAGATCAGGGCACAGAGCAGCAGCTTGTTCCCAGTCTGGTGGGCTGTGGGTAGAGCTCGAATGATCTCTCAGAAATTTAGCAGGGATGGTCTCTTTGTGCTCATCTAGCCCTTCTCTAGACTGCTCATTCAGTACCTTTGCCCTTCAGCTTTTGTCCCTAAATCCCCTGTACCATCTGTAGGGCCTGGCTGTGGGATGTTGGTGAGAGCACTGTGCTGTGGTTCCTGCAGCTCGTGGGAGGGCTGGGTTGGCTCGGGGTTTCAGCACCACTCTGATCCCGAGCTGCCCAGCACTGGGGTTTCCATGCTGGAGAGCTGCAGCCCCTGTATCCTGGCCAGGAGCTCCACATGACACCTGCTTCCCAGGCCATATTGCCACCGGGGAAGCCTTGCAATTGGCTGCTGCTTTGTGAAAACAGTTAAACCACAGTTCTTGAGCGACATACGCACCCATCTCTTATTATTTAACACACTCTTCTCACAGGCTTAAATTCTGTTTTCTTCTTTTCAAACTGCTGCACTCCACCAAAAGCAAAAAAGCAAACCACATCCACTTGTTTTTCATATCATGCACAAAAGCACTTAAAGATGTGACGTGTCTTATATTTAGACTGCTCTTTGTATTGTTCATCTTAAAACACTTGAGCTGTCTTTTACACAGCTGTTCTTACATATCAACTGACAAAAACTGTCTTTCCATTATTTCTGTTGCCAGTTTATAATCTTCTGAATCTTGAAAAGCAGATTTCTTGGGGTGTTTTTTTTAAACTGAATTCTTCCATTACAGACAAGAATCAAAGTGCTCTGTGAAACCTAGCGTGGATTAGGGAAGTGGCATTGTCAGTGAAAACAGTATCTTGTCAGTTCCATCCTGTTTGAGGGACTGATGGTGTTACACTTTAAGGGCTTATTGTGTAAATGTTTGTAACTGGAGAAATCTATGGATTTGGACTATCGGTCGTTTTCCTTGTTAGGGACCCTTTTATTCTTGCTCATATCAATACCTTGTATGTGGTGAAAGCAGCTTGTTGAAGTGCTGTGAAGTAAAAGAAGCACATGTTCTATTTAAAGCTGCTTTCATTACAAATTCTCTCTTTTATTTATTTTTTTAACCTTGCAAGGCTTCATATTCTTCAGACTGACTTTTAACTGCATAGTTAAAACTCACTTGGGTCGGATTTGTAGATCTGACAGAAAGAAAGGGTGCCCTGTAGAGCAGAGAGACTGCCAGTGATGCAATATCAGCTATTTGTGTTGGCTTTTCCTGGGAATTGTGTTGAGTTAGCCAAAGAGAAATAGGCTGTTTGTGTTTGTACTGGCATACTACTGATTTGTCTCAGATTGTGACAGAGCTACAGATTTTGTGGATTTAGACAGTTTAGAAGCATTGTCTCTCCACATGCTGTTTCTGTAGTTAACAGTGTTCAATGAAGGCGACTTGATCCATTAGTAAAGTTCAAAATATATGTATGTCTTTTAGTTTTTTCTTAGTCCCTACTCACAAGGAAAGCCAAATTTCTTTGAATTCAATTTGCTGTTAATCTCATTCATTTGTGAGAAATGAATCATGTGTGGAATGGTCCATGGAGCCAAACCACAGCAGCCAGTGATGTATAATCAAAACTGTGGGGACTTGGCAGGGTGAGTCTTGTGGGTGGATAAGGACTGGTGTTGTAGCAACCACAAGCATTCACACAGATGACAGCTCCAGGTCTCGTTCACACTGGCATAACTCACATCTGGAGAGCAAAGATGCTTTGACCAGTTGAGCCCTGGCTGACAGCCTGGCCACTGTGTGGTTCCTCCTTAGGCTCTTCCTCCTGCATGGTATCAGACATGTGGGGTGCCCATCTTCTCTGAAATGGCAGTTAATTATTATTATCATTCCTATTACCACCGAATTATTATTAATTATCATTCCTATTATCACCCAGCTGTCAGCAACCTTCCCAGTACTGTAACCCTGGGTCAGCCACCTTATGACTCCCCCAATTTAATTTTCAATTGCTCAGTGTGGTCAGCCTGAGCCAGGAAATGCAATCATGTCTCACCTGCCTGCAGAGTGAGATAATTAATTTTTTTCAGGAAAATGTTAGAAATAAACCAACTTGATTTTGGGTCAAGGCTTTCAAGGCATTGTGGTCTAGGAATAAAAGTACAGATCTGATGCATCAGCACACCCCTAATCCCTGTCAGAATTGGTGGGGAAGAGGAGTGGGGACCCTCCTTCACCTGTGTAACATTCAGTGGGATGATTATTTTCTGAATTTCAGAATAGTGGTTCTTGTGATGAGGGACTTTTCCCACACAGTTTTAAGGAAGGAGGGTGCATGTTACAGGAATTTGGACTGAACAAACCAGATCTTGGCTCAGGTACACATTATTAAATAAACTGATGTTCGTGGTACAGCTGATTATAAAGAACTCTGCTTCCAGAGGACAAGTCTGGCAATTAAACAATGTAAAGCTCAAGTTAGTAGCACAGGCAGCTCAAATCAGTATATTTTATAAGTGATACCTTGGAGCCTTTGCAAAGTCAAAGAATTAATTCTGTTTTCATTCTAGTACCATAGCATTTAGGGAGAGAGTTCCCTGGCTTTGTATGACAGTCAGCTCTGGGTAGATAATTTCTGGTAACTTATTAATTGAATTTGGCCTCTTTGATTTGTTCAGACATTGAGTGTTCCTTCTGTTATTTTTATTTCTGTTGCTACTATCTTTGGTGGAGATTCAGGTATTTTTTTCTGTCACTGTTCCAAAATACATGGAGTTTTTCTAGTTATCTTTGGTCCCTGTTGTATTTTCTTAATAGATACCATTTTTGGACAACCAAGGCTTTTTAATGCTGTTTCAGTATAGTTCTTGACAACTAACAGATTACTGAGTGAAGATAACCTTCATATTGGCAGACAACTTGAGACTTTTATGACAGCTCCTAGTCTCCAACTAGGAGAAGAAATTGCAACCAGATTGAGGAAAAGTTGCAGGTAATTTTTTATGACATCCAAAATGTTGTAAAAGCAACAAAATGTTTGTTACTGTATCCAAACCAGACATAATTTTTAGTGAGATTGTAGAGTCCTGAGATGGGAAAGGGGTTCTGTGCCTGACCCAGTGGAGCACCCTGTGCCACAATTCCTGTCTCCCTCACTTGCCCCAGCCAGAAGGAGCCAGACCCCCAGTGCTGGGGGCTGCCCTGTGTCCAGCTGGCACAGCCTGGTCCCTGCTCTCTCCCAGCCTTCTTGGGGCTGGATTCACCTGAGGTCCTGATGGGAATGTTGCTGCCATGCCTGGTTCACAGCTGTCTTCCCCCTGGGATAAGCTCTCTTAGGGGCTGGGGATTCATCCCCGCCTCCCTCTCTTTTTATTCCTTTATCACTTTGTTCCTGCAGATCTTCACAAACTAAATCTCTACAAGAACATACAAATAAGCAGAACCGTTTTTGTTACTTTGCGGTAACAGAAAAATCCTTTTTTCAGAGCAGAGAAACCACAGCAGGGTGAAGAGGAACTTGGTTAACAAGACTTTCATAGAGAAGAATAATAGTGATGAAGAAAGCAACCTTCTTAAAGAATACTTTCAGAGGTGTTGTGGTGAGAGCAGGGCTGAGGATTAATTCTCCACTGTGTTTTGTCAACTGGGTCTGGGGACTTCATCTCCCCTGTGTCACTGGGGCCCAGTGGCAGGACACTGGGAAGGGCTGTGGGTGCACAGGTGTCTGTCTGTCCCTGGAGCCTCTTTGCAGTTTGAAGTGTTGAATGCTGTTCCTGCCTGAGAGCAGCTCTGCAGGGTACTCCAGCCTCCCCTCTGCAGAGGGTGAGGGTTTACCTCTGCATTAATGAACAAAATGGAAGTAGTTCAGGAGTCAGCAGGAATTAATTTATCAAAACGGGCTGAGTTCTCTTTCTTACAAAAATATTAATATAGAAGAAAAATATTAAATTACAGGAGCCTCTGAAATTAAGGACTTGACAGAGTAGAAAAATAAACCATGAGATTTTTGCATGGTTTCAGTGGCTGAGAAATTTGAGAGCAGATTGTACTTTTCAGTAGGGTCAGGATGTGCTTTACAGATGCTCTGGTTTAGATGTGTAATGGAAAATAGGTTTTAAGTGCTGGAATGTTGCTGTAGTGAGGATGGCTGTACCTCTCCCTGGAGAGGGGCCAGGTGAGTGATGCTGGGCTCCCTGGAGAAGGCTTCAACATTCTTCACGTGCCAGAAATTTGGGGAAGAGAGAATACTTTTTGTTCAGGCCTAAGTGCAGTGTAGATGTAGCTAAATTTATACCAGCACCCAAAACAGATGTTTTGGGTGGATGTTGTGGTGCTTTATGCTGCACAGATTCTCTTTTATCTCCCCATGTGGGTCCTGCAGTAGCCTGAGAGACGTATGCTTGCACAGCTGAAGTGACCCCTGCAACAGCAGGGTTGTCTCCCTGGTGTTCTGGGGATACGTGGCCACCAGAAGGGCTCCCTTAAGAGATCCAATTACAGTATAAATTCCATATTCTCACTGTGATGTCTCTGGGGAACTATCTGGGCTTGTTTCAAATCCACACTTCATTATGGATCAGTGGGGATGAATGCTGTGTAAGCTGGTTGTTCCATTTCCATCCCAGGGGCTGCTCTCTGGTTCTCCTGTAGGGCCCCTCTCAAGATAAAAATTAAAATGGGACGTCCTTACCACATGGTAGTGGTCTCTAGCTGGGGCCTTAGGAAGATGTTCTCTCTGAATCATCAGCAAAAAAATTGGATTGTGTTCTCTGCTAATATGTCTTAGGATAGCAGTTCCACAGAAGCCAGTCATTCAACTTTACATATTTTCCCCACATTTTCTTTTAGGCTGTCTTCTGAATGGATTTCTCACAGTGACAGAGGTTTTCAGTCTGGGAAATATTGATTATTTCTCCCCTTTTGTGGCTGCCAGACCTAGCTGTAGGACAGACATCTGGCAGTGGTGTCTGGGAGCACCCACCTTGGCCTTTGGAGCCACAGACCCTGTGGATACCAGTAAAGCATAAAAGCAGTAGTGTGGGAAACTACAGGTCTACTGCCAGGCAGCTGATGATAGAAGATATACAGCTATATCATTTCATTCATAGCCATTAACTTCATCACTTCTTTGCAGCCTTGGGTATGAAATTGGCAGCCTGACCAGAGTGCTGTCCTTGACTTTTTACTGCCTTCCTTAAACATTTCTTCTCAAATTGTTCCAATTTCTTGACTCATTCAACATTTGCACAATTGTCAAATATATTTTTGGCATAGGAAAAGAAACAGAATCCCACAATTTTTATTTAAAATTTGAGTAGTTTTCAACTAGACTTTGATTAAATATTCTGCTTCTGAGTGGATGTCAGGGTTGAGGTAATGCCAACTCCTGCACCAATTAGGACTAATCAGTGTCATTTAAAAAGGAATTTAGGATCTATCAAACATGATATGCTTTCCATTAAATAATGAATGTTTCTGTCTCCACCCTCTCTATGATAGTTGAAGTCTCCTTGGCTCTGTAGAGGGATTTGTTTTAAGCCAAACTAAAACTTCGCAGGTTCTTCTTTCCATCACTGAGGCATTGTTTGAGTGATAAAATAAATGCTAGAGGAAATAGGAGCAAAACTTTCTTCTTTCTTGAGGAAATGACCACAACACCTTGGATGACTTGGTTTTCTTTGCTTCCCTTTTGCACTTCATGTACCTGGATCCATTTTATTGCATCTCTTCAGTGCCGCTGTGCAGAGCATTATGGCCATGGAGGGCACAGAGCTGGGGGCTCTGTGTTTCCAGGGCTCTCACCTCGCTGGGCTGGGGAGCCCTGGAGCAGAGCCAGCAGTTTACTGGAGATGCATTGGGAGTGGCAGCATGGGAATGGGTGCCTTCCATCAGCAGGGAAACAAGCCCAGGAGAGCCTCGGCTGGGAGGGTTTTAAACTGCTCCTTATTGCCCTCCTTGAAACTGTGCAGGACATTGTCCCCCCTTTGGAGGGGCTCATGTTGAAGTGCTTTGCAGAGGTGAGTTCTCAACACCCCATGACATCAAATTCTTTGTGTTGAGCAGGGCTGTTCCCCACAGCAGCACAGTAAAGGTTCTACAGTGCTCTGGGTGCAGCAGAGATGGAGGGATGGGGGTCTGAACTTCTGTAACACTTTCCTGGGCTGTTGGTGGGGCCATACGTCTTGTGTTGTGCTGTGTCACAGCTGTTTCTGGATGGGAAGTGTGCATGTGAACATCCAGAGACTCGTGTGGGAGAGGGTTGGGTACTGGCTCAGCAGGTGCTCAGTTCACTCCCCAGTGGAGTTCTAGCAAAAACCTGATCCTCTCTCACTGTGACTGCTCAACAGAAGGCTGAGCTGTGGCAATGGCCAAGGTGTCTGATGTACACACATCTTCTCCAGTGCCAGGTTGGTGTCCCAGCCATTGAACAGATTTCCTCAAATCATTACAGTACCTTTCAACAGTGGTGAAGTCTGTGATTCCCTGCAACATGTTGGAGGCCACATGGAGCCTCCCATCTAAATTGCATTTGCTATGATTTCCTTTATTCTATCACAAAAGACCACCGTCTGCAACTTGTAAAAGTTCATGTGCAAAGTAAAATCAGAATTCCACTTGAAAAGTTTCTGCATGTATCTGAGTAGCACAGCTGGACACAGAAGTTGGAATTTCACAATTGTAGGGCACAGCCCTACAAACAGCATCACACAGTGGTACTGAGTGCTCTCCATAGACAGGAGGAGATGCTACAGTCCTCTCACTGCCTTCCCAACTGCTGGGAGCCCACCTAGCTCAGAGGCAGGGATGTTCCAGAGCTGCACAACCTTGGCACAGACGGGCAGGGAATGGCTTGAGGGAAGATGGACAGTACCAATTGGCTTGCTTCATTTAGGAGCCTTTGGACTTTCTGCTGTTTCTCTGCCACACGGCGGAGCTCTGTTTGTCTTCCATCCATAAATGAGGCTGAGGAGAGCTGTGGGTTGTACAGGGCATCCACCTGAAAACCCAGTGTGAGAGGAGCTGTGACATTGTGGGGTGAGCTGTGGGCTGGTCTGTGCAGGTGCACTAAGCTGCAGTGTCTCTCGTAATTGAGTTTTGGGGGACAGACTGAGAGGGGATAAGAGGAATGGGAGTCAAATGAGATATAGGTTAGGAAATTTAAAAATACTGTAAGAAAGGGGAAAACAGGGAAATTTGTTAATACCAGTCAAGCTGGTTATTTGTTGGTTAGGTGGACCCACGGACGTCCTGGGAAAAGAAGCCATTAAGGAAAATGGACCTGCCAGTAAGTGAGAGATGTGATTGAGGAGGAAACTGCTGGTGCTGCTCTAAAAGCCTGGGCTTTGAAGGAAACTTAAGTGTTGGGTGGAAATTCTGAAGTCACTAAAATGGAAAGGAAGTTGGGAAGCCACAGAAGGCAGAGAGCTCTGCATTGACCTGCTCGGTGATGCTGAGTTGGCAGCAGCCTTGTTCAGGTAGGTGAGGCAGGAAAGGCAGCTCCTTCCTGCACAGAATGGGCCCCTGTGGCAGGACAGCTTCCCCTGGCAGTGGGGCTCTAATGCTCCTCACCATTGGTCTCTTGCAGCTTTTTGAATCTCATTCATTACAAAATCATGTGTGCATCATGAACGAGAGGCCCTGACTTGCTTCTTGTAGGTCTTGGTTCAAACCCCAGTGGGTGAGAGAAAAGCAGCTCCAAGGCCTGTGCTGGGCTCTGGCTCCTCTCCAGGCTCCCAGCCCCCAGCTCTGTGTGATCCCACAGAGGAACACTCAGCCCTTCTCCCTCCTGGAAAGTGGTTTGCTGCTGTTGCAGGATCTATGGGTACAGCCCCTCCTGCAAGTGAGCATGGCCACTGTGAGTCCCTGTGCTCACAGAGCCATTCCAGGGAGGTCTCCAGGGAGTCCCTGGGCACTGGGATGGGGCAATGGTTGCAGATGGCTCCAATCCCACAACCAGTCAGTATGGGCAAGAGCTGAGACCTGGGTGAAACAAGAGCTTGTGGATTTCCAGTGCGCAGGGCAGCAGTGCCCTTCCTTTAAAGAAGTAAGTGAATAACTTAAAAACTGATTTAGTCAAACACCTCCAGTCCCTAGGTCAAGTCTCTCCTAGTTGGGCACAATAGTGTTTTCTGTCCCTGACAGCCTCCAGCTCTACCCCTGCTGGGCTGTGTTCCCAGGGGCCTGCCCCTGCTGGGTGAGGGGCCATGAGTGCTGGACCTGCTCCCTGTGTGCCCAGGGAACATCAAGCCATAGAATTATTTAGGCTGGGAAAGATCTCGATAAGACCACGTTGTGGTTTGACACTGGCCAAACACCAGGCATCAGCAACAGCCACTGACTTGCCCTCCCCCGCCACAGCTGGGCAGAGGAGAGGGGAAAAAAAAAAAAAAGTAAGTAAGGGTTCATAAGTTGATACAAAGACTGGGAGAAAAACACTCCAAGGGCAAAACAGGCTCAGCTTAGAGGTAAAAAGTGAATTTATTACTAACAGACTCAGAGGAGGATAAAAGTAAAATAAGCCCTTAAAACACCTTTTCTTCTCCCAACCCCTCCCTCCTTCCCACCGACAGCACAAGGAGACAGGGCGTGGGGGTTTGGTCAGTTTGTCACCCAAGGTTTTCTTCTGCTGCTCTGGGGAGGAGTCCTTGCCCTGTGAGACCTTGGGGTCCCTCCCACAGGAGACAGTTCTCCATGAACTTCTCCAGTGTGGCTCCAGATCTTTCGAGCAGCAATCCTGCCAAAACTGCAGTGCCATGGGTCCCTCCTTCCACGGGCTGCTGTCCTCCAAGGACAGGCTGCTCCAGCCTGCAAGCAGGGCCCTCTCTCTGCACCGGGTCTCCCACCGGGTCACAGCCTCCTGCAGGCACCCACTGCTCTGGCCTGGGCACCTCCCCAGGGGCTGTGGGTGGATTCCCCCTGGATCCCCAGGGGCTGTGGGTGGATCTCTGCATCCCCCCTGGATCCCCAGGGGCTCTGGGTGGATCTCTGCATCCCCCCTGGATCCCCAGGGGCTGTGGGTGGATCTCTGCATCCCCCCTGGATCCCCAGGGGCTCTGGGTGGATCTCTGCATCCCCCCTGGATCCCCAGGGGCTGTGGGGGCTCAGCTGCTCCACCATGGTCTCCCCAGGGCCTGCAGAGGAATCTCAGCTCTGGCCCCTGGAGCACCTCCTGCCCCTCATCCCTGACCTTGGTGTCTCCAGGGTGTTTCCCTCACTTGTTCTCACCTCCTTCTCTTCCCTGGCTAGAAAAGAACTGCATGTGCCCAATTTGTTTTGATTTTCCCAAATGTGTAATCACACCAACCTCTCTAAGCCAGCCTTGGCCAGCAGCATGTCCATGTTCAGAGCCAGCAGAGATCAGCTCAGTCAGACACGGTGGAAGCTTCCAGCAGCTCCTCACAGAAGCCACCTCTGTGGCCCTGCCCCCTACCAAAAACGAGGCCCAGCAAAACCAACACAGACCATGAAGTCCAACCAGTAAGACAGCACTGCCAAGGCCACCACTAAGGTAAGTCCTAGCACTAAAAAAAAAAAAAAAACCAAAAAAACCAAAAAACAACAACAACAAAAAAAAAAACAACAAAAACAACAAACAAACAAACAAACAAAAAAAAACCACAAAAAAACAACAACCAAAAACTTTTAAATCCCTCCAGGAATGGGGACTCCACCACTGCCCTGAGCTTGACAATGCTTGCTGTTCAATGCTTGACAACCCTTTAGGCAGAGAAATACTCACAACTATCCAACCTAAAGCTCCCTGGGCACAACAGGAGGTCATTTCCTTTCATCCTGTCACTTGTTACCTGGCAGAAGAGCCCAACTGCCACCTGGCTACCCCCTCCATTCAGGCACTTCTGGAGAGTGAGAAGGTTCCCCAAGACTCCTTTTTTCCAGGCTGAGTCCCACAGCTGCTTCCCTTTGGACTTGTGCTCCAAACCCTTCCCCAGCTCCATGGCCCTCCTCTGGGAACACCACTCAGCTGCCTTGCAACATTTCCCACCCTCCCTGTGGGAGGCAGGGAAAAAGATTTAGGTCTGTCTTGAGTAAATGGCTGCAAGGTGGTGGAAGAAAGTCTTCAAGTGGGGTCAGCTCGAGGGTGCTGTCCCCAGGGCACAGGAAGTGGTGGGGATGAGCAGATCAGTCCCACCAGGTATCATCTGACATTCACATTTTGTCAGGCTGGCCTCCATCCTGTGGGTGTCTGTCTGTCCAGCCCACAGACATCTGTCCTGCTTTCCATGCCCTGGAGCCTGGATATGAATCCTCCCACCTGGCATAGGACCCTACTGGCTGGAGAGGGAGCCCACTGTATTCTGGGCTTGTGACAGAAATCTGAAAAGGTTTTGTGACTTTTCTTCATGGTTCAGGCAGGGGAAAGAAAAAAAAGGTTTTGTTTTTTTTTAATGCTTTGTTCTTGCTCTGCAGTTCTGCAGCCTTTCAGGCACCTGAGTTAATGTTTGTTCTGATGAACTGCTCACTCTGCATTGCTGTGGTCAGACTGAAGTGGTTTGTGCTGGGTCACTAATGAAAAATAGATATTTGCATTTCTGTTCCAAGCTGTGTTCAAAGCACCAGGCATGAGCGATGGCACTCAGTGAGTGATTACCTTTCATTGCTTGGCCTGTGACTCCTGTCTGCCTGCTGCTTTGATGCCAGATCTCCAAAAAGGCCCAGAACTCACCTGGGGATGGGTTTTTAAATGTGCATCATCTAATTCAAGTACAAAGCAGATGAAGTCTTATAAATGTGATCAGTCACTCAGGTGCTTAAGTTAAAGCACTATCTCTTTGTAAATCCCAACACCTGTTAATCTTCAATCAGAGCTGCTGGCTGCTGTGTTTTTCCCCAATTTATTTATTTTTAATATCTAGCTACCAGTATGGCAGCACTTCACTGTTCAGTGCTGGGGGAAAACCTGTGCAGCCTTGCTAGCAAGAATGTCTGGGGAAAGCAATGTGATTTGTGTGTGTGCACGAGCAGTGACAGAATTGAAGTGTAAATAAGGGTTTGGGCTGTGTAAATCTGTGCTGCAAGAGGTGCTGCTTGGTGCTAAATCCCTGTGTCTCAGAGGGAGGAGGCAGCAGGAGGCAGTCTGGATGAGGAAGGAAGCAGTGAACACACAACTTTTCCCCTGTCCCAGGTGAGACTTTGGCACTTTGCAGTTGTGGGGTTGGTGGTGCCCCACGGCTGAGCCAGTGATGATCCCACTGGGGTGCTCCAGAACATGCTCCATGGCTGTGCTTGGTGCCCCTGGGACAAGGAGGTTTTCAGCATGTTGGGGTTAGTGAGTGAAGCCTGGATGGGGCCCCAGAGCAACAGGGCAGCACTGCTGGGACAGTCCTGTAGTCCCCTGAAATGGACTTCGTTTGCTGGCACTGGGGAAAGTGCTGAAATTGCCCCAAGGAGCCCTGCAGTAGGAGCCCCTCTCCCCAGGAAATGCACCTAAACCTCCTTGCTGCTCACACTCAGCAGGCACTGGGTGGAGGGGTGGGCTCCTGCCCACCCCCAGCTCCCTCAATAGCTGTGTCTGGGGAGAAACAGTTTTTAATCCAGAAGAAATTTTGCTTAGGGAAGAAAGGAGGCCAGTTCCAAAGAGGAGAGGTGAGGTGCTGGGCAGAGGTTTGGCCTCTGCCTCTGAGGGTGGTTTCCAGACAAAAGGCATATTTATAGAACAGTCCAGAAATAGCAGTGTGAACTATCTGCAAGACACTTGTTCCCTGCCAAGACATTTGGGGTGGCTTAGCCATTTAAAATATTTTAGGCACAGAGCAATATCAGCTGCCATCAAAGCTTGCACAGGAGAGCAAGAAGTGCCCTCTGCCCAGAACTGCAAAGCTGCCATGCTGTATTTGCAAGCAATGAAGTCTAATGTTAGTGTCTTTAACTTAATTTATGTTTGGAGTGCAAGTATGATGGAGAGAAAAACAGTTAAACTTCTCTTAATCCCTTTATTTGTCCCCCCCCTGCTCAAGCCTGGCTTTCCCAAGGGAGCTGCAGCTCAGCCCTTTCCTACTCTCCTTTCACAGAAGGGGACAGAGGAAGGCAAGTCCCACACCCAGATGAAAAAAATACAAAGGGAGATGCTCAGAGGCCTGGAGCCCCTCCCCTATGGAGAGATACTGAGAGGTGGGACTGTTCAGCCTGGAGAAGAGAAGGTTCCTGGGAGACTTTATAGCACCTTCTGGCTGGAGAGGGGCTTTTGACAAGAGCATGCAGTGATAGAACAAGGGGCAATGGCCTTACTTTGTCAGAGGGTGGGTCTAGGTGAGGTATTAGGAAGTAATTCTTCCCTGTGAGGATGGTGAGGCACTGGAATGGATTGCCCAGAGAAGCTGTGGCTGCCCCATCCCTGGAAACATTCCAGTTGGATGGGACCCTGAGGAGCCTGGTCTGAAGGAAGACATCCCTGCCCATAGCAGGGGTTTGGAAGTTGACGATCTTCAAGGTGCCTCCAGCCCAAACCATGCTCTGGTTCTACAATTTGCCTTGAGCCAAGACCCTGCACGGCCCCGGGGCCCGTCCAGCCATGCACAGCCACCAAGGACATACACAGGGCTCTTCCCTCTGTGCTTTGGGTCACTTGTAGATGCTGATGGATGCTGGAGGGGAAAGAGGAGCACTGTGTCTGCTTCCCTCATGGATGAAGTTGTGGTTTGGTGAACTGGAGATTTGGCAGAACTGTGGTAAATAAATCAAAAAGGTGGAATAGAGGGACTGGACAAGAAAGCAGCTCTGCTGCTGCCCCTGAAGACAACGTCCAGTGTTTGGTCTTTTAAACCCCTTGGGTGCTGCTAAATGCGGGGCGGCCTTTGTGCAGCCCAAGGGGGAAGGCCACTCAGTGGTGCCCCATAAGCCCCATGGATCAGTGTAACAGACACCCACAGCAAAGGAAATCATTCCATTGGTTTCAAGAGGCTCAATCCAGACTGGCAAATGTGAGTGTTGAGATGAGTTTTGTTCACTGCTGCATTGCATTGATTTGTCCCATACCAGCACTGCTCTGTGAAGGGCGTGTGACAGTCCCCACTTACACAGGCAGATCAGTGCTGCACGCTGCTGGGGAGTGACTTTTCTGTGGAATCCACTGTCTGAAGGACAGCTGGCTTTGCCAGTATTTCTGGCTGTATGTTCTTTTCTGATAAAAGGGAAAAAAGAGCTTCATCCACCCTTCCCAGGAGTGGCCAGTGCAAATTTCATGTAATACATGTAATTTGAGGGCTGGGGGGCAGTGGAGCTTTTGGAAGCTATTAAGTCACTGTACTTAACAGTGATTTAAAAGCAACTCTATTTCCTTCCCACAGGTTGGACCTTTCCTTACCCCTGGAGCACATCTGGGGCTCAGGCAGGTGGAGGAGGGCCCTGCTCCCTGCAGCTGCCAAGAGATGATGAAATGAAATGGAAATGAGGGTGTCCTCAGTCAGAGTGGAGACTCAGCTTTGCTTTCCTGCAGGAAAGGGGGAATCTCTTCTTGAGGAGTAGAAAAGGCCACGAAATCCACTCTGTAGGATCCAGGTGGAAGCATTGTTACCCTATACAACAGCAGGACCAAGGGCCTTCTGTTGCCTGTCTTGACTGCTCTTGGAAGATCCCCAGGGTCTTGCTCATGTGACCTTGGGCTTTTTTAGGAAAATACCAATATATGCTGTTAGAATGAAGCAGCAGCTGAAGCATGGCTCAATTAAGACAGGTCCTTTCCACTGCATAAACCAAACTAATAAACCACAGCAAAGGTAAAACATTCTAGCATGAGAAATTCGGGCTTTCTATGAGATATGCTTTCTCTAGCCTCTTTTACTTATTTGTTAATGGTTCGTGTGTGAAATGACAATCCCCACACCACCACCTCCTATCTGGTGTAACCAGCTTTTCCTTATGGTAATGCCTGCTGCTGCTGCTGCTCTGCAAGGAACAGAGATGCTCTGCCCTGTGGAAATGTGGTAAATCATTGTAAATCAAATGTGGTAAATCATCACCAACATCATGCAGCAGTTTGGTGTTTCAGGGGCTGGAGGTTTTGCTCCACTGCATTTGTTGTGGTGTTTCACATGCTCATAGAAGAGGCAAATGCCAGAAATCAGAACTGAGCTGTAAAACTCATATAAAAATTATGAATAAGTAATAATGAATAAATAATCCTGACCCAAAAGCCAGCTGTGCCCATCTCACCCTGGGCATATCCCTCTGTTTTGAGCCAGACAAAGCAGGCATTACTGGGCTGCATTCCAGGAAGGAGGCCAGCCTGAACCCTCCATGTCTGACCGAGTGGAGTCACTCTTGGCATTCACAGGGATGCTCCAGCAAGGCAAGTGACTGGGGGGCACTGAGGCAGGGTGTGTGAATGCTAAGCTTCTATCTGCCTCCTGATGAGACCAGGAGATGGGGGTGGGATGTGAGGTTCCAATAACATGTCAGGGCGGTATTTAGAGAGCAACCTCACCCTATTTCCACCTCCATGCCCCCAGATTGCTGGAAGTGTCCCAGGCTGTGTGTGGCCCTGCTCTGCCTGTGGTGGCTGTGACCCCTCCTTCTCCGTTGAGCACCCCTACACAGGGTCAGTCATGGCCAAGGCTTTATTTCAGCTCAAACAGGGCTGCTGTACTTGTGCCTCTGTCTGGAAGGTAGAAATACAGACATGGATGTTACTGTGCCCCAGCTCCTTTCTCCCAGCTTTGGCCTGGGTCAGGCAAGGCCACTGGGCCAGGGGTGAGTGTTCAGCCAGACTCTAGGCTGAGCCAGGGCTCCATTGTAAAGCCTGTGTCCCCTCATGTCCTCTTTAACATTTATGCCCAGACTGCAGAGGTTGGAAGTATTTCCAATCAATAAAATAGTTTGATGAGACCAATCAATAAAAGATGATAACCAGCAGTTAAAAATGGAGGAGAGATCCACTGGCTGTAAAGCACCAGTGCCATGTGCAGGCTCTCCAGACACAGAGCGTGAATTGCTGGTGGTTTCCAAAATCCGCCTTTCCTATGGGGTGAGGAAGAGGAGCATCTCTTGGGAATAGGAGCAGCTGCTGGGATGAGCTCTAATGGCAGCAGTGGGGCATCCAGGCTCTCTTCTAAGAACCACATCCACTGCCAAAACTTCTTGGTCATGGGTCTAGAACAGATTGTGTAGAGGCTCATGGTCTCCAAAGCATCCCTGTGCTTCAGCACCTTCTTGCTGCCCTGGGCTGGGGGTGGCAGGGCAGTGCAGAGCTGTTGGTGGGGGTCTGAGGGGCTGCTTGGATATGAGGGAGAGGTGCTGGGGTGTCAGGGCAGCAGCAGGGAGTGTGCTGCCAGCTGAGTGTCTGCTGGGGCCAGGCAGCAAGGCCAGCTTGGTGCCACCGGGAGCGCTGAGAGCTGCAGCTAACCCAGGTGATGTTCCATGGCAAAAGCATGAAGCCTTTAATCAGGATCTGGCTAGCCTTTCCATCCTTTTAATCTGGAGGAAGTGGTAAAAAAATCCTTGGAGGCCCAAAGCAGGGGAGATCGGAGTGCTGTGCAGAGCCTGTGTGATCACTAAAGCCACATACATTGTTTTTCTTTCATTTAACTAAAGCCCAGGAAATGTAAACTGTGATGGTTCTGCAAGGAGGAAGCTGTACCACAGATCACTTCCTTGACAAAGGCAATTACAGGTATTTGTGGTTTCTGTGTGGTCTGCAGCTGTCAGTGTGACCACTGGGCACTGGCTTCCCTGAGCCCTGCTCACACTGGACACCTGTGGCAGTGGTGACGTGTGTGGTGACAAGGAATGAGCACACAAAGGTTAAACCTCACACCCAAAGGTTAAACCTCACAATGTTGTCTGCTCTTGGAGGATGGAGAGAATTTAATTCAGCAGCTCAAAGCCAGGTACTACACAAGCCAGGTGGAGAGCTGGGTGAGAGGTGCTGGAGGGAGGGAGATGGGAAGCTGAGGATGCGGAATGGCAAATGAATGGTTAAACAGAAAACAAAGCAGCTGCTGTGCTGGACCTGAGCCTGGTGCTGGGTGCACCACAGTGAGCAGCAGCTTGGCTGTGGAGCCACTGACTGCACCCTCTGTCCTGTTCTGGGTCAGTCCAGCTCAGGAAATGCTGACTTCAGAGCAGTTCCCACACATCCCTCGTCGCGTCATCCACTTCTGCTGTGACTGATTTACCCAGGGACCAAATTTTGTCCAGCAAACCATCTGAACTTTGTGAAAGACTAATTCTTTCTTCCCCGTGAGGGTGGTGAGGCCCTGGAATGGATTGCCCAGAGAAGCTGTGGCTGCCCCATCCCTGGAAGCATTCCAGCTGGATGGGACCCTGAGGAGCCTGGTCTGAAGGAACACATCCCTGCCCATAGCAGGGGTTTGGAACAAGATGATGTCTGAAGTCTGTGATTCTATGGTAAGAACTGGGGCTGCGTTCTCCCGCCCTGCTTGAGCCCTGGGCAGCTGCTGCCCTTGAGAGACAAGCAGGGTTGGACTATGGACTATCAGGGGTGGAGAGAGATGGCTTCTCTGTCTTCCTTTGTTCCCAGGGTCTTGTGCTAGGTGCCCAGTGCTGCTCAGACAGTAGCAAAGAGCCTGCAGAAGGCAGAACTGGAACTAGCCTTTATTTCTGCGGGAATCACTGAAGTCTCTTGGCAGTGGGAATGCCTCACCTCGCTCAGTGCTCCCAGTGGATTAAAGCTCCTGGTGTTAGAGATGTGTATTTATGTTACCCTGGCAGAGCTAACAGTGCTTGGCTCTATGGGAGCATTGTAAATCTGAGCCTTTCCCTGTCATCCACACTCATCTTGATTTTAGAGCACTTGGTGGTACCTGGAGTATTTAACAGCACCTGGCTCTGACTAATGGTTACAGAAGCATGTAAGATAGAAAGATTAGCAGCTCAGCTGTCTGATTAATATGTAAATGTACCCAGATATGTGTGAGGGCTGTTAATGAAGTAGATCACACTTCTGCCTCTGTATATCAAAGGTGATTGATGGGAAAGTACTTCAGGTGCCTGCTGGAAAGTGTAAAAGTTGTTTTTGTCTACATCTTGCCTTCAAAAAATATCTGTAGACCTAGGGCTGAGATTTCCTAAGGGAAGAAAACCAACCCAGTCTGAGTTTAATCTCAACTAATCCAAATTGTTGGCCATGCTCCTGCAGTATCTGTAAATTCTCAGATAGGAATAATCCATCAGGATCTTGTATAACAATCCACACGGTGTCTTAAATAAACCTTCCTTTTGGCTGTAGCCTGCAGCTGACACTTCCTATAAATTATTTGATGATGCTTTATATGACAGGCTGGAGGCTGAAATGAATGTTGTGGTGAAGGCAGGAGGCCCCAGCCCCATGGAAGAGGTTCCTGTGCTGCTGCTTCCACCCAGCTCACGTCACATCACAGCCCCAGTCCCAGAGCCTTCTGCTGGGCAACCCGGGGCAGCTGCGTGGATCAGGGAAATCAGATGAAAATCCTGAGGCATCAATGGATTTGTGGAATGCAGGGGTTTCCCTGCTGGAGAAGGAACACCCCGTGAGATCTCAGCCCTGCACGCAGGGCAGGGGCTGTCACTCTCGGGGTGTCCCTGTCACCATGCTGAGCACTCTGTGTCCCTGGTGGGTTCCCTGAGTTCACTGTCCTGAGTCATGTCGGGCTTCCATCCCGCCCCTACAAACCACTGTGTACATTTCAAGATCACTGTGCAAAATAAAGCCCATTCTGCTGAAACTGGTGGTGGAGTGGAAATTTTGCAGTGGTAGTAAAAGCTGGGGTGATGCAGCAAGCGGAGCAGCGTGTGCTGCCTGCTCCAGGATGGGGCTGTGAAGCGCTCGCTGCTGCGAGATCTCACACAGATAAGGTGCATTACAGCACCTGGCTGTCAGAGGAGTTCAAAACGTTCAAACCCTGTTACAGCTCTCTTTTCCTGCCCCTTTCTCACTCCCGCAGGTATCTGGGGGGCTCAGAGCACACATCGTTTCCACCTCTGCTTCAGGCTTTGGGGAGCCCCAGCCTGTCCCCCTGGAGTGAGCCCAGCAGCTCTACCTAGAACGTGTCTCATGTTGCTCTCCCTTTGTCAGGGCGTCTCGGAGCTGGCTGAGGCTGCAATTGCTTTGTCCAAAATTTTCCATGCCTCTAGGCAGGTTTTTTTGGGTGCCGATTTTAAATAGAGAAGGGATTGGAGTAGTGTGAAGTTTCCTTACAAAAGGTATTTGCTGATGTTCTCTCTGTCATCGCAGTCGGTGAGCAAGGGAAGAGGGAGTGAGTGACAGGGTGGAAAGGCAGCAGGTCGCAATGCCACCAGCAATCACACAAACCATGGCCACACACTTGCCATTCCCTGGTTTCAGCTCTGGTTTCAGCATTTGGGACACAGATCCCCTTCAACACTCTTGCAGGAGAGCCCTGCAGAAGGTGTGAGGGCAGAAGGGTGACCCCTGACCCAGCCAGGGCAGGTCTGAGAGGGTGGGTGCCAGCCCCTGGCCACCCTCTGGGCATTTCTCCATAAATAAACACTACTGCTGGCTCTGAAGGGTTTTTCCTACCATCACATTTATTGGCAATCATTCACATAATTTTTCCCCTCGCTGCAGCAACGTGGGTGTACACTCTGGCATTTGTAAGTGTAGTTTCTTATTTCCTTCCAGGTCCTCTGATGCAGGAGAACCACCTCCTTGTAAGCACTGGCTCAGATAATGCTTTATTGTATTCCTGATGACAAATTGGTTTATGATAATTATTAGGCTGATGTTTAAAGCTTTCAGTGTAAATCAATGCAATTAAAAAGAAAATAATACTCCATAATTCATACAGATAAAGATATTTGTTAATGTTTCAGAAGAAAATTTTATATGAGGATTGTTCAGTCCCTGTGACACCAGTGTCCAGCTAATGATGCTGAACTGGGACTGTAACTGGGACTGTTTTTGTGTTTCATGGCTACCACGTGTGTGGGTCCCCAGCACTGACCTCAAATGCTGAGGGGCTGAGATTCCCTCTCCTGATTCTTCATGACAGCAGAAAGAGTCGGTGACTTCAGCACCTTGTTCCAGACTTCCATGATCCTTCTGCTGTGAGTTCCCTGCTCTGCCTTCTCTTCCCACCCTTCCATGAAAGGTGGGTAGAGCAAATCAATGGACATTTGGTTGTGTTCCCTGTGAGTTGGTCTGTTCTTCAGCTGGAAGATATGTCAGAGACTGAATTCATAATTTATGGATTTAACATCTTCATGTAGGCATCTTCATACCTATTATAGCAAAACTGTATTACAAAGGCTGCAAAGAAGCCCACCACACCTGAACAGGCCTTCTGACTGAGGCCCTGAACTGCTCACTGATGGAGGTAAGAAAGGAAACTCAGGTCTGGGGAGAAAAGAATAGGTTCACAGAGGGATCAAGCTTAGCACCTTCGGGGTGGAGACCACAGCTCCAGGGCTATCAGCTGCCAGGCTGGCACAGAGCCTCACACCAAAGCAGGGGAGGAGGGGAGGTCTTGGGTGTGTGGTGAAAAAGCCTCTGGTGAGACACGGCCCATCCTCTGCTGTGCACAGCTCAGCTGTGGGGCTCTTCACCCCAGAAAAAAGCTGAACCCACATGAAGGACAGCAGAGGGAGGGGCAAGGCCCATCAAAGCCCCCCCCAAAGGGGTTTTCAGACCCTGCACCAGAGATGAGGCAATAGATCCACTGTGTTGCAAGGGACAGTGTCAAACTTGCCCTCCCCAGGGGAGGCACGTGGGCCTCCAATGTATTCTATACTCTGTGGTGTGGCACGGCAGTGGCAGGGGACCCTCACCACCAAGAAAACCAGATGGAGGGGAGCCTTCCTTTCCTTCCTTTCTTTTTTCTCTTCTTCCTCTCTTTTTTCTCTCTTTCTCTTTGCCTCTTTGCTATTAATAAAGTATATAATATTTTTGACACCAACATCTAAGCTCATTTGGTTTTAATCACATTTTTGGGTGTATTTTGAACCTCTCTCAGTCCAATCAATTTTATTCACAGAGGCTTAGCTTCCTTTGGTCTTCTGTGTTAAACCAGTTCGTAACAAGATATTTAAGGTAAGGGTTCACAAAGTACAGAATAGTCAAAAAGCTTTGATCCCCCAGGCAGACTGGGGAAAAACACAGGGAAAGATACAGCCCTCCTTTGATAGACCGAGGAAGGGGACTGGTCCATCACTCCCTCACATGAGGCCACTGTTTGTACCACGTGGGAGACACCCCGAGTGGACTATTCATTCCTGCCCAAGATGCCTTTGTGTCACACCTCCCCTTTTTGGAGCTGTCCCTTGCCCTCAGGCTTTGGGTTCCTCTGGGCACGAGCACCTGCCCTGTCCCACCTCAGCCCCCAGCAGCAGCAGCAGCAGCAGGAGCTTCACTGGCCTGGGAGAGAAGGACCATGGCTGGTGGGCTCAGGCCGTCCTGGAAGAATGGCAGTCTGGGTTCTGACTTTTGTGACAAAATTATTAATAGATTTTTATCCAATGACTGTTTGGTGGATTTGAAATGTAAATATTCTCAGTGTAGAGTGAAATTTAGGAACTGCAGAAAACTGGGTCACCCCTGGATCACTCCTTTACAAAATGACACTGTAGCTCACAGACCTAATATACATCTATATATACACATATGTACTTACTTAGAATATGTGTATAGTATATATTTGCTGTCATGTAGCAGGTTACTCATATGTTAATAATTACTAACAACACAGATTTTAATCCGAGTGGAGAATATCCAAATATTTCTGCAGTTCAATTTTGTTTTAAGGCTTCAAATCCTTTGATTCTACATTATATAAACAGACCTAGAATTATTCAAGAGCTATCCAGTATTTCAAAGCCATGTTTTTTTAATGTGACAGTGCTTTAAAATTTGGCCACTATGCAGAGTCAGCCTATGTCCCTTGCGAAGGGACAGTGTTGTGGGTGTGCATTGCAGAGTCCTAAAGCAACATCATGATGAGTTCAGCTTCACCCTCTAATTTGCATTCAGCTATTTACAGCTGTATCTGGGTCTTTTGTGGTAATTTTTTTTCTTTTCCAATTCTAAACCAATTGAAAGCCTTTTAACGGCAGTAAGTGTACAGCTGATCTGCCGTTTTCAAGCTGCAACTTATGTTCTCTCTCAGCAGCTTTAATTCCAGCCCGAGGCAGGAGAAGGGCTCAAGGCCACCAGGCTGATGAGCAGGAATGGATCTGTGCTGTTTAATTAGGAGCTGCCAGCACAGGACCTGCAGGCAGCCCGAGCACCAGACACCCTGTGGGGCATGGCCAGCCCTGTCCCCTGCCCAGCAGCCACCTCGGTGGTGGAACCCTCGGGGTGGCAGAGCAGGAGAGCAGCTGGCACACGGCTCCAAGCCTCACCAGCACTCCCAGGTGCAGATTTGCCATATCAACCTCTAGGCACAAACTCCATCACTTTTGAACTGGGATTCATTCTGAGCACTCGCTTGTTCTGGAGATCCTAAAGATGATGTGTAGCACTGTGTAGAGTAAGAGAGAAAATCCCCACTCAAATTTCCCTTTCTGCAGGAGAGCATTGATTGTTTTTGTGCTACAAATTGCTCTTTGTTTTTAGGAAGACTTTCTGACAGCCCTGCTTCTCAAAACCACCTGGGACCGTGAAGTTGTCACTCTTGGAGGGAGGATGGCTGACTATAAACTTTCTGTGATTCCTAAAACCAGAGAAAAATTGTCAAGAAAGACACATTGCCATGTATACTGGCAATGGTCTTTCAGGTGTTTTTCAAGGGCAGAAGTGAAACTGCACACGACGTGACAGGGACATAAACCATCACAAATATGTATGTGTGAGAGGAGGTGTAGTGTGGTTTTCTTTGCCTTTTCCACTTCCTTTGTCCGTGGCCTTACAAGTGGGACAAATGCTTCTCAAATGCTTCTGGGACAAATGCAAGTGGGACAAATGCCTCTGGGAGACTCTGGGGGAAGGGAAAGAAAAGATTAAGAAAGAAAGAGACAGATAAAATGGGAAGCAGCAGGATGTGATGGATATATTTGCATATAATTTTGCATTCATGAGAACAATCATAACCTACTTATAGAATGATGACATCAAGCAAATGACATATCAGCAAATCTGTTTTAAGGCCTTTCATTTTGTTTCCAAAAGAAGTTCTCTGAGTTATTTTCCTTTTTAATCTCAGTCCATCCAATCTATTTCATGGGATTTATGGACTGAAATTTGGGATAGCTTTGTTTTATCTGTCATGCCAAAAATTAAGTAAATAAACACAGCCTTGTTAAGTGGGACGGGAAACTGAGGGGCTAAGGGATAATGATGAGAAATGTGCCTGAATGGGGGATGGGAGCATGGCCAGACACCGGCAGCATCGTGGGGTGGGGCCAGTCTTTAATCATCCGGTTTAATCACCCAGAGCCCCTGCCACTGGGGGAAACCAGTACCCGACCCCTTCTTTTCAAACATTTCCCTGCCTAATTCTGGTTCCAAAACTTTTCTATATTTGAGAAAATGGGGCTTCCTTTTATATGGGAAGGAAAATTATCCAAGAAGAGCTCAATAATTTCCAGAATATATTGGGAAGAAAAGGCATTTATTTCATCAGGTACCAGCTGAGCCCTGCAAAAGAGATCTTTTGCTAATGCAGAAAAGGCACTGATAATGCAGAAAAGGCACTTGATCCTTGCAGAAATGTTCAATAAAAGTGTCATGTTTGGGGAAAACTAGTTTCAGCTGTGGCCATACTGCAGGATGGAATGTCCCACAGTGACCCTGAGTGAGCAGCATAGCATGGGCCACCACTGGTCACTGATACTGGCCACAGCTCTCAGAAGTGGTTGTAATGATTGTCAGTGATGCTTGGGCCATCACAGATGGGTGGCAGTGAAAGCAACCTTGGAAAGCAGCTGAGGATAGCCCAGATTAACACCAGACCTAGACATAGATGGAACAGCACATGGGAGGGTATGACTAATAAAGGATGGGGACACATTCCAAGTCATTCAATTCACTGTAGGGTTACAGAAAAGAACTTCATATCTTTTAATGAGATTGCAAATTTGACTGCTAAAGGTAATAATGTTGTTGTAATTTACAGAGATATTTGATTCTTCAAAACTGTTAAGGAATTGGAATGATATAAAATTAATGTACACACATACTGAGTGTATTTCAAGGCAAGGGATTTACAAGCCTCACAACAGAGCTGCAAACAGGGGAGCAAGGGAGTTTGTGTCTGCCTAGCTCTGGTGGGGCTCTGGTCTTGCTCAGAGTTTAACACTTCTATCTGTGGTTTTGGGGAGAAAAATGAAACAGTCACAGATGACATAAAATGAGAAGAAAGGTGAAGAATGAGGTAGTAAGTCACGGAGGCTGAACATTTGGGCTTTCTAGCTTGGCACAAATAAAGAGTGTTTGTTTGTTTGTTTGTTTGTTTTTAAATAAGGTCATGCATCAAGGAAGTCAGGAGCCAGGCTGTGTTTGCAGGACAGAGACTGCTGCCCAGACAAGCAGGGAGCCAGAGAACAACTGAGAGATTATGGAGAATTAAAGCTCCTTGTCCAGCACTGTATCTTGAAGGTAAAGGTATGATCATAGTGGGATAGAGGGAGGAATTTCAGCACTGGTAAGGAGACACTCTTGTTTCTGTGTTGGATGGCACAGGAAGATTTCTGAAACAGAACCTAGCGGGGTCTGAGACAGGGGGCCTTTCTGACCTGATAATCTGTGAACTGGGCTGCATGTTTGAAATAATGCCCAGCATGGGTGGATGAAATAAGTGCCAGCTCAACCCAGATGTGCTTTGTCTTCCTGGAGCCTCTTGTTGGAGTCAGGTGCTCACTCCACCTCCTTGCTGAGGCTTTGTGTGCTCTGGACACTCTAATGAGTACAGAGGCAGGGAAAGAGGGATCCAGGTGATACATTTCACATTTCCCCTTTGCTGCTGCCTTTTTCTCCTCTGTAGCTGCTCGGTGAGAGCCAGCTGTAGCCTTCAAGTGTTAGAAATATTTAAAAATCATCCCCTTTGCTCAGGGGAAAGGTGGCATAGCAAACAACTGCCATGTTCCCCGAGAGATCAATAACACCCTGCAGGAAGCTAAATCGTCCTTTATTAATCTGATGAATTAGCCTGATACAGGGAGGAAGAGATCAACAGCATGGAAAATAAATGCATGCCCTGAGGCAAAGCTTGTCAGCTATGGAAATAGAAGTGTCTTTTGTTTTATCCATAACAAATAATGTTGAAAGTTAGGCTGGAAGACCAAAGTGACTTCTGAGATTTGTTAGTGCAATGTGAATAGAGAAACTCACTTCTCTTTGAAAAGCAATTACACAACCACACAGAGACAAGCAGTTTCCCTGCTGTGCTGCTGGATTAGAAGGCCTGAATATCTTCCTCCTTATACTTCAAGAGGGACTGATTCAGCCAAGTGCTTAGGTATATGTTTCAGCTCCAGAGTCATTCTAGGGAGCTCAGCTTTAGCTTTGAAGAATCAGGATCTAGGGAAAAAGACAAAGTGAAATGGCATCAAATTTCTGTCTTCTATTGAAGAAGGCAAAAGAGTTTTCATAATGAGGAACAAAAATCAGTACCCCTGACCAACTACCCTGGAGAGGCAACCCTGGCCCTGGGTTTTTCCCTTGCCCCTATGGGAACGAGTTGCACACTGCCAAGAATCATTGTGGTTTTCTCTCTGAAAATGGCATGATTCAGCCATTCCTTAGAAAATGTGATCAGCTTTTTGAAAGTCTCCACACCACCTTTGGTTGCATTGATTTGACCAAATCAGGGCTGGCTATTTTGAGTTTTCAAAGCATATTCAATTTCCCAGTGTGGAGAGACTTCTGTGGTAACTTAGGTATGTGGTTTGGTGGTGGACTTGGCAGTGTGGGTTAACGGTTGGACCCAATGATCTTTGGGTCCTTTCCAACCTAAATGATTCTATGACTTTATGACTTGTGCCTGTTTTCTTTCAGGAGCATGGTGCCTCATCACCCAACCACGCTCTGCCTGGGCCAGAGCAACCTGGACCCAGCAGCTCTGCAGAAATGGGGCAGGTTCTTGTGCTCCTGGAGAGTTTTGTTTCCTGCAGGTGCAGGGGCTTAGCAGGAGCTTTTGAAGACCTACTCATTTCCCAGTAAAATAAGCATGAACGCTCATTCCAGAGCCAGGTTGGTTGACATGTCAACTCTCATATCATGTACTGTTTTCACAAGAGTGAGAATTTCAGTTTTCATTTCAAAAGTCCAGAATTCCTACTTAAACTGTCAGAAACTGCTTGAAGAAATTTTAAGTCAGGTTTAGGATTTGAGGGCATGTCAGAATTTGCAAATGGCTGTACATGGCAATGTGACTTGACAGGCATGGCTCTAAAATTGCCATTGGGGGCAGTTTTTTGAAGGCATGCTATAGTAACTAGAAGATCTTCAAGCAGAGACCACAAGGATCTTGGTGTATTTTCTTGGTGTAGAGCTAAGGGCTACATTTTCCCCACCAAACTCCACAGCCTGAACCAAAACACACTGAGGTCTCTATTTCAATCTTCACAACTTACTATTATTTTTTATTAGATAGAAAATTCAAATATACAAATAGTCTCTTACAGTTATTGGGTCTTTGCAAGTCACAAGGTGTTGCCAAAAAGCAAGAGGGGAATTCTGCAGGTGCAAAACCCAGTTCAAAAGATAAACTACCTTCAGTGTCATCACTTTGCTCATTTCCCATCCCTATGGGCAAATATGATTTTTTTCTGAACCCTTAATCTACAACACTGAATAAAGTTATGTAAATCTGGTGCAATGAAGAAGGCTTTTAAGCTGTGGTATGTATATCATGGTCCTCTCCCATTCTGTGAAATTGCTTTACAGCCAGGCCATAATCGCAATGACAGACATGCTTGATTGAGTTTTGTCTCTCTGTTAATCTATGGAGTAATTTTCAGGTGAAAATGAATAGCTGGGTGTATCTGGGAAAGTAGGGATGCTCTGAAAAATAATCCTTTTAATACTGAGCATGGAGATTCCCTTTTGCTATTATAGGAGTGCATTTTAGGATCAGAGTCTTTGGAAGCTTCTCGTTACAACTGTAATTTATTTTTAGTGGTTTTTCCCCATAAAGTAATATTAGATATTAAAGAGCATATATTTCAGGTGATAGTGAGAAACTGAAGATTTAGGCAAGGTACTGTGAATGCGAATGCATGAGAGATGGTGAAGATGACTCATTTCTCTAATGCGCAGGGTGAAAGCTTAACTGAAAGGGTGAACAGATGAGAGGCAGAACACAAGTGGTGTTTTATTGTCGGTTCCTGAGAAATGTAATTTCAGACTCTCGGGGGAATTCTGCCTGGGCTCTCCTGTTATAAGTACAATCTGTTGTACATGAAGGAAACCAATGATGAGGGGATGGGTGGCCTTTCACATTGGGATGAGGAGAGCCACACGTTCCACGCAGGGTGGACTTGCAATGGCATGTACCAAAGTAGCCAGGAAGGCTGGCTGTGTCCTTTCCTGGTAAGGATGAGCCAAGGAGAACTACATCAAAGTGGGAGAAGGTTATCTTGAGTCTACAATAACAGACTTGGTGGCACTCACCAGATGCCGAAGCAGTGCATGAGGTTAAATCCACCCGGTGCAGACTGGAAGGACTTTTCTCATCTTTTTTTTGCACAAGGGGATGCACACTGCTGCTGGAACCTTGTGTGGCTGCAGTCATCCTGTGCAGCCCTGGAGGGTTCACATTGCCACTGTGAAAAGGAGATAAAAGCTCTTATCTACACAGCTCCTCTCAGATATCAAGATGATTAAGCACACGCATTTGTAAAATGTGCCTCAGCACCTCTTTTTATTGATGACAGGGATGACTGGCAGCAACGAGTCAAAGTGAAAAATCAGAAGACAAGGTGAGGCAGTGAGGAGATTGTGACTCCCAGTCATCAAGGCTGTGCCATGGTTCTTGCTGAAGGACAGCTTCCCACCCAGAAGGAAGGACCCTGACAACAACCAGGTTGCAGATGGGGCAAAGAGGTTCTGGTTGCTCCTTGTCTAATCATCATCATATGAGCTGTCCCCCTCTCCTGAGAAGGCTGTCCCTGGACAGGTGACAGTGTGGAGCAGTGCCAGAGCAGATGTCAAGAGGCTGAAGCAAGGAGGAATTCACTGGAGAGGACTTGGTCCTCCTTGTGCAGACCTGTTTGATTTTCCTGTTTCCCTTGGAGAAAGAAGAGGAAGAGTAGACCAAGTGAAACAAAGAGTACCTTGACATATTGACTCATTTCCGTGCCCAAACCCAGGGAGCTCAAGCTCGCTGCTGATTCCCCTCATCTGCACCCATTACACACCCAGTAAGATGATGAATACTGGGAGATCTGATCATATTTCTATGAAAATCGATGGCAAGCCTTCCCTGGTGCCAGACCAGGCTTCTGTGAGGGAAATGCTTCTTGTGAACTAGGAAAGTTGGTGGGAGAAAAAAACCCAACTTCTTAAAAATCCTTTGTGGTGATCAGCATTTAAATTTAGCCATTCAGGGACTTTTAATCCAATGTAAGTGGAAAATTGTAACCTTTGCTGAAGAGCGTGATTCTGCTCAGCAGGAGGTGGCAGGGTGCTCCGGATCTCGTGGGCTCGGACCCAGAGGGAGGTTTGTTTTTAGGTCTCATGTTGACTAAGTTCTCCTCTCTCATTTAGAAAGGGCAGTGTTCCTGTAAGGAGGGATATTGAGATGATCCTTGCCTTGGGCCATTCAGAAGAATTGCCACATTCTGCATTAAGGGCAACCTTCCTCACGTAGTACATCTCTGCAATTAATTGCCTTGACACATGATTAGTACCTAGGGGCAAGGACGGATTGTTCTGTTGATTGGGCAGGGATGCGTTATTAATTGTATAAACTGGCTTATAGTCAAAGGACACAAACCAGTGGCTGCAGTTGCTGTCATCGTGGATATTTGAAAGAGCACTGGAGATTTGTGTCAGGGCAATGCTCCTTTGCCATCCCAATATGATTAAGATTCTCTCGCTGAAAATCCTAAGAAATTAGTTTTTAAACCTGATCTCCTGCAACACCAGGTCAGCTGGTATTTCTGGTACCATGCTGCACCCTCTCATTGTCTCTTGTTTGTTTTCCCTCATTGCCCATCCATGGAAGGTTGTGGACAGAAGAATGCAGGCAGCTTCTTCCCAGCTGGCAGGGAGCAGTGTGGGATTTTGTACTTAAAAAAGGAACTAGCTGACCTTGACTCATTCTGAAATAATGTGACGTCCCTTTTAGAGTTTTAATACCCTTTTTTTCTGGCAATAAGTCATTTTGAAAGGAAATAAGTTCATGAAGCATGTTACAAAATTTAGCAGAAGCAAATGTCAAAAACCTTAAAATTAATAATAATGATCATATAGTGTAATTTCTTCTCTCTGCATCCCATGTAGCTGAAGCAATTTTACAGCTGTTGTTACACTGTGCAGGATCTCTTCATAGTATTAATTGCCAGATGAGATAATACAGTTCAAGCCTTACATACTTCACTAAAATGAATCCTAAAGGTTTTCACTGGTGGTTACACACTGTTCATACCAATGAGGATGCTTTGGAGAGCAGACCTGGAACCTACATGAGGCAGCCACAGATGAGTAGGAATGATGGCTCCTTCCACAGGTAAACTTCTACAGAAGCTGTGAGGTGGAGGCCAAAGGAAAGTCCCACGGCCCAAGACGGGGAATATGTGAGATGTGATGAAGATGGAGCCAAATATTAAGGGTTTTTTTTCAGGTCAATGCTAATAGCTGTGAGTTGCTCATTGCAACATCTGCAACATCTCTGCTGACAGGAGGCTGTTCCATGCACTGCATTTTACTAATGTTCGTTCTCTTTGTTTCCAGCTGTGTGGGCTCTGAGGGGGAGCAGTTGATGCTTGCGTGCTTTCAGTACCTCTCACATGAGCAGCTCCCATGCTCATTTCTAAACCTGCCTGCCATCCCTGGAGCTGGTGGCAGTGCCAGGTCTCTGGTGGTGCCCAGGGTGGGGAGGACACTCCTGCCCTCAGCCTTGGGGTGACGCTCCTGCCCCCAAGTCCTGCCCAGGTGCGTGACAAACTGCCTGCCTGCGTGCAGCTTCACACAATGCTGCCAAAATTCCTCATCTTGACAGCATCACCCTCTGCTCTCATTACTTTAGAAAAAGAAATTGTCCATACCAACTTTTTAGAGTGACACCTGAAGGGAAATGCATGTTATGTTACACACTGTTATTAAGTGCCTCAGGCACCAGCAATCTTTTTTCCTGCCAGCATTGATTCATTAAGCAGCATACAGAAGTATAACAGTGACTGGTATTAGCTTATATCTCCCTTGCTAACCAGACTCTAATTTGTCTTCTTCGTTTTTATTTCCAGTGTTTTGCATTGTTGTAATGAAGAACAAATAGCACAGGAGAAAAAAACACCTTCAGAGCGCTAGCTTTTTGGTGTGTGCATTTCTACTAGGCCCAAGTGGTTCACTGATAGGACTTTTATATATTGCAAACTCAAAAAGAAAGACTTCTTGGTCTAAAAATTGTCTTGATTTAAATGGGATCACAAATTGAGAATAAACTTGTCAAGTTTAAGCACATTCAAGAGTTGCAGGCATTGTATCTGGTAATGTACAGAGGTGTCCAGGGCCCTGGAAAGCTTATGTAGAAGCACAAGGAGGAAAAACAGATAAAGCAGATAAAGAAGACAATATCCAAAAAAAGGCATAATGAGAAATGCTGGACATGATACTCTCTCCCTACAGGAGAAAACCTCTCAAACGTCACGAGCAGACCACTTTGTCTCAGCTGAAGCCTGGTGTGATGCACAAGGCTCCTGGGCTGCCTTGAGCAGAACCTGCTAAAGGCTGCGGTGCCCCATGGTTTTCACAGGGCCATGCAACACTTCACGTTTACAGTTGATCACCTTCGTGTTTGTGTCAAACCTCATGGAAACAGAATTAAACTGAAGTAAACCACACAATGTACAGAGCGAGGTGTGGACCGCTCGGGGCACGTGATGGAGACAGACTGGCAGCCCCGGTGCACAGCAAGGCTGAACAGCTGAAATGCTGCCTGGCCCCGGGTTGGCTTTTACATCTTGCTGGACATTTTTCTCAGCCAGTTGTGCAGAATTTCTTTTGTTTTGGACTTCTCTCTGTTACACCTGTGGTGGTTGTGCAGGAGGAGAAGTGACAAAAAGCTCATCCAACTAGGAGCCCCAGTGCCTCAACACCTTCCACAGCATGAGCGCTTTCACAAAGACCTTTTTTATTTTAAAGCCACGTCCTGGAGAGCTCCGGGTTTGTTGCTGGGCTCTGTGGTGCTGCCCCAGGGCTCTCAATGCCAAGAGCGGCTGGGTGGTGGCAATGGCCCCTCTGCCCTCAGGGCTTTGGCCCCATAATATTTCTTTCCTTGTCCTTTTAGAAATGACCCCCCCCAACTCTTTCTGCTCACATCCTGAATTTTTAAGTGTTTTCAGCTAGTAACGACTTTAGACCAGCTCCTGAAAAAACCCTGAGATTAACACTGCAACAGCAGTAAAAGTGATGCACTAACCTCTAATAAAGTTTAAGTGCCCTGTTAACCAACTACTTAATGTCTCAATTCAATTTAAACCCTACTGTGAAATATTTGTTCCTTTGAAGTGGACAAAAAATGTTTTCAACTGATGTTGCACATTTTAAATTAATTTTTAAATTATTATATTAAGGTACACTGACAATGAAGAGACATGTGTGGGTGCTTGGGGCAAGACCAGAGCAGACACATTCTTCAATATGAATTATTTTCTGTTATCACCCAATATGTAATCACACATCATGTGTTTTATTGTTGTTAATAATTAATTTGCATGATATTAATATTTATTATTGTTCTGGCCCTCAGAAGAATCCCAGGGCTCCGGGGAGCAAAACCAGCTCTGTCAAACTCCTCATGTTCCAGCTGCAATGGCAGGGTGTGATCATATTGCTCTGTGTAGGCAGAGGTGAGCTCTGTGTCTGAATTTAAAACCTCGCTGAAACAAAACCAGAGAGATGGTTCTGAGGATGGGTGGGTTTCCCCAGGTCGGAGCTTCTTGCAGTGTCTCTGGTGCTCTGGGTGTGGAAGATCTCCTGTTTTATTTATTTTTGTTGTAGGCAGTAATTTTGTGAGTAGTTTTCTAGGCAAAGCAAAGGTTGAACTTTTGAAGCAAATGCACACAGCATGACCTTTATGTCTCTTAGCCACTGTCAGGCTTCACTGAGTGCTCTGCACCCTGACATTCAGTAAGGCAATAAAGAAATGAAAAGTACTAATGTAACCTTTATAAAAATAGTTGAAATGATAGTTTAATTTTTAATCTCTTAAAATAAGCTCAATAAACTTTGGTGGTAAATTACATTCAGAAGGATTTCAATTTAAATAACATTATGGTTATGATAGTCATCAAATTATGTCCTAAACTGCTGCTTCAAGAAAAGAAAGACATATTTAGGATGAGATTGTTGATTTTACCAATTTTTGGATAATACTTGGGCCACTATTAATTTTTTGGTAGTTGATCTGGAACCTGAGGTGTTTTTGTCTTGCATATCGTGCCAGGCAATCAAGAGGATGTTGTAGATTAGCACCTCTCAGCAGCCAGGGCAGATGAGTCTTGTGTATTTGAGCTGCAGCATTGTGCTTCATCATCTTTAGAAAAGACCTGCACAAAAAATAGGACCAAAAAACCTGTTTGAAGTGAAGAGGAAGAAATTAAACAAATTAATAATTTAAACAAGGTTATAAAGTTGTTTGACAGTGAAAATAATTTCTTGGCTTTCATATAAATTGACATGGTTTGCAGGATGACCACTGCAGATCAGGCTGTAAAATCAGGCTGAGCTTGTGGCTCTGAAGAACCTGTTGGAAACTGCCATAGGCTCACATATATAAATATGTGCTGGAAGCAAGTGCTGTGTGATGATTGAAGCCTGTATGTGAGATAAAAGTTAAGCAGAACTGTATATAAAAGACTATGTCTTGCATCTTATGTGGAAGGATCTGAAACTATTTCCCAGACATATATTTGTCATAATTTTTTTACCTAAAATGCTCTCTTTTTGCAGTCTGTGGTGATACAGCAATCTTTATCCATTGCCCTGGATGCAATTTTGAGTTCTGTTTTGTCTAACTGCACAAAACATACTCAGGAAGGTAAGGGACATGTGCCCAGCACTGGTTTTGTTGGATGTTTTAATTCATGAGAGATATCACTGTTCTACTTGTTCTCTTGCAAAATTAAATCCTCTCCCATGTACCAGCCTTTAACTGCTGGTAGTGCTTAGACAGAGCTTGGAGAGGAACGATAAAAGAATTTTTTAAAATAGATAGGACTAGAGAAAACAATGGTTCCCGAGCTCTGCTCCCCCTCCCCTGCCTCTGTCTCCTCAACCTGACTGCATCTTTCACAGTGGGACATGTGGCCTGTCATGGGGGCAGCACCAGGGAAGATGAACACAGTGAAAAAATACAGTATTGCCACCAGTTCAGATAGACCAGGAGCTATTATTGGAAGACTGACTTTATTTCTTACAGCTGTTGGGAGGTTTCTATTCCTTTGAAGCTGAGGAGAGCACAGTGAAGGTGTGGGAGGTAATGTTTGGTGTGGGGAAGAGGGACAGAGGAAAAGCAAACCACTACCAGGGAAAATGCACTGAAGGGAAGGAAACAAATCTTGCCTGTGGGTGACAAAAAGATCGATGCACATTATAGACTAGTGGGGGCTATTTTCTGGAGAAATGGTGATCTCTACTAGCAGGTGAGTGGGATTGCAGTGCTAAAGACTCATTGCATTGTTCCCAATGCTGCTCTAGGCTTAGGTAATTTCACACTTTCTCACTTTCTCTATGAAGAAATAATCTGCTGAACGAGTTTTACTGTATAATTTTCAATGAATATAATTTAAAAAGGTTTCAGTAAAACAGTTCTCTACCCCTTGAAGGAAACTGAGAAGTAAGAGGTGAAAAATTAGTAATCTAGTTTCATGTTATTAGATTTCCCCTAATCAAAGCAGCAGCAAATATACTGCATTAATAGAGCACCAACTGTGTAGAACAAATGGATTATGATTTTTTTAATGGTGTTGCTATAAATACTTTGTCCCTACCTAGATTTGCCATTGGAAGTGAAGTATGACATTTTAACACATGTAAAGAAAGCACATAATCATATCTGCATAAATGTTAAACTTTTTGTGACTGATTATGAATATGGGAACTTTTTAAAAAGTCTTGGTTCCTTCTTCTTGAAAATTAAGGCTGATGAGTGTGTTCCAGATGCTGAATTGGAGGGGGTTT
This sequence comes from Vidua chalybeata, assembly GCF_026979565.1. Taxonomy (NCBI): domain Eukaryota; kingdom Metazoa; phylum Chordata; class Aves; order Passeriformes; family Viduidae; genus Vidua; species Vidua chalybeata. The sequence goes on along the minus strand of NC_071543.1, from coordinate 9,957,035 downwards.
CAAATCTATGGTTGTATTGTTACTAGCTGGACTTTAATCAAACTGGGGGCATTTATATATCCTTATGAATGAAAGATGTGGCTTGTTCCAGGGGGTAAAACTGATAAGAAAGGAATGTGTCACAAAAATGTGACACTCTATGAAATTATCTGACTTCACATATCTGGGAGTTAAGAGAAACATTTCCACTGGCTTGTAGTCAGGACATGGCTTAGTAAAGGAAAAAGCATATTTTGGTTTTTTTCAGTGACTGTCCCTGCTTTCTATGAAATGCAGCGTGCTATCTAGAATTCACTCATTTCTTGCCATTTATTAGTTTATCCTTTTTTTCACTCAGTATTTTCTCAGTAGTTTTTCAGTTAAAGTATGTACATGTTATCATAGAATATAGAAGTTAGGTTTACTTTGCTGAAATTTTTGTAAAAACAGAGGAAATTTTGGAGAAGGTATGAAAATAGAATGCCCTAAAGTCTGCCAGGTTTATTCTATTGTCTCTTAGAAATTTTAGGTGAAAATATTGCAGGAAGAATAGTAAAGAAAGTGTTTCATTAACACAAGAAGGAAAGTATTTAATGAAGTATTTATGTAAAAAACTAATTAAATGAAACTAAAATCAGAATTGTATTTTACTTTAAAGCTGGCAATACAATATGCAGGTGGGGGAAAACACCTTCATATTTGGTGAGAAGCTCTCTAAGGTAGGAGAAGAATTCAGGTCAGAGATTTCTGCCTGCTTTATCTGTCAAACAAGAGCAGGAAATTGAAGTCAAACACCTACATTTAGCAGCACAGAATGATGTGCCTTCTATAGCCCACAGGGCTGGCACTGTTTCCTCATGTGGCACCAGCGTGGTCCCCGAGTGTCCCATTGCCACTGGATTGCCCCAGACCAGTGGGCTGGGGTCTCCTTGGAGGGCTGGAGTCTCTCTCAGGGCAGGTCATTGCAACCAGGTACTTGAAGTTGTTCCTGAGCACATTCATTCCTCTGAATGCAAAGCCTTGATGTTTTTTTTGGACAACCCTGAACGTGCTTATGAATAGTTCATAGTAAAAGCTTCCACAGAGAATATAAAAAGCAATTAAATCTTAATGGCCTGATGTTTACATTTTTTTGAACTACAGGTTGGAAAGCCTGAGTGCAAATTGTTCCGACACAGCTAATGTTTTTGCTGTGAGGGGATTTGTGATAAGCACTGGGCAAAAAAATGTATCTCACCAATCTAGTCAGTCATTTTACCACACACATTTTCCTTGTACCTCTAGAAGTGAGGGTTTTCAGTGGTATTTTAGATGACAGTTCCCTCAGCAAAATTACTGTCAGTACCTGCAGATTTAAGGTCCCAGGGAGAGGGGAACGTGGGCTCACCCAGGCAGGGAGGTCAGGATGAAAATGCTGTCCCCAAACACCATCAGGGTGCTTAGACACCATCCCCATGCATACAAATAGGACACGACTCAAGTACTCCCAGTACTTTATAGTTGCTTTGGAGGAGCCAGTCCTGCAGGGGAGGTTTCTACCCAGGCTGGGACTTGGGACCCACCTACACAGACCCACTACCAACCTTTCATGGGTATGTTATGCCAAGTCAAGCAGCAGGTTTCAGCTCCAAATAAAACTTCCCCTTTGACATGAGGGAGGATGATTTTTTTGGTGCTTTTAGCCTTTTCTGCTCCCTACTGGCCTTTGCCATCTCGAGTTTTGTTACCCACAGGCCAAGAGACACATCAAGGGAGGCAAAGGTGAGGCTTCTCTTTCAGCCTTGAAGACTGTGTGTGCCTGACACAGTTTTATTTATCTTAAAATACCAATTGTGTGGTGGTAAGCTACCACACAATCATAGAATATCCTGAGCTGGAAGGGACCCACAAAGATCATTGAGTCCAATTTCTGGCTTTGCAGGGGACAACCCCAGAAATCACACCATGTGTTTGAGAGTGTGTTCCAAATGCTTCTTGAACACTGACAGGTTTGTATCCCGTGCATTCTTCCTCATCTTGTCCTTCTGGCTCACCTTGCCTCTGACATGGAGGGCTCAGCCATGCCTGGGACAAGGCTTCCCAGCCAGCAGGGCTGCCAAGGCATGCCAGCCAAGGGGAATGGCTTCCTGCAGGCACTTGCATGAATGTGCTGGCTCTCAGAGGGGACCCATCTGGTACAGATTGAAAGCAGTGACCCAGAGTTATGTGGAACCTCTGCATCACCCAGACTTCATCTGCTTAGCTTCTAACCTTTGAAAAACCCTCATCTGCCTCAGGGAATGGCCTTAAATGCACAGAGCTGTGACAGTGATACAAGGAGTCAGAGTCTCTTGTGGCATGTAAATGTTGTTGTCTTGGCCAGCTCAATTTCTTTTGCTCTTTTCTCTCAGTGTATTTGAGTCTGTAATCAATAGTGAAATTAAAAGGACGTGGGTTTAGTCCACCCACAGACTTTCACTGCCCTGCTTGGGGATGCCAGATCTGCAGTGTTCTGCTAATCTGTGCTCAAATGCTGTAGTCCTTGCCTAAAGATTGCCGCTCTCCAAAAAACCCCACGTTTCCTGTTGTCTGTCAAGAGAAGTTTCACTGGCTCATGCTCTCATTACAAGCAGGGCAGCTCTGCTGTTGATTTCAATCAGAACAGGATTGGAACTACTGTCATCTTAGTATCTGTGTAGGTTATGAGCAGATGGTATTGCCTGACATTGAGTCCAATGCAGGGTTTCTGGCTTGGGCTGAAGCAAAATAACTCTACTGCAGTCTTTCATCAGTGAAGAAAGATAACATTTAATGAGGGTATTTTTCAGAATCTGCCAGAAAAAGAAAAGAACTTTAATACACATAGCTATTTTAAATTTTTAGCTATTAAAATGCATAAGCTCCACATGCATGTGTGTCTGTATATGTGTATACATGAACACATCAGTTCTGGGTTTTTTGGTTTTGGGTTTTTTTGTACAGAAATATAATTTTTCTTATTGCTGAAGTCTGTGATGTAGGCCAGAAAAGCAAGCTGTGCTCAAAATACTAAAGCAAAAATTTCCAAGAACTTAGTATAACTAGAATATGTTTGGGTTTTTTCCCTTATTGAGATTGTGTCTGATTGTGCCTGGTGTGTGAAGCAGGCATGCAATGAGGGCCACAGTTGGTGGGGTATCTACATAAAATACTCAGTGCAAGTATGTGTGTGTATTTCTCTGTGCTGAGACCAATAGAATATCACCACAATAGTTTTTGAACAACTCATGAAATGAAAAATCCCAGTGCAATGAGGGAATACCTGCTGGGCTGTGCTGAACTATCTGTTCAGTTAATTTAAACTTGGTTAATAAACAACCTAAATCTTAACACCTCCCATCCATATATTTTCCCTTTGTGCTGTTATAGATAGACTTATGATTGGAATCTCAAAATATTAGAAACTCTAGCTGGACAAATAAATGTGCACAGAGCACATTTTTATTTTGCCATGAGCAATGTTTGGTTTCAGGGGAAGCGGTTTGTGCATTACCACAAATTGATAGTATGGGATGATGAGGTGAGAACCATTGTAAAAGAAACCTGGATTATACAATAAACTGTTCCCACTGGGATCAACTGGTACATTCTGAATTCTGTAGTTATGAACCTTCAGCACAGTGTCATTTGCCTCATCCTACAGCTGGGTACTGGGAAGGAGAGACTTCATTATAGGCTAGAGGCTCCTAACAGGAATGCAAGTCAGGACGTGCTGCCAGGGTGGCAGAGACTCCTGTGCTCCTTGTGTGCATCGCTGGCACCAAGAGAAACGTCTGGGCACTGTTGAAATAGATACCAGGTAAAATAAAAACACACAGAAGGACTGCAAAAACAACTTTGCCCTGTGAATTTTCAGAGTTCACCAAAGCTTATTAGAAAAAACAAAATGAAATACTTGAGAGGTGACTTGACTCCAGGGAATAAACACTTACACAAGGGAAAAATAGTGGGTGTCAAAGAGCTTTTTGACTTAGTTCTGAAAAGTGTAATGAGATCCAGTGGACAGAGTCTGGAGCCAGACACAATTAAGTTCGAAACATGACCTACATTTTTAATGGTGAGTGTGCTTAGCCATTGGAACAAAGTACTCACAAAGTGGTGGATTCTCTCCTCTTGATGGCCTCAAATCAAGACTAGGTGCCTTACTGGGAGATAAGCTTTAGTCAAAAATAGTTATGCTTTAGTCAAACACATGTTAGAGGGTTCAGTATAAATGTAATTGGGAAAATGTAATGGTCTGTGGCATCCAGGAGGTCAGGCCAGATGGTATAATGATCCCTTCTGGCCTCAAACTCAATGAATCTCAGACTGAATATAAATGCTATCATCTAGATCTGCATTTGAAATAACTGCAGCCAGAGATTAGACATGCAATTGCATATGGTTCAGAATTGATAAACTTTCCTCTCCTACAGAACAAAGGCCCTTGTTTATGCCTAATTACATGGTACTGTTGTAATTCAGGTAAATATCTGTTAGAAACCAGATGCCATGTCAGCAAATCAACTTTAACTTCTGTGTGTGTGTAGTGTGGAGATCTAGTTTCTAAAGCTGAATATTCAACTGCAGACCTGCTCGCGCAGGAATGTATCCAGGAGGAGCTCCTGTGTGGACTTTTCCTTTGCCCTGAGAGTACCCTGATTTGATTTAGCCCTGTCAACTTTGAAGTTGGTTCAGCTAAATCATAAAGGCATGGAGGTTCTGGGCTTCAAAGCAGCTGGGTGCCTAATGCTGATGACTGCCCGTGCATTACTGAATTTTACGGGAAAGAGTTGTTGAAAGAGTAATAGCAAAAACTAAAATGGTTCAAGCTTCTATGAGTGGATTTTCTTATGCTGATATTATCACAAACAGCATCTCTGCTTGCCAATGCACATGCACCTGCAAAATAGCCCGCTCTTGCATTGCTTCTGCAGAAAGAAGATATAAGAAATATTAACTGGCAAAAAAACCCGCATTAAAACACAGATGACTTTTAATATGAATTTCATCTATGTTATGTAGCTTTCAATTTTAGTGTTATCTCACTCACAAAGCATTCAAAACAACTGCACAGGTAAGCAGTGAGGCTACACAGAGGAAATAATATTGTTAAAGTTCAGTGAAATGTCGTCATTTATGGTATTGTGGGCATTTACCTGTGCTCAGAAGACAAATGTTGACGAGTTTCATTCATAAAGGTCCATAACCTTTTGCATTTTCAGTTCTTCTCCACGACGAGTTCTGACTGATGGCACCAAACACCTAATTTCCAGGTGATGAGAAAGTTTATTTTTTCAAGTTCTCAGCACCATAGGGAAATTCTTACAGTAGCTAATGTGCACCTTGAGGACTGAATATTCTGAGGTAATGAGGTTTTTCCCTAGGCTATAAATTTAATTTAAAGGGGGCAAAAGCCTGGATCTGCAACCACCCTCATAACTACCATGCTCACCATTAAATCATGTCCTCAAGTGCCACGTCCACACATTTTTTGAACACTTCCAGGGATGATGACTCCACCACTTCTCTGGGCAGTCTGTTCCAATTCTTGGCCATCCTTTCCATGTAAAAAACTTTTCCTAATATCTAATTTAGTTCTCCCCTGGTGCAGCTTGAGGCCATTCCTCTCATCCTGTCACTTGTTACCTGGGAGAAGAGACTGACCCTCACCTTCCATCACCCTCCTTTTGGGGAGTGGTAAGAGAGCAAGAGGGCCCTCTCCTTTTCTCCAGGCTAAACATAATATGAACAATGTGTGTGCCCCAGAATATAAAGCTGGAATCCACACCTACATCCAAACTCTATTTATTATAACCAGCTTCAATTTCTGCCCCCTTTTTCACAAGCAGCACACATAGAATATGATGACTAACATGGAGGCTGTGTAAATACATGCTTAGCTGTGAATTTTAAGCCACAAGTTCTTTGTATTCTCCTTCTGCATTGATGCCCAGAACCTTACAGCTAATTACACATTTGCTAATTGTAGCCTGCTTTTCTCATCCTCTTTGATTTCAGCTCAAAAAGGAAACATGATAATGGTGACTCTGCAGATACTCTAAAATAACCAATGTTTTTCTGAATCTCAGCATTATATTCTTATGTGAATAGCAAATATCTCTCTGCAGATACTATTCTATACTGTTATGAATATTTTTTCAGGTTGCACTAAAAATGAAAGTGACATGAAACAGTGAAAATCATATTTAAAGTTAGCTGTGTTTTAATGTGGCATTTTACCAATTAGATATTTTGTCCAAAACTTTACAAAAGCTCCTGATTTTAAAGGTGCTTTTCCGTACTTCTACAGGGATGGCATTTATGGTAACACTTGTATCAGCAAACTACCAATGCAGGTATTTTGCTTTTTGTCTTGCTTTATAGCCCTTTATACAAGGCCTTCCTATAACAGTTCTGCAGTAGCATTAATTTCATAAAGGTCTCAAAGGTCATTCTTATTTTCAGTCAAATAACAATAACCAAGAATTTTAATGATGCTCTTGCATTAGTGTTATAATATTCAGAATTGTTATAAAATTCAACAATGTATGAAAATGTCATTGCTAGGGATGAATGAAGCAGCTCCTCTGAAAATGAAAATCAGCCCAAATCTTTCAAAAGGTGTTAAAAAAACTTCAGGTAATTTCATTTTCTCTCTCCCTTCTGCCACTTCTCAGGTACTTCTACAAGTTCCGGCACCTGAAATACCATCATAACTGATTTTTCTAGACAAAGGAAGTGCTTACAGCTAATTATCTAAACTTAAGTACAGCATTTGGTACAGTGCCATGTGGGAAATTATTACCTAAAAGGGGAGATAAAAACAGAAATCAAAAAGTGAATAAGAATGTGAGGGTAGGAGGAGATCAGTACTGAGGGAAGGTAGTAAGGCTTCTCAAACATCAGTCTTGGGCCTAGTAATATTTAACATTTTTAATTAATGATGATCCCATAAAAAAGTAAGTGTGTGCTAATGGAATCTACCAGTGGCATAAGGGAGGCAGGCACTGTCACTGCAAAGACGAATAACACTCTCATTTAGGAAGAACTGAGTGACCTTGAGAGTAGGATAAATCAGACAAAATTCAGAAGGGTTTGACTGCCAGTTCTTGCATCTGGGTTTTGTTAATCAGGTTTCTACTATATCTTCATGCTCACAGGTAAGAAAATACTAAGGAAGGGAAAACACAGACCATACAAATCTGGGTATTTTCATCAGGGTAATGAAACACCTGTAATGGTGTATGAGGCAAGTGTTAGAAATCAGCCAGGATGGTGCACACTATTCACAAATTCTTTGCTTCAGTTTTGGGAAACTATGGAAAAAGATGATTAGGGTGACCATGGAAAGGAGAGCCTGCAGTGCAGAGGAATTTGGCAAAATGAATGCTGAGAGAGGCCACTATAAATACTGCATGGGCATAAGCTCTAGGAAGAGAAAACATCTATTTAAACTGACAGACAACATTGGCACAAGAACAAACGAGCATAAATTGGTCATGAATAAATTTCGAGTAGGAACTGGAAGCAGGTTTCCAAACAACAGAATAGCAATGTTCTGCAATTGCTTTCCAGTGAGAACAGTGGAAACAACAACAACAACAAATCCCAAGCTACTTTTAAGATGGACTTAAATGAGTTTCTGAAGGGTATTATATGATGTGTTTGGCTAAGATAGCAAAGAATTAGACTTGATGACTCAAGAGATCTAAGCAGTCCTATCTGTCTGAGCCTGTTTTTCATGACCAAATATTTCAGAGCACTTTTAAGTACTTCCTTTCCTTCATGTATTTTTTAGATAATTTTTTTATAGCATACTACAGGGACCGCTAGCTGGACTGATTTAGGAAAGGCACAAAACAGTGGTGCCCAAAATATGCTGAATGCTCTCCAAACTAAACAAGACAAGTGTGCAGTATCCTACAGGGCGGTGCTTGGGTGCTTAAAGAAATCACCATTTTCTGTGGAAGGTGATGGGGACATAATCCCAACAGGAGCAGCACCCCTTTGAGCCTCAATTCTCTCTCATTTCCCTATGCTGCCAACCTGCTGCTCTGTTTTGCCTTCTCAGCCCCATGGCACAGATGCAGCAGTGTGAAATAGGATGGCAAACAATGCTTTAGATCCACAAGATTAAATGGATGAAACCTGGAGCAGTCAGTATGAGTCTGACTGGATGCCAAAGTGCAGTGAAGATGGCTTGTTTGGGGGCATTCCTCCACCCTCACAAGTGTGGTACAGAGGTGTGTTAGCATGTCGTGGTTTATCTTCTTTCAGCCCAAGAAGCCCCTATGTCCTTTGGTTTGGTTTATCCTGCTTGGTGCTGTTATGGTCTGGTTTTACAGTTATTAGAAAAGCCTCTGCCCGAATTAAGGTGCAAGTGAGACCATATGCCAAAGTCAATAGTATGGATTTTATTTAATAGTAAATATGAGAAAGAGAGAGTGAGAGAGAGTGAAAGGAAGAGAAAGAAATAGAAAAGAGGTGGGGGGAACAAGAGAAAGAGAGTGACAGAGACAGAATAAAGACAATACCACCACTCCATGGATCCCAGCGATGTTCCTTTGATCCTCTCCAGCCGGTCTTCTTGGTGGTGAGGGTCCCCTGAAAAGCACAGAATCCAATGGAATAGTATATGCTCAGGCCAGGTGGGAATGTCCAGGTACTTCCCCCAGGGTGGGGGCCAGTTTGACGGTGTCTTGCAACAGGTCTGTTGCATCATTTTGTGTCATCTGCAATGCTGTAGTGCAAGGCCTCGGGAATGAGTCTGGGGAGCACTTTGGGTGGGTCTTTGATGGATTATGACACCCCCCTCAGCTGCCTCCCATGTGGATGTCCCATGCATGTGGCCCGTGGGGCTGGGGATTTCACAGCTGGGCCTGTTTGTGTAAGGGAGGATGGATGTTCAGTGCCTCTGACCAGAGGTTATGCCACGCACAAAAAACCTCCTTCCCCCACCCTCAGTTGTGGGAGGGTCTATGTGAACCTGGCCTCTGTAAGCTGTGGTCTCCCCACCCCAACCATGGCCAGAGGTGATTATCATTGCAGCTGCTGGGTTTGGCTTTCTTGTGGATGCGTTCTCCCTCAGCCTGAGATTATTGAACAATAGTGTCCCCTTTATGTTATCTACATGGCTTACCTCAGGGTCCAAAGTTCCAGTCAGGCATCTTCAGGGAGGGGTGGGCTTCTGTGCTTGTAACTTCTTGATACAGTTTTTGCTGTAATGGGCAAAACTCTTTCATAACAATGTTTAAGGCATGAGCCACTTCAGTCCCTGACAGGTGCCTCAGTATTACTGTCCCTTGTTCCCAAACACAGCATTTCCATGATTTCTTAAAAGCTGCAATTCCCCTAGTCAGTGGGGCTGTAAAAGGACTTGTACGGAAGCCTGGGGTTGAGATTCAGTAGCTGGACTTTTATAGATTTCTTAACCAGACTAGCAAAGTTGTGTGTTTACAGCTGTTTTACAGTAATAGATGCTTCTTCATCCAAGTGCTGGAGAATGCAGGTTGACTGGGTAAGGTGGTGACTCCACATTAGGAGAGGAACTCGCAATGAAAAGTTTTATGATTTTCTTTAGTTGAAATCTAATGAGTGGGACAATGAAATCTGCAGAATTAAATGATTCTGGCTGGTTTTCCTCTCCAGCTAATTACACACATACTTTTTCTGAAATCAGCTATTAATATTGAGAATAGGTTAAGAAATGGGAAAGTTGGATGAAATCCCCAAGAGCACAGGTAGTTTGGAAAATGAGAAGAAATAGGCAGCAGCTTTACAGCTTGTTGCTGTCCACATTAATCAGATTTGCAGCAGGCAGCAGCTACTTTATGTGCAAATACTTTAACAACTGGTTTAAAAAACCAAGCAGGATGTCTGAATCCCCAGGTTCACGTAAAGGGGGTAATGAATACCTGCATAATGAGATAGAAAGGCCATAAACTCAGTGGTGGGAGTTTTCATTCTCTCTTCAGCTGAGATTTCTGCAGCTTTCTCACCTCTCAGTGCCAGCCAGGGAGGCAGTCACTTGCCAGGGTCTCCCTGTGGGGAAAGAGGCTCTTGGCCTCCAAATGCTGCAGCTTTGCCATCAGTGATTTTGTGCAGTGCCCCATGCACGAGCTACCCTGTGACTCCCAGATCAGAAATGCTCATCCTTCAAAAGGAAAAACTAAAGCTAGTTTGAAAAAAAATATTTCCAAGGAAAAACAATATTGAAGATCAAAAAGTAAAGACATTGCACTGTGAAATGGTTGAGAGAAAATACTTTGATTGAAGTTTAAAAAGAGCAGCCATTATTTTTGATATTTTTAAATTTCATTTCTGTTCCTGAACTGTATCTTAAAAGCTATTTTTTCATGTATCCTTAACTTCAACAAGGACATAGCATCTGTGAGCACCTGGATGAGATTATTTCATTCTTCCTGTCCTGCTAGTAAACTCAATTTAAAAGCAATCAGTCATAACCACAACCCATATTTATTACTATATTTTACTGACTTCTTGCTCACGCACACAGGTGTGGGAAGGTGGCTCTTCGAGAGAGGGTGGCAGCCTCATGCCAGGGATGAATGTAGCCCTGAGCTTGCTGCAGCCCCACGGTGGCCATAACTGCAGGGAAACATGTTCAGTTTTTCCATGGGTGGAAATATCTGTAGGGTGGAAATGTCTGTGGGGCACATTAAAGCACATTTGACAGCTTGTTTGCAAACAGCTGTGCATGTGCGTGTGGGAGCATTCAATTGGCAAGTATACTGAGGAACTGTCTTCAGTCACAGCAGGTGAAGAGAAATGGCTCTTTCAGACATGGCTCAGGATTTTGGATGCCAGCTCATGCCCCACATGAAGGCAGCATTGGCACCGATGGCATCTGGGAAGATGTGAGGGGCCTCCTTGCATGTGCCAAGGCTGTCGCCTGCCTCCAAAGAGAAGCAGTGACCACCGTGACATTAACAGTGATTAAACAGCACCAAAGCCTTTGAAAACAACCCCTCGTGAGGTGAATCAGCTGGGGCTGGTGTCTGTGGGCACTGCAGCAGCTGGTGTGGAGCAGGGGCTGTGCTCGCACCTGCAGCCTGAGGTGAGTGCTCTGGTGGGACAGCGACAGTGAGGTCAGCTGACTTCCTCTAATCTCAGCCCTGGGGATTTTAAAAAACAAGAGGTTAAAAAAAAAATCCCTCCTTGGAGTAACAATCCACTTGGGTCAACACCAGGAGAGGGAAGCGCCTGGCGCAGCCGTGACAGCAGAGCCCTGGTCCTGCCCTCCCTGTCCCAGCCGGGGCAGCCATCGGCCCCTGGCCATCGTGTGCCTCACCAGACCCATCTCTGCTGAGCAGGAGCCACATGGCCGAGAGTGGATGTGAAATGACACCTCTGCAGGAGAGCTGTGAGGGTGCAAGGATGGTATAGACTACGTAAAAGGAAGACAGAAAAGGACACAGGAAAAAAACCCACAAAAATTCTGTGTTCGTTCCTCACTCTTCCCTCAGTGCCGTCTCACCCCGTGCAGAGGCTTCAGCGGTGTGAACACATCCTGTTTACATCTGCCACCAAGACGCGGAGGCTGAGGGAGCTCACGGCTGAGGCACAGTCGGAGGAAGCGCCAAGCACGGGAGAGCAGCTGCAGCGGGACGGGCCCTGGCATGGACACGGTGCCCGTCTACCACGGGGCCATCACCCGAGAGGCTGGGGAGAAGCTGCTGCTGGCGGCGGGCACGGACGGCAGCTACCTGCTGCGGGACAGCGAGAGCATCCCGGGGGTCTACTGCCTCTGCGTGCTGTGAGTGCGGGCCGGGAGCGGGCCGGGAGCGGGCCGGGAGCGGGCCGGGAGCGCGGGGCCGCCGGGGCTGCTCAGGCGGCAGCTGACTGCCGACAGGCCCCTCCACAATAGGGGTGTCCCCACAGCAAAGTATGTTCTGGTTTTGCCATCTGCTTACGTGAGACTTTTAGCTCTTTCACCTTAGGATAGAGGGGTGCAATAAGTGGTGTTGGGTCCCTTGCAAAGCAAAGAGGAGCAGGTTTTGCCTTGCAGAGCCCATGCTTTGCACAGACAAAAAAACATAGAGAAAGCAGGCAGGCACATGGGAAGGATAAGCAAGGTGTCATGGAGAAATGCCAGGTGACTTGGCTCAGGATGGTGTGTACTGCCTCTTTGTGCTGGACAACCCTCTTGCTTTCTGCCTGTGTTCGTCTGCTTCCCTAGTGTGCTCATGGGTGTGCTCAGCAGCATCCCCAGTGACCCTGTCATCGGGAAAGGTAACACCCAATGCTGCCATCCAGAATGGGCCTTTGTTCAGGATGCTCTCAGTCCCACAAGCTTGTGGCTTGTCCCACAGGCCGCGAGGCTTGGAGCAAACTACTTGTAATGCACATGAAATACTGATGGTAACAAACTAGGTGATAATGTTTCATCAAATAGGGTGAAAAGGGAGACATCTGATGGGATGGTCTGTCAGAGAGAGGGTAAAGGTTCCCCTGGGAGACCTGGGGGACTTTATATTCATAGGACCTCATTTTAATGAGGAAACTTAATTACCCTACTGTTGGCAAAAGTCTTGGAAGTCCTGGTGACACTGTACCCTTGCATCACAAAAACAAAGATGACGCTTATGCCTTACTTCAGTAGAAGAAAGAACACTAGAGAAAACCCTTTTAGGTCCAGCATGAAATCAACTAACAGAGGGAACTCAGGTACCTGGCAAAAAAGCACAAGAGGAAGAAGGGTCCTAAGTCAGGTTTCCCCCAAATCCCTTGAATACATTTCTGACAATATGCAATTAAGCCCTGGGTGAGCATCATTATCTTCCTGTTATAGACAAGTAAATGGAGACATGCAAGAAGGTTATAGACAATCCAAAAATACACAGTACTCTTTTCAGGGAAAGTCTTTGTGGCAGAGGATGTATTTTTACTTCTCTCATGAAATCAGGTGAACCAAGTTAGGTGCTCCTGCTAACAAACGGCTGGTTTCAAACCTTAACAGCGAGCTGAAAAATGGGAAATAAGAAGCATCTTGAGTTAAATGAAAATGGAATAGACATAGCAAGAGGTAAGGAGTGCTATGATTCCTGTGATGGGAATAGGCAATAAAAGCAGAATCTCTTTAAAATAACTATCAGAGGAAATGGGGATATACCACCCTTACACTCAGAAGTCATTCAGTGCAGGTGAAACACTAAGACATTAGAGAAAGGGTCAGGAAGAGTGTTACAATGCTGAATAAGGCAGAGAATACTAGAATTAGTCCACTGTCAGTCTAAGTCAGGATGTAGGTACGTAACAAGGTCTTTCAGTTATACACAATTAGTTGGGATTTTTTGTATATTGGTAGTAATTTATGCCCTTTGAAAGAAATTTCATTAATGAAATAAAATATGGAAAATGAGAATAGGAAGAAATTAAAGCATTTCTAACTGTGAAGCTCTGCAGTCTTTGGAGGAAAAGATACTTCAGTAAGAAAAGACTAAATTGCTTCTGAAATTATGGGTCATTCTTGTCACCATGGTATGTTGCATTGAAACGTGTATGATAAACAAAAGGATAAAAGCAAAAAAATAAAAAGGTGAGTGTTCTGAAAGTTTCAGAACATAGATCCTTAATAGTTATTCTATAAAGGAAATTTGAAATAGATAAAATTTAAATGAAAAATGTTATGAGTATGAACTGATACAGAAAGAAAGGTAGCTGAAAAATGGTAGAATTAAGCCTTGGTTCCAATACTTCTTAACAGTCAATTCAAATAATTACGTAAGAAATAGCAGATATGGTGAACAGCATGTCACACAATAACTGTGGAGACAATTTTTATACCAGGAAAGGATCCCACACTGAGATAGCAATGACAGTTTGAAGAAATGTGCGCTATAAACTAGAGAAGTGCTTTGACAGGCAAAGGTTGCCAAAGCAGAGCACTTTAGTGGAGAGACTGGAGGAACAGGAAGGTGTGAGAGATGGAGATATGTATTCGGTGGAGAATACTGAGCCTGCCTTTGGCAAAGAAACCAATGGACATAACCTGTCCAGACTCCAGTCTGAACATCATGGGCAGAGATGGAGCAGGTGACAAACATGCATGTGCAGCTCTGGTAAAAACTGAGGGAAGTGTGCAGTTGCTGTTTTCACTCTGTAAGAAAAAGGAAATTAAAGAAAGAATAAGTATTTCTCTGCTTTTAAAAATACTTCATTCTAAATAAATCATGGATATTATTAGGAATAGCAAAGTTATTCAGTAATTTATATTTTGGTTCAGAATTCATGCTGAAGATCACTATAAGAACATATAGACATATGAAGATCAGAAAAAGATGAATTTACTAGAAGTAATGAAGTGATCTTTGAAACATGGGAAATAAAGCTGGTCACCATTAGATATACTGCAATAAGTATCAGAGCTAAACAAAATATTTTGCATGTTTCCAGTGAAAAATTCTACCAGGAGTGTATATGTTTTATACTGCAGATAGTATTTCTATTGCCATTAGAAAACAAAAAGAGAAAAATAGTCCAGTTTTCCAAAATCAAGGCATGCTCAGTCTGTCTTCTTTCCCCTCTCCCTCCACTTCCCTGGGGAACTAAAACAAACCAAAACACAAAGTCCTACAGCTTCCCAGTTCTAACCCTTTTTAGGGTTCCTTTTTCCATCACAGGGGAATTACAAGGCACAGTTCTGATGAAGAGAAAAGAAATATTTATCAAAAGAGCAATTAAGCATATATTTGGATGACAGTGGTGTCATCTGCTTGAATTCACATTAGTGACTGCTCTGCACTTCCAGCTCCAGGTACTGTAATTGTCAAGCCCTGTGACTTCACTGCATTGCTTATGCTCAAACAATGTCTCCTTTTCCCAAGAAACTGCATAAATTTGTAATGCCACAATCACCACCACATCCTCCCCCTCGAGCACCTCCAAAAAGCCCTGACATGTTTTGGCAGGCTTTGAGCCTCTTAAGGCACACAATGAGGACTGCAGTGTTCATGGTCAGGCTCATTCACCTTTTGCTTTTCCAATTAAAAAGTGGAGCCCTGACCTTTAAAAAGGAGAAGAGTCAAAGACTTCATGAATCCCTTGTGACTGACGCTGATTTTACAGGGCAAGCATAAAAGAGACAGGTAATAGCATAAAACCTGACCTATAGAGGTGGGTAACTGCAGCAGGCAGCACCCTGTTGGAGCATTCATCTAGAAAACTCTCTGCTTTCTCTCTTTGTTTCTCCTGAGCTACTGATTTATCTCCCTTGAATGCCACTTTCCACTTTCAGAAGCTGAGATGTGCACATGGTGTGCCTGAAAACCTTCAAAGAGACAATGAATATTTTCTTGGTCTGACTGCGGCAAAGCACAAAGGACCTGCTTTCAAAAATATTTTAAGACCACAATTAAACTATGCATGGAAGAGTAGGAAGGTTTTGATTTGCAATTGTATGCTCTGGGGCTCTTTCAAACAGAGGTGCTGCTTTCAGATTTTGGCAGTGATTTTAATACCAGATGCTCACGGGTCTTCACTGTATGAATATCATTATTGAATTGATAATATCTACTTTAAGGATTTTGTGAATATGTCAACAGAGGTATGCAATCCTTTCCTGGAAACTTTTAGAGTTGCACTGAATGGCAAGATTTTTGCTGTTCCTGAGAACTGGTCTAGAAGACATGCATATGCTTTATAAAACATACACGTTTTACCCATAAACAAGTTAGACACTACACGCAGTACACCAGGGTTTTAATATCAAGCCTGATTGTTCCAGGGAGCTTTCTTTACTGGTCTGGTTTCCTCTTTGCTCAATGCCCCATTTGACATTTTTAGCACACTCAGAAATCCTCTGTGCTCACAGCTCCTAATGAAGTCAATGGGGGACACGGGACACACTAATGGTGACTACTTTGAGGAGCAGCCTCTTCAACCCTGCCCGAAAAATATATAAAGAAAATGCCTGAGAGTGCCAAAAGCCCCATGATCCTTTACAGATATATGAGCACACATGCAGAAACAAGCAGCTCATGCCTGAATTGGCAAAGATAAAGCATTTGTAGTTTGGGTTTTAAAATTCACATGCTTGAAAATACTGAGAATGTTAGTAGTTGTTTCAGAGCTGTAAGTAAGACAAACACGACATGCTTGTCAAACTGTGTGTTCAGATGATTTGTTTGAAACCAGCCGTTTGTGTACTGTGCTGCATTAAATTTGTGGAGAATAATCAAAAGCTGGAATTGAAAGCTGTTTAGAGCTCTTGAAGCAACAGTAATGGCAACAGGGATAGGCTGCAGTCCTATCAGATTTTACGTGTGCTATTTTTTCTGTCACTGCAACCACGGTGCACAAGTTCAAGGCAACGTGCCGAAACTTTCTGATGAGACAGATACATCAGCTGTACAGTACAAAGGTGTAATACAGGATCACAAGCTAGCTTCAGCTTAGCATTTCCTTTGTTTCCTATGTACTCTTTTTGATAGACATGGCAGAATAATTGCATTTTTTTATAACACTGCACATAATCATCATCATTATTTAAGACGTAATTTGAAACAAAATAAGCAGCCCTTCAATTCAACATAGCTGTTGCAAATATCACACCCTGTTTTCAGCTTTGAAAAAAGTCTTCTATAGCACAATGGTAAATTTTACTGAGGTGAGTATTTCAGGTGCCTGCTTACCAGAGTGAGTGTTGTCTTTGCTGGGCATAACTTAGCTAATGACCTTCACATATTCCAATGACTTTTCTTGGAAAGGTAGACAGCCTGAATCACGGAATTGATGAAACTTAGTGGGAGGCTGAGTTATTGGCCTACCATAAGGTAATAGCCTTCTATTTAGCATCTCAGATTTGAATAAATTCTTACTTTATTTCTGAATTTCAAGAAATTGCTCTTTGAGGTATTGCTTTTGGCTGGAATCTCCTTGTTCCAGACTGACACAAACCCTGCTCAGAAAGACTACATACTTGCTCTTTAGGTAGATCAGCATCATTTCTTCAGATAGTTAGGAGTGTTGAGGTGGTAGAGATACTGACAATCTTCCACAGAAATTTCTGCATAAATCCAGAGCTATTTCACAAGACTTAACTTTCTCTTTTAAGCTTTTGTTAATTTCAGAAGAGAAAATCAAGATAATGCATTTTAAAAATAATGCTACAGCATTACAGCAAGTTAATTAGTATTACTCATGCAATATTGAGGGTAAATTTTTCCCACAAGAACTGTTGCTAAAGGAATCAGTGACAGGAATCAGTGACAGAAATCAGTGACAGAAGTGTTCACTCAAGTGCTGCTGTGATTTAAGCTACAGTCACTCTGTTGGGCTTTTCAGATGTTGTAAACACCAGTTTAACCTATTTTATTCACTCTTGCAGACATAGAGCTTGTATCTTGCACATGGTCTCAATGTGAATGCTATTTCTTCAACTTGAGTTAGCTGATGAGTGGTGATTTCTGAGTTGCTGTACTTAGCTGAGACCTAAGTAAGGAGGGAATCAGCCTGTTTGTCAAACAGAAAATACAAATTCTAGGAGAGAGTGAGGAGAAGCTTAAAGGCTCCAAGGCACTGCTGTGTATTCCCCTAAATTCAAATTTTGTCTTTGTGGTAGCCATCTCCCACCTCTGTAGCTCCTGTTGTGCCCATAAAATCACCCACATTCCCTGTCCAGGGCTGCCCACTGGGAAATTGCCTGAAGTTGTTCCCTCTGGGCATTCAGGAGCTGATCTGCACCTACATCAAACACCTGTGATAAGGCAGAAGTGGCTCCAACCTGACCTCTTGTGCTCATCTGCTCCACACCATTGACCCCTGCTCCTGAGTCCCCCTTGAGCTCCCCAGCAGGGCTCCTCTGCAGAGCAGGGTGGTACACATCTCCATAGCATTAAGTGGTTTCTAAGCCTTATCTCTGCTTGAGAGATGAAGAGTTTAACTGTTTTGCAGAAGAGAAAGGTGACACAGGAGGCCCAGGTCTGCAGTACCCTCTAGCTTTGGGTTCCCAGTGTAAGGGCCATGGGAAGGGGTTCTGAGGCTACCCAATGTTACTCTGCACAACTTGCTGACTTTGCTTGCATTGCTGAGGTCTGTTGCCTTGTTTCATACAACTTTGGCTTCCAAAACACCCATCTTCTGCTCCTGGTTGTTTCAGCATTTTGTGCTCCTCGCAGACCAAGCTCCCTCATATTTACCTCTGTATATCCTCTTCCTTACTCATTTAGTCTTTCGTCAGTGGTTCAATGTTTGTTGCTGTTTCCTTGCCCAGCTTGCATAGATATTGGTCCCCTTTTCTTTCCTTCCACATACATCCTACCTAATCCCAAACTTCTTGTCCAAGATGCCCAATTACTAAATTACCTTCTGGTTTTTTTTTCTCTAATCTAGGCCAAGCAACACACATACATTTGAGATCATGGACACTGCTTGGCTGAGTGTCCATAGTACAACCAGCCCAGACATGGTGATGGTACAGCTGTTAACAACTTTTAGAGGGTGCTTCTCTTGCAGCCTAGAGGGCCACTACTGCTTTCAGAGAGTGCAAGAGATATACCTTCTTTCAAACAAATTTTATGTCTTACTCTGAAAACTGGGCACCCCCTCCTCTGACAGTTAGAAGATTTTTTTTAAACGTGGGAAAAGCATTGTTTTGCCTAACATGTTCCCTTCTGCATTCTCCATCCTTAAATAAGGGTGAGGCAAATCAAAGAAATTAATTTTCAGTCTGAAATGCTGAAATGTGGCAAAATTATAAGAAACTGACTCTGGGCAGTATAATGCTCAGAACCACTGTTTGTAGGCTACACCATGGTCTGGTTCTTAAACTATGTTGTAAAATGAAATTCCAAGCTAAGGTCAGGTTGTAAATGTACCAGATAAGAAGTGGTGATTGACATAACACAATGACATCAGAAGAGAAAGATACATACAGAGGAAGAAATTGATGTAATTTATTGCTGACATGGCTTTACCTCATCTCTCTGTCTTTCTCCCTTTTAATATGTTCAATTTTGGGCTCAGAAATGAATAAAAATTAGTTTAATAAAATTTCCCAACTGAGATGCAAAGTATTTGGAAATGATTTTAAAGTATACCATACAGCTGAAATGTCATCATTAATTTTAATCTGCAGCATGCATTTAATGTCCTCAGGCTATTTCAATGGTGCAGAAGATTGTAATCATTCACCTGTTCAAGTAAATGCAGCTTTAACAGGTCTGATCACAGCTAAAAAGGAGGAATGGAGAGGACAGGTAGACAGATGGTGTTTCAGTATGTCATCTGTGAACGATGCCTTGGTAACTATTTGGGAGGAATTATCTGGCTACAAAGTAAAAAAAAACCCTATAATTTAAAGTGGACTGGTTCCTGTAATAGGAACTTTTTCTAGGTTTTCCTTTGACAAAGTTTTCCAAGGGAATGTATTGAAACAAAGACTGTGTTATTGCAGTTCCCAGCTGGTATAACATATCCTTCCCTATGGAGACAAAAAAAAAAAAAAGTGAGATGTCACAAAAATGTCATTACTGATGACCAGAGCACTCTTTCATAGGTGCTATCTGGTATTGTCCTTACCAATGGCTCTTTCCTGCTTCCCTTCACCAGCATTTTGGCATTTTTTGCCTATGATCAAAAATTTATAGAGCCTCATTCATCAAGATGTTAATTCATGATTGTTCCTGTCCCTTGGGCTTCACTGACAGGAGAGAGCTTTGCTGTTGTGAGTGAGGCTCTGTCTGTCCTTGGGACAGGTGAAGGAATGGGGGAGCCCTTCAGTGAATCTTTACCTGGGTGTCATGAACTGGTCCTCCTCCAAGATGTGCTGGTACACTGATGTACTGAGAGTGCTCCCTGAGATCACACCACATATAAGAACATTGTGTCTCTCCAGGAGCTTTTTTTTCTGCCCTGAAGAGAGTAAAATGTAGAAAATTGAGCTGTCCTCTTACGTTAGCTGGAGAATTTCTCATTTCCTGAGACTTAAGTTTCAGTAAATGAACTTTTTCACTTGCTTTTTTCCAGTGTTACATGCTTTACTCTTTGGAAGGTAATGTCCTCTGCAATCTCAATTTTAATTTGTATATTTAATTTTTCTTTTAAGAAAACACCTTGATCTTCCTTCAGCCCACACTGATCTTAGTTCATGTGAGGTGGATTAAATCATAAAAACCTTTTTCAAGGGAGGCTTTTTCCCATTTAGCAGTAAACTTCACCCAAAGTCATATCACTTGTAAATGGAAGGTGAACTCTTTGAAGTGGTAATGAAGGAAGTTCCTGCTGCATGACAGAAAGTTTTGATAAGATCACATTCATTGGGAGAGTATTTATCAGAAGAGCTGTAATTCATTTTGTGGAGACCAAGGTCACAATGGAAAGTAGTTCAATGGGAAGACCTAGCTGTTCATCCTCTTAAGAAAATGCACTTCCTTCCTTTTGGGCATTGCCTTTGAAGAGGCAGATGTGGATGTCCAGGTCATCTCCCATTTACACAGTGTCTTGCTTTCCTGGTGGCTTCAGAGCCAGTAACAGATGATAATGTTGTGTTTTTCAGCTTGAGCACAGTAAAATCCCTCAGACCTGTCAGTCTTTCCTTCTCTGGGAAAAACATGAACATTTGCCAGGAGAGTGGAGAGCTCTCACTTGTCCCTCACGAGGCAGTGATAACAATGTCATTCTCTTCCCATTCTCCACACTGTGCTCAAAGCATCCATCTTCTCAAATTCTTGGTTCTTTTTCAGAACCTCATGGGCTTTTAATCTGAACTATCCTTTGTGGTTTCCCTATGCTCAGCTGAAATATTTTACAGTGTAATATTTTAAAAAATGCAGGATAGCTGCCTATCTTGTATCTCACCATACTTCAATACTGAATATTATTTTGTCTGACCTCTGTTTTTCAATTAATTTTGCTTAGCAAACCTTTTTGGCAGAGTGCTGAGAGCCAACAGACAGTTCAGAATCAGAGCAGCACTACAGCCCCTCAACCTCTTCAACTCATGCAATCTCTTGTGTAGAGAAAACAATGAAAGAAACAACAAATGGTGTCTTTCCAGACATGGTGGCTGTATGTGGAAAAATCAGATTTTAAAGGGACTGAAGCAGCTGGAAAAACATTTCTTTTGGGAAAACCAAGAATCAAGCAAGGGTAGTAGAATCATAGAATCATAAAATGCCTTGGATTGGAAGGAACTTTAAACATCCTTTGGTTCATCCAGTTAATCTAATCATCTAGTTCCAACTTGCCCTGACGTGGGTGGGGATGCCACCCACTAGACCAGGTTGTTCATACCCTTATGCACAGTGTAGTATTGAAAATAGAAGGCAAGAGAATGAGTTTTAGATTTATAGAATCACAGATGTATGATTCTGGTGGATTTGAAACTTGAAAAAAAAATCTCTGTGGAGAAGGTTAAACACCCACTTCAAAGAGATGGAACAAAATGCCAGGACCTCTCTGGTATTTCCCAGTACATTATGGGAAAATCCTGTAAAATCCTCATTTCAGTAACCATGTATTGGCTGGTGTTCTACATATTTAGGTACAGCAAAGCTCCTTGTGGTTTTTAGAAAAAGATTCATGTGAACATCATGTTATAAAAAGCTGCTGAAATGGCACAGCTCTCAGTCTTTAAGAAAGAACATGATGGTACAAGACTGTCTGAGTGCCCTAAAGCGAGACACTGGATTCCCTGAACAAGAACATACATAATCTAGTGGCTTAGAGGAATGTGTTTTTAACCAGCTGCGCTTGAGTTGTGGCTTCAAACACCATTGACCATGTTCCCATGCCATGGACAGGAAAGCAGTTCCACATTCTTCCCTCCTCCTGCAGCCACAACAGGTTGTTCACATCTCTTCCCAAGGTCCAAATGCCTGATGGACTGCAGCTTGCTGGAGAAAAACGGGGGGGGGAAAACAGTGATGGCTGTTTTCCTCCTTGGGTTTCCATGAAGTGAGGTGGCCAGCTGCTTTTCTGTCTGTCTGGTGGCATATAGAAGGTCTGGAGAAAAGGCTCTTGGTAGATATGAAGAGGTGGGTGAAGCTGTGGTGGGACTGGGGGCAGTATCAGGCACATGCCCATACTCAAGGACAGGAGGGCAGTGTCTCAGCTGTGCACAGGGAGCTTGTCCCTGCAGCAGCTGGGATGGGAGGGAACGGCTTTGTGTCCTTCACCTCTGTGTCTGATCCCAGTGGGAGTCAAGTGGTGGGGGCAGAGCTCACAAATCACCACAGGCATTTTGCTCCCACTTTGATGGGTTGTAGCAGCAACCCAGCTCTTAACAACTTCCTTCTAGGGCAAATTATACCAGCCACCACTTTTCAAAGGTTGCCGTAATGACTTATAAACAGGATTTTTTTCCAGGAGCTGTGACACAGATCATAAATAATTGCAATCATATGATGTCTGTGTCACAGACATCATATTTTGTAGTAACTGCTATAACGCCGTGCATAACTGGAAAGAAATACAGTATGTTTCTGCTTTGTTAAGAATAAGAATTGATGGTCAAATAGGGGATGGTCCCTAAAATCCTGCTGTGTATTGATGTAAACCTATGTAATGTGAAATAGACGCATAAAATCATAGAATATACTGAGTTAGAAGAGACCCATCGGGATCATTGAGTCCAACTCCTGGCACAGCGCAGGACACCCCAAGAATCACACCATGTGCCTGAGAGCACAGTCCAAATGCTGCATGAACTCAATACAGTCTTTCTTATCTGATATCATCTAAACTAATGCTGTACTCATGGATCTGCTATTAATTGATTCTGAGCTAAATTGTTGGATATTAGTGTAGTAATCTACCATGTAAATCATTCACTGAGTTGGGTTCATGAGAGAAGCAAGAGTGACTTTGGGATGAGTTGTGCCTTGTGTTATTAGACTATGTCTCCTTATTCCCCAAAGGCTCTGACTTTAAAAGAAGGAAGATTCCATACTCAAGTCTCTTTTATCAGTATTTGAAAGTTGGGAATGTATGGGCAAAGCAAAGAGTAATTGATTTAACTCCTATATAGCTATATAGTGGGTATAGCTTTCCAAATAAATTACAGTAATGACATTGCTGCTGTTAACATCTGCATTTAAATGAATCACAGAACAATAATGCTACCTGTCAATAATACACCTTCTCTTTTTGCAGGCAAAGTGTTTCTGGTGTGTGTCAGTGAAAGATGTCACTGAAAAAAAAAAATAAAAATGCTGAGGAAGGACTAAAAGCAACGCTATTTAACCTAAAATAACTGAATACTGCTAAACTAGATCCAGGTCAGACCAATGCATCTCATCCCAAAAAATCTCAGTAGGTTTAACACTGCATCTAGCCAGTGGGTTTTTCAGCTACTTAGAGCCTTTAGAGGTGAATTTATTTTTAAGGAAAAGTTAGCAGATGAGCTAACTCTCACATAATGGTGTAGTTCTTGTGAAAACTGTCAAGAGAAATGAATAATGAATACTTGTTTGTTTTTTTTTTTTTTTCCACAGGCATCAGGGTTATGTTTATACCTACAGAGTGTCCCAGACAGAAACTGGATCCTGGAGTGCTGAGGTGTGTAGTTCTCCTTTCCCTTCTGAAAATTTCTACATCCTGTTTGATATAGATCATAGATTTAATGAAATATATTCAAATTATTCATGTTTCTGCCTAGTCTGATTTCCTTGATGGTAATCGATCTAGAGTGCATCCATCAGTAAGATGTCTTGGTGCCACTTCTGACAGTCTAGAAGTCATAAATTAATTCCCTGTTTCATTTCAGCTGTTGCATAATGCAGTAGTGCATCATTTTGCATCATTTTAAATGGCAAAAATATTGTGGTTTTATAATTTGACAAGCACAATCTGTTTCCTTCTATCCTGTGTACCATCAGTGTCAGAATACTAAAAAAATAATTTTCATTGTACGGTGTTTTAATTCATTAATCCAGATTAATTCATCATTAGTGCAAAATATAGGCAAAACTTGATACAAAATATATTTTTCGCCCATCTGATAAGAAGTTGGTAATTTGGGTGCAGAAAAACATTACTTGTAATACAGACAACATTTAGGTTGATGAAATTGGGATGTTAATCTCTATTTATTTTATGATTTTTTTTCCTTTGGATGTACTCTGCGTATTAATTCATAATTAGCTTTCTGTTTGTATGTTAATGAACATTTATTTCAAATATTGTATAATTTCTAGACAGGCATAATTCCTTGGACATTACTGTATTAGAAGTGATTCTGGAACACAAAACTGATTCTTAGGGTTACCCTGAACAGATCAGGGGGTTGAAGTGACTGACATTACTGTGGAGTAGATAATTATCCATGTGACCCTTGGGAATAGTGCCCAGTAATTCTTTCTATAAGACATCAGGATGTTGATGTAAGGTTTAGGATGTAAGATTTAGGATTTGCCCAAGACAGAATATTTTCAGGACAAGGTGAGGGTGACAGTGCACACCCATCATGCCAGAGTAAGTACTGGCATCTGTGGAAGGATGCCAGGGGCCTCCACCTATGGAGGGTAATTCCCTGACTGAGGCTATAGCCTCCATTCACCCCAGATGACATCAGCATCTGCAGTGAGGTTTTTCTGGTGTTGTATAGACCTGCTATAATGTCTGGCCTGTGACCTCCACTGGCACCCTGTGTGTGACTTTTGAGCTTTCCCTGGATGTATTTTAGGCAAACCTTACCTGAATTTCACACCATAGGTGTGCTGAAGGCCCAGGCTTCTCTGTACATCCTCTGCAGGAGAAGGTCCTAGCTACAGATCCTTGATACCAACCCATAAGGAACAGAAACCATTAAGTAAATGTTGCTAAGACCATGTTGGCTTCATCTGTTAGACACAGCAGCCTAGGTCCAACTGATCCACACAGAGTGTGCCTCCAAGGCCAAAACAGACTCCAGAGGCAGCTGGTCCTTTCCTGCTTCTGCTTCCTTCCCTCTGGCTGGTTAGTCTCTGAGCAAGCTCAGGTCACACCCATCTTTCAAGGTAGGGAATTGAAAACAGTGCTGGTGCAATCCCAGCCAGTGCAAAGACTCCAGCTGGTGCCAGGGAGGCTGGATTTAGCTCACAGCTGCTGCATGAGAGCAGTGTCCCTTGAGTGGGACTACACTGTCAGGACCCATGCTTGTCCTCCCTTGACTTTCTTTGGTGAAGAGGAGTTATTATGAGAACACCCTGAAGGATTTAACACAAACATGGCATTTTTGATTAAAAACACACATAGTTTCATTTAATACTGTTGGAAGAATTGCTAATGTAGAGAGACAGAAAGACTCTAACTTTTAATAAATAGGTAACATTTGTCTGCTGTCTTTGTACAAGAAGTAGACAGGAATACTCAACGAACACGTAAGCCAGCACTGAATGCTCCAAGAAGAGTTTGCAAAGAGGCTGTGTCCTTGCTGGAATTTACTGGTGTGAGAACTCCCTCTCTGTAGTAAGCCCAGGTTGCTCTCTAGATTTTCTCACTGGTGTTTCTAGGATGGAACTATCTTACTGATACAAGCTAGAAAGTTATTGGTAAGGAGGTTAAATCACTGGGTGCAATAAGTCAGGGTCAGAAATAGCAAAGGGTCACTTGTAAGTCTGCCTAATTAGTGTGGCATGTGAGTGTGGGTAATTAGTGTGGGTTTCTCTTGTAGTGATTAAGAAATTGTCTC
The DNA here is from genome assembly GCF_026979565.1 of Vidua chalybeata. Classification (NCBI taxonomy): domain Eukaryota; kingdom Metazoa; phylum Chordata; class Aves; order Passeriformes; family Viduidae; genus Vidua; species Vidua chalybeata. The sequence goes on along the minus strand of NC_071543.1, from coordinate 9,931,426 downwards.
TGTTCCACCTTTCTATTGCCACGCTGCTGGGAACCGCTCAGTGTAGGAAGGCTGGGGTGCCCTGGGGAAAGCAGAGAGCAGTGTGGCTCGTTGACTCACCTGGAACAGGCACACCAGGGGGTTCACATCCATGGCTGGCTCCTTCCCTGGGAGCTGTGTGCATTTCTGAGGACAAGACCTGTGTGCCAGCACAGAGTACCCAGCACCCCTTCTCACCTCTCCCCCTCTGGCTTTGCAGACTGCGCCTGGGGTCCACCGGAGGCTCTTTCGGAAAGTGCACAACCTCATTGCGGCCTTCCAGAAACCCAACCAAGGCATTGTAACACCCCTGCAGAACCCAGTTGTCAAACACATGAAAGCCAGCTACTCCCCAGGTACTGGTGGGGGGAAGAAACCTTGGCTGCAGTTGAGCAGAGCCCTCCACAGTGGCAGGGACAGAGGTCTTAGACTTACTTGCATATTTGACCTGAACTAGCCAGCAGAGTGACATTGCCAAAAATGTGCCCTAATCTTGCTATCATGTAATTTGAAGTACTGTCACTCAGGTGCTCATTACAGACAGGACCTGTCAATGTGATAAGAAAATGGATTTTGAATATGTATTCCTGAGTGCTATATAGGAGCAAATCCCTCACCACCACCCTTGCTTATGGAAGTATGAGCCTTCTGGACTGTCCATTTTCTTACAGTGTTCATCTATTAAAATATTTGTGATTATTTCTCTTAGGGAGGAATGAAGGCTATGACTTCCACCTGCAGCCATCATGAGGAGGTCTCCCCAGGTGTGACATAACCACATCTTCCAGCATCTCCTCTAATCTATGCTTTAAAACAGAATGATGTATATGATAGTAAATACAACTCTGTGAGTTTTCTTGTAACATTTGCAGAAATGTGTATTTCATAGAATTTATTGCTCAAGATGTAGAAGTTTAGATTTCAGAGTACTTTGAACTTAGGGTGGGATATTTTTTGGTTTTGTTTTGGTTTTTTCCCAAGAGAGGATAAGAAAGCATGAATTGCTAAATCCTTTATGTCTTTTTTTTTCCCTTTGCACTGTTAAGTAAAAATATTTTTCCCTTCAAGATCAGTTCTTAATTAATAATTAGTTATTAATTTTACATTGCTTAACTTTGGATCCTGCTTTGCTTTGTTCTGGTTGGCATTTGTGCAGAATTGGGCAAGTCCCCTTTTATAACCTTAGGAGAATTGTTTACATTAAAGTGTCCTTGCTTTGGATGGGCTGTGTGTTTGTCATTCATACAGTTCCTAAAGATATTCCAGACATGAAACCATGAGGATCCCCACTAACTGATTTCCCATCAAACCAGTTGCCCTGCCCTCTAACAAAATCTGTAGTTTTCACCGATGACCAAGAGCATAAGTAATGCACAGAGCAGCCAAGAACACCCGATGAAGTGGAAAGCCTTGTTCTTTGCTTTTAGGTGTTCCCTGTACTTGAAACAAGCCATCCTTGCAAACAAGTTAAAAAAATAAATTATTTTTGCATGACAGCTTTTCTTTTCCTCTCTGTATGTTTCCATGCTGCTGCTGGGCTCCTGGAGGGGAGTTTTGAATCTAGAAGACTCAACAGCTGTGCAGGGTTAGCATGAGGCTAGTGGAGAACTCAGAGGACGTGCCTTTTGCACTTGGGCTGGAACAAGTGTGATGGCACAGTGCTAATGGACTGGCAGACAGTAGGAAATGCTTTTGAATACTTTTTTTTTGGGTGTCCTATGGCCCTCTTGTTTGAGGAGATAGGGCTGTGTTTGAGGCTGTGTTGCACTGCTGTCCACAGTCCAGACTACCTCTACGTGGGTTTTTGCCAGGTAGGCTTGTGTGAATTCCTGTGGGCTTTGGGAGGGACCCCAGGTAGGGCCCAGCCTTGTTTGTGTGCAAGGGGGATGCATCTGGTCCAGATGGCTGGTTTGTGCCTCTAATGGTCATGCTTCAACAAACATAAATGGTCCTGACTACCAAAAGAATGTGAGTCTCACGTGCTCCCTTCCAAAGCAGAAGACTAACAGCGATTACAACTGGACTACAAAAATATATGTAATTACAGAAGAACACTCCTTAAACATTGTATAGACACCTTTGGATTGCTCTGGTTGTGTTTTATGCTTATACTTGCCTCTGCAGATCTTGGAAGGCTGAAAATATTTCCTAAGAAAGAAAGAGACTTTTTCCAGAAATGCCAGGCTACAGACTCAGGGAGAACAAAACTGACTGAATTTCACCAGACACTGCCACCTGCAGCTTGGTGGCACAGAAAGAGGCCCCACATCTGCCTTGTTTTCACCTCACTAAAGGCAAGTTGGATGTGAACAATGACAGAACTACGTGGGCTGCAAGTCCATGATTCAACAAGGTGGATGCTCCAAGTAACATTTGATAAAGCTGAAAGGTTTACCTTCTTACCCCCTCTGAGTGTGTGAGACAGTGCAAGCAATAGCATATGTTCTGTGAAGCTCAAGTTTCTTGTAAACCAGCAATAGGAATAAGTGCAATAAATGAACAGCACAGTCTTAACAGGGACTAGTGGGCAACAATGTTGCAAAGTTGTGGTTGAGGCATTTTCAGTTCATTACTCAGTTTCTGTCTAATTGAAGGCCAAATTTCATCTACGGTGAACTGTCCCATCATATTTTACACTGCATGTACATGTGTTGCTCTGTGCCTTTTTTGTGTGTGTACTTGTTGGTTTAAATTAGTCTTACCTTAATACAGTGCCATACAGTGGCAGATCCAGCATGTTTTTCTCTTTAGTAAAATATTTAAAGGCTGTTCTTTTATCATTACATAACTCAGCAAATGCACTGGCTGTTTTGCTGTCACTTGTGCCCATTGAAGCTTTTCCTTCTCCTCCCTGCCTTAAAGGTTTCCCAGCCTGCTGTGAGCCTGCAGCATCTGGTCCCTGGCAGTTCCTCTCCAGCTTTGCAAACCACGCTTCCCCAAAGCCCGCTGAGCTGCTGGGTGCTGGCAGTGTGTGTGTGCAGCCCCAGCCTTCCCAGGGAGTTCTTCTGCTTTCCAAATGCTAGGTCTGAATCCCTCGTTCACCTGGCCGCTCCTGGGAGCAGGAACAGGTGTGCCTGGAAATCATCCCTGGCAGATGATTGCACAGTGGTAGGGATGCATGCAGTGGGAAGAACTTTGCCCAGGGGCTGTTTCCTATTGAACTGTCCTATATTGACTCGAGGCTGAGGCTGCATGTGGAAAACCTGCAGCTCACAAGCAGCAGCTGCTCACCCGCTTTGCAGTGCAGTGACCGAGGATGACTGGTTTGACTGTGGTTGACTCCAAAAGTGCATTGTTCTTCTGAAAAATACATAAAATAGGCCAGAAGATGCCATTTCTGTTTAAAGCTGAGAATGTCGTTTCAGTTTCTGGTGTAAATTATTAAGACAGAGGCTTGTATTGTTTCTTTTGGGTACCCAAGGGTCTGGAATTGCTGTAGGCTTAAACAAGGTGGAAACAGAAGCTGGTGGTGCCTGTGAGACAAGAAGTAGATGCTTGGTTATGGGAACAGTAATTTGGAAATTACATTGATTTCCTACAATGACTTAGGTGTGAAGAGCTACAGATCCTTTTAGAGAGCAGCAGCTGCATTTTGCCAGTATGACTTCCCACATGATGTCAGTATCACCTGCTGCTTCCCTCCCACCATCTCCTTCAGGCTGCAGCCCCACTGGGCACAGCCCCTCGCTGCTGCCCTGTTCCCCTGCCAGCCCTCCCACTCCTGTCCCCTCGCTGCCACAGCCCCAGATCTGCAAGTGCCTTTGTAGCTCACCGTGTTGCCCCTCCTCTGGCCCTCTCCCCAGCAGAGGCAATGCTGCTCCTCTGCAGCAACTGAGGCTCCCTCAGCCCTGGCTTTGCCTCCACTAAGCGCTTCCATGTCCCTGCCCATGGCTGTGACAGCCCTCCTGCAGCACTCAATCACTACAATATCCCAGGCTGGTTTTCTTCCCTTTTCTATTGGAGCACCCACCCCTTTGGAATTGCTTCCTTCTCATCCACCCAGCACAGCCTCAGCCCTCCTGCTGTTCCATGGTTTTTCACCATGTAACCTTTCCTTTAGCCTTATGCATTCCTTGTGCCCCTCCATTCATGTGCTCCTTCTCTCTGCTGAATGTACTGGGCTTTTAATGTTTTATTTTCCTGGGCACATACTTTTCATAACAGAATCATTCATCATCATCTATTTGAGGCAGCTCTAAAGAACATGCATTTTGCTAAAGAACACTTAAACTTTGCTACTCACACTGCCAGCAACATTGACTTCACCCACACTGTTATCAGGAGTGCAAAGGCATTTAACAGAGTATTTTTTCACTCTCACATTTGCTTTGAAGAAATATAATAATCTTTACACAGAAACTGACTGGGATTTCACCTGCAGTGAAACCTGCAGAGTTATAAGCATGAACTTTGGTGAATCAGAATTAAAATTAAATCTTGCTAAGCAACATCCTGCCCCCAGCTTTTGAGTCAATCAATATTGGCTGAAGTCCTCGTTTAGTTCTGTGGAAGCACCTTTTACTGACATGACTAGAATATCTCAAATACTGATGTAAACTGATGTAAACAAAGACAACATCACATGCTATAAGTTTGCACCTTTATTTTTTAAAAATGAAATAGTCAAAGTACTTTCTTTTTCAAATATCGACACATAATATATTAACTTTCAATATTTACAGTGTGTTGCTGGGATGTTCTTGTAGAAAATGCATGCTTCTGGTCTGAAACCCAGAGCAAAATGCATCAGACCATTTAACTGCAGCCATATAACATAAACCTGTACAGTATCCAGTCACTATTCAGCACAGGAGTTAGAGCAGGAATAAAAAAATTGGGATCTATTGTTTCCTAGCAACGAGGCTGAGGCCATTATAACACAATTTCTGTAAGAGCAGAACCTCTAACTGGTGTTAGACAGAAAGTGAAGATCTTGGCATACATTGTAAACATTTTTTACTGTTGATGAGAAAGCTAAAAAGGAACATTACTTTGACATATATTGTATGCTATGCTTCTCTTTCTTGTTTATTGACACTTCTGCCAGAAGAGTATGAAGATTTTAATGTTTTATCATGGTTCATACAAGTAAAATACTGTCAAGGACACAATCTGATATACTAACATTTATTAAAAGGCTAAAGTCCACCACGAGATCTAAGGAAAAACTGGAAATTGTCAAACACATTTCCTTAGACAAATAATGGCAGGTGACAAATGCCCAGACAAATCCACAGCAAGTCCAACTCCACCATTCCCAGTTTCTGCCTGGAAGTGATTCCTCTGGCAGTCAGGGTGCTTTCAACCTGGTAATGTTTTGTATCAAGGAGAGGTTTAAATAACAGCTAGTGTTTGATGGGAAAACCCCTGGGGCTGTTGGTGCAGCCTGAGCCGGGTGTCACCCGGGTGTCACCCTGTGGGATCAGCCGCACCTGGCCAATGCCCCGGGCACACGGACACCCCCGGGCACTGCCTGTCTCCTTTGGCTTGGCTGAACCATGAGCTCCTCTACCTAAACCACTTTCCCTTTTGGAACAGCACCTTGGCTTCCATCGCTCACCGTGGAGGAGCTGCTGCCCCTGGCCCAGCCTGGGCACTGCCGGGGGGCTCTGTGGGCAGGGGCTGCAAGGTGGGACCCCAGAGCACAAGGCCACCTCTGCCCTGTGCCCAGCTGAGGGATGCCAGAGAGCTCAAACCAAAGAGCCAAGGTGTGGATACCCACTTGCACATTGACCAGTTCATATATATTTATTTGGCTATGTTCTACATAGATATCTATATATATATATATTTATAACTTTGAAATGTTCTAGATTTACTAAATAAATATGAAAGTAAAGGAAATGTTACTTGTACACACTATTTGTTTGGCGATCATAAAAAATATAGCATGTATTTCTCATGGTAGGTATTTTGCTACAGGATAGTGTGTAATAGTGGATTTTATTTATTTTTATTTTATACTTTATTTTAATTATTTTATTTTGGTTTTCCCTCTTTCAGAGCCTTGTTTGTAGTGCAGAATACTAGCATCAAATTATCTGATCTAAATAACAGTAAAAATTTCCATGCTATTGTTTTTTTTTTCTCAATTGGGTCTCTAGGTTATAGTGCAAAATATTAAATTAAAAAAAAAAAAAAAAGAGGAGAACTATGTAAAAAAAACCCCAAACCCACTGAGAAATTGCTCTAACTACTCAGGAAAAAAAAATGGAGACTGAAATATTCCCTGCCTCCATCTAAGGTTGTTGATGAACAAGACTGTCCAAAGCTATTTGTTCATGTAGTTCTCACAAATCACTGCTGGCTAGCCCATGTGGAGCTGTGATATGACTTCAATCTCCCATGCTTGCTCTTTCAGCAATAACTTGTTTCTTGAGCACTGTCATCTCAACACAACATTTACATTTAGTTTCCTAAATTCAAGAAACTGTTATGACAAAGGCATTTTTTTGCTTTTGTAACTGGGCCATGTAGTGTCATGTGAGTCTTAATGAAACTGTATTCTCATAAGAAATATTGTTCAAAATGTACGTTAGACTGCACCCAGGAAATGGGAAAATGCCAAATCTACTTTCAAAGACAAACTTTTAACACATTTAACTCTTTGACCTTTTGGCATAACATGAGAACAACAGTAATCAAGGCAGTATTAAAAACCACAGCTGTAGGTTATACAAAGTGCATTTCCTGCATATAATACAAATATAACTTTAAGAAACTAAAGGCACAAGCTAACTAAATATGTATTACATACTAGAAATGCACTGTTCAAGGTAACTCTAATAGCTTCAACTATTTGTTTATAGTGGATATTTAAAGCAGTTTGAAAATGATCCTCATTAGTGAATTGCAAAAAAGTATAATTGCTTAAAATATAAGTAAAATAGACTCTAATATTGACATCTTGGATCAGTGATAAAATACATCATCACATTTATGAATGCACTCTCTATATACAATTCATAAATTATTCTTCCATTGATTAAAAGTGTATTAGAGGCTCAAGGATTTGAAGGTCCATTTTTAGGCTGGTGTGGAGGTATTCAAATTCTCTGTGATTTTATGGAAAATTAGAGAAATCTGAGCTGTCAAATTTGGATGTTGCCAGCTCACTGTTCTGTACATTAGTTAATGATGAGCCTGATCACAATATGTATGTGCAGATTTTGGTCCACAGGTGCCCCTGGCTGGGGACAGAGGAGGATTTCAGGGGCCAGGCTCCCACTCAGCCTGATCCTGCACCCCCAAAGCTGCGCTGGCTCCCAGGGGAGCAGAAGGAATCTGGGAAGAGACGGTAATGGGCTGAGGCTGAGACCTGAGCTCAAACCCCAGGGAGGGGCTCAGATCTCAGGTGCCATTTCAGGCTCATCTCTAACTTGGGTACAGTCTGCTCCACTTGCCCAAAAATGAATGAAAAAAGAAAACTGGGGGGAAAAAAAGAAAGAAAGATAAAGAATGTACTTTGTTGGCTTCTGTAAATATGAGCAGAAACTGTTTCAATATATTTACTACATTTGTTCTGAAAGAAACGTGCAATAACTTCACTGTTACAGATACACAGGCTCTATAACAAGACTTCTAGATCCCTCTGGAAAGCTGCTTGCCCGTTCCCCTGTCCCTGTGTGCCCGGCCCACCTCCTGAAAATCAGATCTTTTAAAAATGACAAGTTGGAGGAAGGATCACCTACTCTGCTATGAAGTAACTGTGCCAGTAATGCATGTTACCTTGGGAAATAAAAATTTCTGTTCATGCAATATAATGCTTTTCTATGTGCTCTAGATATTGAGCTGAAAAGTGAAGAGTCGTCCCCGAAATGTTCTATGTTTATCAACATATTTACTATCCACGCTTAAGTTCATCAACTCCCAACCCACCAATCTTCTTCAGACTCAAAAAAATGAGTACTATAACAGGATTATTAATCTGAGATGAAAAGAATGTGATGTCTAAACCCAACAACACTACACCTTCCAAATCATCTCTGTGAAGACAAGTCCTGGCCCAGTGACTACGGACAGGACTGATGATGCATGGCCTGACACTGCTCTGTGAGGGTTCCCAGCTGAGGTGTCCCCAAAGCACTGGGTTAAAGCCCAGCCCCGAGCACACGTACCACTGGAGAGCCTCCTGAAGACTACAGTGCCCAATAAAGCCCGCTATAGCCACCCCATCTCTGGCTGAAGCCTGGCCAACACGGTGCCACCAAAGAGACTGGCAGCTCTGTGTGTGCTGCCAGACCCTAGTATATCCCAGCGCTGAGGAAAACCCTGGGAGAGAGGCCTGACACGCACGAGTGGACACAATGTGATGTTCAGCATGGAGTGGCTGAGGGGTGGCCATGGCCGAGCAAAGGCCATAGGAACATCCTTGTACATACTGAATCCAACCCAAGCCAGATTTCCCAGGTTAGAAAATCCCTTAGCTTTTAACTGTTAGGAACATGTGTGGGGTTGGTGAGCAGCCGTGAAGTTTCCATACACAGTCTGGTTTCTGTATGCAATCCCTTGAACTTACGGGAGATCTCACTGGGATAAAAGACACCCAGTAAATAAGGGTTGCAGAATCAGGCTCTGTAACCATTTAAATAACTGGTGAATTATAAATCAACAACAACAAAAAGCTTGTGTTTCTTTAGGAGAAGGCAGAGCACGTGGCGCTCACCCCTACCCCGCAGGGCTGTGCGGTGTCACCCTGGGCACCTTGCGCGCAGGTCGCGCTGCTCGGCTCGCAGGACTCTGCTTCTGAAATTTTTGAATACTGCCACACAAGAACTAAAAATTGTCACTGTCATCTCTCAAAGAGTTAAACAAACGATATTAAAATACCATCTTCTGTCACATTTAAAGGCAGTTGGATATGTTTTTTCCTCTATATTTATATATACAGAGTTCTGATCTAGAAAAACCAATACAATAAACCATTTTACGTTTAAAAACAGGCAGTCTTTGGTGACGCAAAGGCAGAGATTTTCTTTGTTACCTTCTGCCTATTTCACTCTGTCTCATGAAGTGAATATTATTGGCACTGTCAGAAAGTTCAAGATACTGCTCCACAGATAAAACAAAATATCCATCGTAGCCTTGTACCCGCCCAGTGCTTAAAAGCTGCTGTTTCTCTCCATCTGTCCACGCCCGAATTCCTTCTTCCCCCTCCTGCAGCCGCCTCTGCTCCTTAGTCCAGGCCTGAGCCACGGCTCGCTGCCTGGCTATCTCCAGGACATGGTTCTTTTCCTCTTCCACTGTGGTTCCGTAGCGCACATTGAAGCAGAGTGCGCCGTGCTGGAGCTGGATGTCGGCAAAGCGTCTAGTCCTGCCGTTGATCACCGACGTCATCTGCGACACCGTCACGTTGACGCCGTTCTCCAGGATGCGGCGCCCTCCGGTGCTGCCAATCAGGGCCAAATCTTCTTCCAAAGAGCCCAGCTTGATGAAGTAATGGGTGTCCCGGCCCTCAATGGTGAAATGCAGATTCTCCAGATAATGAGCATTGTTGAGGATGGCAGCAATGCGCCGGCTGTCCTCGTTAGCCACCCCGATAATGTCAGCTGTCACTATACCGTCCTTTATAGCAAATTTGATGCCTTTTCCAAATACTGAAGGAACAGCTGCAAATCTCAGTTGCTTCACTCCTTCAGAACACTTGCCATCACTATACCTGGGTGTCATAGGAAGTTGGTCCAAGGATATAAAATTTCGGAGTTGCTTTTGTAGCTCACATTGAATACCAAGGATAGTCTGTAAAAGAAAATATCAGTCAAGTTTGCAGGGAAGGTACCTTGAAGTTCATTATAGTATCTCACCCTACTCATCTCTTAATTGCTTAGAATGGCTCTTCAATTTGTTTGGAAAGTATCATGCACACCTACAGAACCTGGACATATGCACAGGCTTTTTAATCACTTACGGTAGTGCTTTCTGTCTCTCGTGCTCCTTTATTTCTAGGAAACAAATGCAAACATATTTATCACAAATTATAAATTAATTATTTTTATATTTGTTCTTTTTATTTTTTTCTCCCCCTTGAACTGTTACTCTAATGGCTGGTTTTTCAGCCCTTAGCAGTTCAGGGAAACCTGAATTCAAAGCTATGCCCTTTCATGTGGCTCTACTTAGTCTCTGTGTGTTTAATTACATCTTCTGTAGAACTGTGGTAATGACTTTTATAACCCATTCTTTAAGGAAAGCAGGTTGTGAAGGTCTTGAGACACTAGAACAATAGGCAAATACATCACGTCTGTAGATCTTGCTCCCCCATAGAGGCTAGCAGAAACTTCACTCCAAACCCCTCTTTGTCTTTGAACACTATACCTATCACTACATCTTTTCTGTGCCTTGGAAAAGACTAACATCTCAGTGATAAGTTTCCATGGACATGCTTCACATCTGGCATAAGCTTTGACCCTCTAGCCTTCTTCATTTGGTGAATGGTAATTGTCTTAAATGCTGTGAACATGAATGTGAACTCTCAAATGCTCTATGCTTCTCTTTCCTGACTACAATAGAGGAAAGGCATCTTTACAAAATGTTTCTTTATTAACAGATGCTCATATGCAAAACGTGAATGCCTGCTCAGAATATCGGTAGTTTGTCCTGTTGCAGTCACATTGATTCCGGACTCCGATAGCTGCTGTCTGGCTCTTTGTTACTGAAAACAAGCCCTGGAGTAAGGCTAAGATTTACAGACCCCTTACAAATCCATAGCAGCATTTTTGCTTCCTGCAATAATTATGCAGAGCTACTGACTTGTAAAGCTGTTTATACCCTCAGTGATTTTCCAGTGCTTGTGGCATCTTTGCTAACAAAGATGAAAATCTGCTGTTCTGGTCTTTTAATTTCACAAGATTTTCTGTGGTTTTTTTCAATATCCACCACAAACACTTTCACCCTTTTGCATATCCTGTGCCTCAAGTTTGGATATTTTCTCTATAAATAGCTGCAAATTTTCTTCACTGTGTTGCTAAAAGCTTCTCCTTGAACCTCTCCTCCACTCTGATGCCAGTACATAACTGACAACATTAAAGTTTCTAGCATTCTTAAACAATTTGCTTTGCCTATTACGTTAAAATATATAGTCACATTTTTCCTTGGTATCCAATATTTTCTATTAAAACTCCTTAATTTAGTATTAAAAGCAGCTGAAAAGAATGTTTGCTAACCTTTCCAGGATCCCACTCCTGGGTTTTTGTTTGAAGCTGTAGAAGTTCGTATGTTGTCCCCAAAGCTTCTATCTCTGGTTTTGGGAATCCAGGCAGCACGTTGTGCAACTGGAAACCAAACAGCTCTAGCCAACTTCCAATATCTACAAAACAAGAAAAGGATGCTGGCAAAAAGGCTCATAAATCCTAGAAAAAGTGAGGGCAGTCTGCAGAAATTCCAGCTATGCAGAAATAATAATTTCACATCAATTTATGTTTCCTGCAGTAGCTACAGCATTTATTGTAGCAAAGAAATTATTTGGTTACAAAGCATAGCTATACTCAAATCAATAGTGTTCCCTCTATCTATTTATAATAGAAAAAATTCAAATTAAGCTGCTTCCATTCTTCCCCTAATTTTAGCACTGAGAAAAGCAACAGAAGCAGCTATTAATTATTTTCTTGGTTACCATAAACGTTAGAGAAAACAGATCAAGCTCAGTAAGATGCAATCTATTAAAGAAATTACTTCAATAGATTTAAGATTAGAGACTTTTTGTATGCAAAAGATTTCTGGAATGTTAAATCCATACCACAATTCAAGAGGAAGTTTTATTTTCATTAGAGACATTTTCATGAGAGACAGGTTACTTTTACCTGTTGTATACTTAGCAACGTCTTGGATTTTGCCAACTGGGTAATTATTTTCAAACGAGTAGAGATTAAATGGTTGTGGGACAGCATTCAGGTGCTTCCATATACGGTGATTTGGTGTTGTCCACCGACCAGCAATGACATCATAGTCCCGCTGGCCCAGATGAACTAATTTAGTAAGAGAATCATAGAGTCCTCCATGAAAACCAATGATAACCTCGAAATCTGGATTAGTGTCCTGGTAGATCTCTCCATAAGGGGTGTACAAAATTTCTTTTATGACTTGGCCTCGACTGCTAAACACAGCTAGAGGTGTCCCAGTGTTATCACAAGCAACATAATATTCTTCTCCACTGCTTAATTCCATTGCAATGAGATGACCTTGCAGATCATAATATAGGGATGTTATTTCTGAGCTAGTGTGATTGTACAAGTGAGTAACTCTTATTGGGTTGGAGAGATCAGCATAAAAGAACTGTAAATGTTGTCCTAGGCTTGATTTGCTTGCAACTCGTCTTCCAAGACCATCATAACAGTATTGAACAGTCCAGCCAGACACTTTGTTATACGCTTTGTTCAGCAAACCATTAGAGTTGTACTCAAAGATCTCATTGCCTCTTTGCCTGAGAAAACCATCTTCGTCCATTTTATATTGAATTTCCCCAAGCCTGGTAATGCGATCTCTCAGGTCGTATCTCAGAGGAGTGAGGCGCGCGCTGTTCCCATGGCTCAGCAAGTTGATGTTGCCATTAAGGTCGTAGCTGTAGCGCCACTGGGTTTTATCATTCACAGACACAGTCTGGAGCTGACCATCAGCGTCATATTCATAAAAATACCTCGTTATATTGGCATCTACACCCACGCGTATGTCACAGATCACCATGCGACCCATGTTATCATACTGGATGGTCATCCAGTAAGCAATAGACTTGAGAATTTCATACTGTACTTCAATCACCTGACCATTGGCACTGAAGATTTTGGTATGCTTCATCACAGTGGTGGTTATAACTTGGTTTAAATCGTAATTAATGACACTGAATTTTCCAAATTGTTCAGTCCTGCCAGAAACATCGACGTAACGGTACAGATCTATGGGAAGGGGTGTCTCGTTGATCATGGCCTGCATGCTTGTGACACGGAAGTTGTTATAGCTGTAGTCAAATCTGGCATTTACAAGCCCTTCTTCACTAAACCTGAATATTTGGCGGCCAATAAGTGGACCTGTCCAAAACAAATACGGGAAAGAGGAAAAACAAGAAAAATAATGAATTATGCCCCTGGTTTCCTTATCCTACATATCTAGGACAGACAGGAGATGACCTCAGGTATGCCCTTTAGCCTTACTACTCCTTAGCAGTCTTTGAAAATACCATTAACTAAGAATATGTTAGATTATTCTCCCACAAACCTTTATTAATGCTTGCTCTACAAATTATTTATATTTTATTAATATTTGTTTAAATGAATGCTGTTATTCCTAATTATGCTTTCTACTTACAAGATAATTCTAAATTAAATTTACTTCACATGGTGATTTCCTTCCTCATGTAAGCTGTCCTTTTGAATTTATGTTATATTATGGTGTAAACAGGGAAACTTGAAAATACAAACAATAAACCAACTTGATTTAGTATTTAGCAAATATCCACACAGAGGAATAAAACCAACAAAACATTCTAAGAGCTATTCCATACCAACCAATAAAAAGAAAACTGTATTTCAAGTGGGACAGCTATATTCACCTATGGACACAGACACAGAGATATACACACATATTTTTCTAGTGAAACATAAAATATAAAAACTTGTAGACATAAAAATAATGGAATTTCATACCAGGTAAGTGCAAGATCAGGGTGTTGCGAATGAGGAATGAGCATCACATTTTAAGGAGCCAAAAACTTCAGCAAAGTAGTCACAGTTAGACAAACCTGTTTGCCTGTATCTGATGGTACAGATGAACCCGTCGTGCATTAAATGTATTGTTTTAATAACCCCAGAAGATTCCTCGTAGGTGAACGTGACTTGTGTAGTGTCATAGAGGATCTCGGAGAGCCGCGACTGCTTGGTGTACTTGTAGAGGACCCTGCGGCCCGTGCCGGGGTACAAGGTCTGCAGCAGCCGCCCGTCCCTGGCCAGGTCCTGGATGAAGGCGGCGCCGCTGTCCGGCGGGGTGTAGATGTTGCGGTAGTAGCCCACGGACAGCATGGTCTGCAGGGCGTGGCGCACCATGCTGGGCATCGTCACCGACTGCAGCGACTCCGACTGGTCGTACTCGAAGATGTAGCGCCGCTGGCTGTGCAGCAGGAGCATCACGGACTGCAACCAAACAGCAATGGCACGGTAAGGGGCGGATCAAGCACATGGGGATCCAGCTAGCGAGCACCTGGAGGTTATGGAAATGCTGAAACAACCACTCACTCTTGTAGTTTGCTCTTACTCTTTGGACAATTCCAAGTGAAGCTTTCAGCTCCAGGAGACCTGGCCAGCAAGGTGGTACAAAACAGGAGGAGAATCATAGTAAGTCTAGAGGTAAGGGCCTCCAAACTGGAAGGCAGATGTGGCTCTCAGTAGCATTTCAGCCTCATGCTGACTTGCTATGTTGCTTTGAAATATTTAGGGCATCCTCTCAGGGAGCAAAACCAGAGGGAACCTCTTCCTCACACACAGGCAGAGCATCTGCACCAGCAGATGTATCTAGAGGAGCTGGAAAGGGGAAATTTTGTGCATGTACAAGGTGTTTAGCTTTTATTGGCATTCTGCTTATCTACAGCACAGACCTAGCCCTTTTCACATATATCTTCTTTTAAATACACACAGCACCATAATATCTCCGTGCCTACAGATGGATTGAAAATACTCTGCAGATTCTTTGGTGTGACTACTTCTATTGCTTATTTTTAATGTTTACAAAGAATATAATTTCTATGCAGGTACTTGGTATTTGCCCTGTGTTGGTTAATTGTAGCTGGTCAATGAAATCTTGTTTGCTTATCTGGCAGGTGAATGTGCAAGCACAGCAGACTTTTTCTATTGATAATTGTAGTTTGGGTTCTGTACACCTTCTCAGAGCACAAGCCGGCTGTTGAACAGTCACTGTTGAAACAAAGATATTGAAAACACAGAATGAAAATGTATGGGGAACTCTGTCACCTTCCCCCAGCTCTGGCAAATGGCTTAGCTGGACCAGAGCACTGCACATTCCTTGCCTTGTCTGAGTCATGCTGGAGCACCAACACTGCCCAGCTCTGAGCCCACAGCTCAAACCTACCAGGCACATAAGCAAATTTGTCAGGCTTCTGCAGGACTGAGACGTCATACAAAACAAAGTCTTACATGGAACCACATGGCTCCTTTGTCATAGAGCCTTGGGGAAATTAATCAGAAAAATAGGATCTTTTACCCTCTAAGCTCAAAAATCTTCTCTGGGAAAAAACACCTTAAGATCAGCCCTGCAGGGTGGTAAGTAACACTGGCCCTGAGGCACTTTTCTCTGAGAAATAAACCAACTGTCCATTCAAAGGGCCAGAGATAGGCTCAGCCTTGGCCATCCTCTCTGCACCCCCAGCCCCGTGCCTGCCCAAGATGTGTCTCTTCCTGCCCTTGGCAAAAGACATCTGTCACCTGTGCAGCAGCCAGAGAGCACCAACATATGGCACTCCAGCTCACCCTCTGCCAACTGGTGATGACAGACCTTCACACCAAGCACTTTCTGAGCACTTTATTGCTGCTCCACTAACCATTTCCAACATGCACCGTGTTTATTTTGTTTCCACCTTCAGTCAGGAGTCTCCAGTCTGCAGTAAACCACTGGCTGAACTCCCTCCTAGCACTGCTGTGACGCCTCTCTCTATACTGCTCCCGTGCCTGTTTTTAAGGTGTCTGCCACTGACAGAGTATGAATAACAATATCAGAAACATCCCCAATATAACTTTAGTGCCCCTGTGTACCATTTTTATGGCACTTTATAAAAGTGCTTTGGCTTTTTCACTATTGTCCAGGATAATAAAAAGATAGACAGTACAAGGGCTGGAGACTGAGTATCCTCTGAAGCCTATTAGAGGATACCATAAAGTGAAAAAAAAAAAAATTAATTCCCAATTCATCCTAATAGCATTACAATAGATTTTTCAACTCTGCACAAATTGGGTTCTAATTGTTTTAAAGGATTTCAGAGGGTAGCTCATAAAACATCCAAAAATCTGTCATTTTATTAAAGCAACCAGAGCCTGGTCAACCACATAATGATTGATGCTGTATGGTGTATCAAGACAAACAGCCAATGGCCAATTACTGGGAGCTCTGCTGGGAATAGACAAATGCTGAGCATCACCACTAGATGTCATTTCTGTCCAGCAGACACACAGACACTCATCTGTTTTGTCTGCCAGATTTTGAAAGCAAGTTTGGAGTATTCACGAGATTTTATAACAGTTTAAACTAATTGAGGAAAGTGACCAAACAAAAGTAACTGAATTTCATCAGCAAGAATTATTTACAATGCTAATGTTGTAGTGTTTTTTTTTAGATCTTATTTATTTGAGCTAATTTCTTAAGGGGCAGAGATTTTTGAAGATGTACAATTAACTCATCTACTGATAAAAATGAAGAATTAAATAACTATTAATTGGAAGCGACCTATATAATTGATTTTTTTTTCATGAAAGGAATTATTGGGTCTTACAAGGCTTCAGAAAACCTTTAGCAATCATTATATAATTAACACAATGAGTTATTGACTTTAATGGAGCCAGAAAGTTATATTTCAATGTCTAATTTTGACAGTGAATTCATCTTTCTTTGGCACAAGATACAACAGTCACAGAAGTACATTAAATAGCTGGGAGATTATTGTCCATGGTGTGAATGACTTTCCATAATTTTAATGACAAGTTACAGCATTACCCAAGCTGCTACCTGAACCAGTAAGCTTTTGCCACTTGCTTCTACAAGATCAGGATTTGGCTTTTGTGAATTCTAGAATAACAGTGTTAAGTTATATGACTTTATTTATAAGCTCATCATAAACTAAGAACAAACAAAGTGGTTTGGAAAGATAAGAAGCATACATCTTTCCAAAATTACAGTCCATTAGGTCCAAAGAAAAAAATGAGAGATTCCTCCAAAAGGCACATTGCCCAAATATTCGAAAGCTGTAGAAAATGTCTGTTTATTTGTAATTTGCTAAAGAGCATAAAGACAAAAAAAAGCCCTGACTAATTTATCTGAAACAAACTTCTGAAGCTCCTGGGGTTTGCCAATCTTGTTAACACATGCAAGAACCACACTGCATGCAGACAAGGAGGAATCACATTTCTATGCATTTTCCAGTCTTGGTAATTTTTTTTTCACTGGGTTAGGTTTAAGTTTTTTGAGGATCTTAAATACATTCAAAATAAGTACAGCACAGTTTATCTTAAAAGTACACATTTGGAACTCTTTAATATACAAGTAACTTCAAAGTCACTGGATTTCCTGTGTGGATTTCCTCCTATCAATGTTACCTCTTCTGCTCCCCCGCCCACAGCCTTTTCCTGTGGTTTACAGGTTCAGAGAAAGAATTCAGAGAAAGAATGTTCTGCTAACTCAGGGTATATTGGATAGTCCAAGATGCTGCTATTTAAAAAAACTTTGAATATGAGTTTGCACTGAGTTGACTGGTTTTCTGGTTTTGAAAGACAAGACCAAACAAAATGCTACCACAGGTGAAGGTGTGCCTCCTTGGTTTGTACAATATTTATCTTCACATTTTGTGACTATTGCCTCTAGACATACATGGAACTTACAATATTCAGGGAATTTAGATGCAAAGTCACCATAAAAGCAGAGAAATAACTCATTTCACACTAATATTTTCCCCCTAAATACTGCAGTAAGCTTTCTCCTCACAGGATCAATCCCTTGTTTAAAATAACAGCATTGAATAGGTAAGCTTCTGCTCATGGACTCCTAATTTTGGCTTAAAAGAACTGTTTGTGGGGAGAAAAAAGTTCTCCTTCAGGACTGTAATTTTTCTGACTGTTATCCAGAGTAGCAACATGATTTTCAGCAGTTAGGGTGGCCTTTGTTCACTTGAACATGGACTGAGACCAGAAAGTTGTTTTGACGTACCAATTAAACAAACCTGAGGTGCTGATAAGTTTCTTCAGAACTAAACTGTGACAGGTTTGAGCAGGTGACATGGAGGTCTGAGCATATCCAGAGACATTTTTATCTAGTTATGTAATTCTATGCATTTTCTGTTTTAAAAGTCTTAAATACTCTTGCAAGAGGCAGCATTATAACATAGTTCAAAATATATAATATAATATAATATAATATAATATAATATAATATAATATAATATAATAATATAATAGACCCAAACATTTTTTTTGTCTTGGCACAAACCCCACTTTTAAAATAATTTACCTTTTCTAGATATGTGTAACTCCATATTTTACCATCTGCCCATGTTCTGGAGACGATGTTCCCACTTGCATCATACTCCATTTTCTCAGTCCAGGTTCCTCTTTGGATATAGGTGACTAATCCAGAGTGTGAATAAGAGATATTGACCTCGTTGTACTTGCTGATGGGGGACCATAAAATGGGGCGTCCTGTCTGGTCATACATAATTCGAAGAGTGAATTTCCGATGATCATCATAAATCTTTCCTGTTCTGGTTACATGGTCGAAGTCAATGGAGAGCAGGTTTCTGTTGTGGGTCTAAACACAGAGGTACAGCATGGTAAGAACACAATGCATCCTCAGGACAGCCAACACAGGCACGTCTGTGTCAGCCCTAATCAAAGTGAGCAATGGTTTAACATTGTGAGTTGGGCCTTACTGAAGACAAGAAAATAGAAAAGATTAAGATGAGAAACAGAAGGACCAAAAAAATTGTTCCTTGCATTCAGTGTTATGATATTTGGCATTACAGGATGTTTCCATGTGATAAACCCTCACCTCTGCTCTCACCTTTTCGTGAATTTTTCTTCTTTCTTCTCAGCTGTGGATTAAATTCTTGACTCCAGCCAAAGATGTGTAGTTAAATCCACAAACTAAGAAAGATCTACTATCTCACATCCTCTCTTGAGCTCTGTTAACACTGGCAGGTCAGCTGGTGCTCTGGGACAGCCCTCACAGCCCAGGTCACATCCCGGTGCTGCAAAGGGCAGAGCTGTGCTGGCAGCTCCTGCAGACCCTGCTCACCAGTGTCCTCATGCTTCCTCACAAAACCACCTCACTTCCAGACTCCTGAGAGCCAGCAGCAGCCGTGCCTGGCACTGGCCGTATTCCTTGTTGCTGCTCTCACAACATCTGGGACCAGCAACTCGCTCTGTCTGACAGATGGAACACAGCCCAATACTCAATTTGAAATCAAGTTCAGAACTGAGTCAGATTCATGAAGACAAAATACATTTATCGAGTGCTATCATCATCCTTAGAGGATGGCATCCTTAGATCATTCAGTCACTGGGAAGTCTCTATTAAGCACCATTTAAATCAGATATATAATTTAAGGAACCATAAAATATTGTTCATTGACATGTCTTTTTCAGATCGGTGCTCAATGTGCTTGTTGCATTAATCTACCACATTTTATCTGATCACTCTGTTCCCATGAATAACTTCCTGAGAGCACAGACAATGCCAGTGCAGGTGTCAGCACAGAGCATGGCTCAGTGCTTGCTCCTCTCTGAGACCTGGAGGCACAGCCATGGAGTAAATGGTTAATAAACCCTGGTTAATAATTCAAGATGTGATTAGAATGAACATTTCTTTTTTGTTCCTCTTTCTGTTTTTAGATACAAAATAATCTGAGAATCTAGAAGAAGCAGGTGTTCTTTCTTCAACTACCATTTCTGGAGCTTTATATACACACATGTCTAACTTTAAGAGTGTTCATTTACAATAGCTGTAAAATAACTATATACCCCTGTAGACTGCTGTAACTATTACAATTTATGCTCTAATGATAGTTAAGAAGCCCAAGTTAAATGTGATGCTCAGTTCAACTACATTTGCTTGTATACAGACTGGTGGTTTAAGTTTAATACAATATATTTTTTAGCAAACTTCTTAAAATTTCTGAAAAAAAATCCTCTTGGTGGCTGAAAAGCTAGCAGGAGGTATACCCTATGTCTTATTCATTTATGTTCTATGTACATGTTTAATGTTCTTATTGCTATTACTATCATGGTAGAACGCAGTTAGGAGAAAGAAGAGCCTTGAAAACAAATTGCCTGCAATCTGAATTTCAGAGACTATACAAAAAATAAGAATGAAAACCAAACAGAGGCAGAATTAGCAGTGAAGTGGAAAGCAGCAGTAATTGAAAACTCACAGAGTTAAAATAAGGTTAAAATACTTCCCTTATATTGCACATTTTATGTCTCATTTGTTTGCTTTCTTCTATTAAAGTGAAGTTTAACATCCTTCTCAAAGCAAGACAGGATCATAAATGGGTAGGAGGACTCATCTCAATGTTGCTATTGACAAGCTGATTTCAAATCCCAGTGGCTTCATGAGATGACTCTTTCAAGATACATAAACCATGGCAAAAAGCCCCCTGAGAGTGGCTGGAACTTGTGTTCTGCTATGAGCCAGGGAAAACTGGTTTCTGAAAGCAATGTCAGGTTGGAATACAGCTAATGAAAATTGGGAGAAAATTCAGATGACTTCAGTAATGTTATAAGCATATAAAAAGATATGTTTATTCTATATTTTTTAAACATTGGTTGACTCTACTTCCATTAGTTTTTTAGCTAGAAATTTTGCAGTGTAAGTATCGCATAAATGTGCACTTCTTTTAATTTAATTTCCACGCATACCCTGTCCACCCTTCCTGGTATGTAAGTCAGATGAGATAATTGCATTCTTTCCTTGTCTGTGTTTTGATTTGAGCCAAAGCAAACTCATACACCCTGGCAGAGGACATGGTCCCATCTTTAGAATTTGCTGTAAGAATGGTAAATAAAGGGAGATAATTTGCTAAGTGCAATAATGAACATGGCTGTCAAAGCCTGTGTCTGCAGGACTTTTGAACTGAGGCCAGTGAGCTACTTTTGTTGTTGTTATTAAAAAAGAAAAAAAAAAGAAAAAAAAGAAAAAATTAAGACTGGCCAAGCATTCAATTTTCAATTTTGTAGACATCCAGTTATAAAACCTGGACTGCATCCAATGCCACGTTCCTCTAGTTATGCAAAAGTCAGGAGGGAGCAGAGCTGCATTCTAATCAGTGTATTACTATGCATCATGCTCATCAGATTTAACAGCAGTCTTTGCTTCATTTTTAGAAGTCAATTAAAATAGCTGTTCAATTGATAAAAAAGAAGTCTTGCTAGATTAAGATTGATGTTAAAATGCCTGATTGTACATAGATTTATTATTAATATAAAATGCATACATGCCCACAGACTGTTTTATATATGTCCAGGAAGTGCTGGTGCAAGCAGTTCTTCACTTAAAGGAAACCTGTGGTTAATTTCTGTTTCCCACATTGACTTAGACCCTGAGATAAAGTTATCAGTTAACTTACTTCTGTCCTATCTCCAGAGCAGGGAATTCACATCATGCAGAAATCAATTTTTTAAAACCCAGTGTTTCCAGCATTATTCAGAACATGCTCACAGCGGCCTCTTTCCAAAACTGGAAATAACACTAATAGAGTGACATGCTTTCAAGATGGTTGCTAATTGCTATTAGAATTAAAAAAGTTAGGACCAGGCAGATAAGGAAAAGCTTTATTCTCTTTCTTCTCTTCAAGTAGGTCATCCTGTATCTCATCCCCAGCTACCTGCCTTCTAATTTATACCTTTTAGCAGTCAAAGCCATTTGTTTCACTGATGATATCAGGACTGATTTCTAAGTAACATCTTTATACCTCATTTCTATGCTATTTTTTTCTCTCTTAGAAAACTCTTCCATTGTGCTGTTTTTTTTTTTTTTCCTTTAACTGAGGGCTCCTGCAAGTCTGTTCATTTCCATTGAGAACTGCTCCAGTCCCCAGAGCTTTTCTTTACATACATTTTCAAAGTTCAGCATAGTTCTTTCTGCCCTACATTGCAAGCTTTCTAACACACTTCCTATTGTGCCAGGCATGGCATATTAAGTGTTTAAATACTTTATTTTAAAAATATAACTCACTAAAAGTTTTCAGAAGGTCTAGAATCTCATCCAGCATAATGACTTTCAATGATACTATTTTTTTTTCCCAGCAGTACTCAAGGATCTGTCCACAGCAATTCCTAAATCCATTTCATTATTTGGTATACTGTTTCAAACACACTATAGGATGGTACTTTTGTTCCTGCTGTGCTGCATTTCCTATAATCACCAAGAAAAGAGAGCTGTCTTTGGGTAGATTCCTTTGCTCTACTGTTCCAGCTCCTTCCATCTCCACTGACTCTCCATTCCACCAGCATACCATGCAGGCCTCTCAGTGCTAAAGATGAACTCCAGGATCCAGATATTTCTGCTATTCTCCAAAGTCCTTCTTCATGGTCTTACCAGCCTCAGTCGTCCATCTGTCCCTTTCTCTTGTGCCTATTTACATGGTGTCGCCTTTGTGCAGAATACAATTGGACTTGGCGATCTTAGAGGTCTTTTTAAATATAAATGATTCTATAATTCTAACATTTCTCCTCCTTTCCACTCTAAAATCCTCCTTTTAGAGGAACCTGTGCTATCCCACCAGGTTCCCTCCAGCCTTGCCTGACAGCTCTCAGAACAACAGTCCTAGAGCTCAGTACAGCTGAGGGAGTCAGCACAGTCAGGACTGCAATACAGGCAGCTGGGTTGTCCTTCTGAGCAGGCAGGACAATCCCTAAGCCCCTTGATCTTGGACAGGTATAAGAAGACACAGCTTACAGAACAAGAATGCAATGTTCAAGAGCTGTGTTGCTAGTGCATACTTTTAGAAGGACAAAGAGTAAAAGACATCAGCATACCAAAATTATTCTTATGCTTGTCTTTCACCTTCCATCCTCTCTCTGGATGAAAGTGAAGGGGGAGGAAGAGGAATACATGAGTGGTTTTGTCCACCAACAGCCTATTCCAAAGGTAGGTCGATCAGTTGACATCTGGATACCTTCAGTATTGCAATATTTCAATGAACATCTTATGCCTCCAGCCAGAATGCATTTAATCCTGACCAATTTGCGAATTTCCTTTTTTTTTTTTTTTTTTTTTTTTTTTGCCAGGCAGTGTTAAAGATCTCATAGAAGCAAGTGAAAATGCAAAAGAAACTACAGTGAATTTCAGCAAGAGAAAATACAAATTGCATAATGTTGAAACTCTGCAAGATGAAGTAGTTGTATTAAACAGAATTGTGATAAACAACCAGTCCCTGGCAATGTAAGCAGAATAGATGACTGACTACATCCTTTCTGTTTACCATCTTATTACATAAGATTCTTATAGAAAAATGTGCCATACTGTAATTTAATAACAAAGTCACACAGAAAGCCTCCAACTGAATAGGCAGCATTAGTCCAGGAAGCCACACTTTGGATCTTGCCATCTTGACATGTTTGTCACAGTGCTAAGCTCACCTAGCTCCCCAGACAGGGCTATGAGGCCTCACACTAATTTAGAGAGGAAGGAGGCAGAAAGTGGGCAAGAAGAACTAAAAGAAGCTTTTGCCTGATTGCAAGATCCTAAAAAAGTAACTGTGACTGTCAAATCTGAACAATGCCCTTTCAAACAAGTGTTTTACATAGAGTGCCCAGCCTGGCCAGATCTTCCAAGTCTTGTATTTTTGACTGAGCAGTTGAAAAACAAACAGATGGTTTTACAAAGAATTTCACTTACAAAGAATGTAGAGTATCTCATAATCAAAATGAGATGGGTTTGATTTTGGTGGTTTTGACAATCCAGAGATTTTAATAACCATCTCTATATTTTCAGAGCTAACAGGTGTACCTTCAGATATAATTCCTATCCAGAAAGGTTGTAGTCAATAGCAGAGTAATTTTAAGGCCAAAATTCCCAGTTCTACTACTGGTACAGGCATTTTAAGTGGTATTCATGTGAAAACCAGAACTGATTTAATAAAAAAACCTGTTTAGCAAAGTAGCAATCTCTTTGAGCCATGGTGTTATGTAATTAAATGCTAAAAGTTGACCATCTGTCATTGTACTCACAGGTAAAAATAAACCAACGATGCAATGTTAAAGCAAGTCTTTCTTGGAGCTGTAGTGTAACTGAGCCAGAGGGAGTTTGGGGTTTGAGAGTTTGTGGAAGAGAGCAGAATGAATACACAGCCTGTCTGGATACACAGGGAGGCTCTACATCACTCTGAGTCCAAGGAAAGACATCCCAAGTGTGTCCTGCAAGAGCCTCTGCCCTGGGCAGCAGCTGGCACCCCTCAGCTCCCCCAGAAGAAAAAGGGTTGATAGATCTGAGAGAGGCAAAATGTGGCTCCAACTTTACTGCTGTGCCAGACTAACTATGCACTGTCCTTTGCTCACAGCTTCTTCCAAAGCCATAATTAAGTTCTTAGTTGAAAAAGAATGGGAAGAAAAGAACTAATTATGTCTTGAGGTCAAATCTTACAATCAAAATCAAACAGAGATCAAACATCCCTGAGACTGTTGGAGTAGTTTGGTTTTGAAATTCATGGCTGGGGCCCACCACTGATACAGAATTTTCATTCTTACAAAGTATAACATTTCAACATGATTTTAGTTCAATGGCTTTCAAAGGGAACACTGCACTTACAAGAGGAAGCCTTACCCTTAGCCTTCTCTCAAATGTAGAGATATTGCCTTTGGTCTGCTCCCTCCTTTGCCTCCATTCAATGAGATTTGAGTTATGCTCTCCAGGAAGGGAGATATTGCACTTCCCTAGCGTGGGGCTGACAACCCCTGCGAGAATGTGAGGTTCTGTGTTGAGCGTGATTTCCATTCCGCTGGCAAAGGTGACTCTCAGGGACCCGTCTGGGCTGATCCGGTAGATGTTCTGTGTGTTATCTGTCAAAAAACAACAAAAATCAGGGAACAGAGAGAAGTGCAGATCCCCAGATTTATAAACCAAATTTTAGACACAACAGGGCTCAGTTTGTAGCCCAGGGAGGTAACGCACAGCTGTTACAACTACAGTGTGAGTTTTGCAAGCTGTAACCTCCAGGCCTTCCCAAGTCTGAAGAGCCTTTTATTACATTTGGCCTGATGATTTCCATTGTGAAAGCTTCCTGCAGCAGGAATAAAGAATTTTTGCTTTCAGCTTAAAAGTATGTAAATCCATAAGCTGAGTATTGAGCACTGCTATTGTGATGATCTTAGCATGTTGCAGATCCCAACAGGAAAATGCACTGCTTGAACAACTGCAAGAGTATCTGAGGTCAAACAAGGAAGCTGGTTTCCAAATATCTAGGATGACAGCCAGTCTCCCATTCTGTCCCTTTTCCCTGTGTCACTGTACAAAAAGCTTGTCCTCTTCCCCATTAGCAGCAGGACCCTGGGCTGAAGCACAGGGATGATCAGCCACCAGGCTGAAGCTTGGTGCCACAGAACAACTGGGAAGTGACTGTGGCCAGAAAAATGAATGGATCAGCAGTGGTGGCACAGTGAGCAGCTCCAGAGGCTCAGGACTGTGCCACAGAGGGCTGTTAAGGGAGCTGGGGTGACCCAGCACAGCCTCCCTCTCCTCCCCAAAACTACCAGAAGTGTGTGGAGGTCTCCACTGAGAGTATATGAAGGCAGCAGCCACTGGAGCTCTTTTCCCTTGCCTGGGCAGTGTAATTCCTCCTCTGCAGGCAGAGCTGTGCCACATTGTCTGGCATCTGCTCAGGCTGGGATATGGAGGGTCCTGCAGCTCAGCTGCCAGGGGGAACTCCAACGTGAGCCTGACTTTAGTGCTGACATACAAAAGTCTTACCCTTACAGTGAGACTGAACTCATTCCAGCTAGGGAGTATCCAAAGCATCCCTTTTTTTAAGCCAGTCCACACAGAAGTAACTGGTCCAGCTCTTGAGATATGAATACAAGGAAATAGTAGGGTATGCCAGAAAATAAAGATAATTGGATGTAAGGATAGCATACCTGACTGGCTGTTCACAGGGTGCTTTGTGCTAGTTTTTCAGAGATATGTAAACATGTAAATTATATGAATTTATGAGACACATACAATAATAACCAGAGCTGTTAATTTCTGGCACTGCCTGTTGTGTGCAAGCACTTTGCTGAGACAGACTTTGATAATTTAGCAACTTTGAAGAGTTTCAGATTTAAGGGCAGACAGATCAGGCAGCAGACGGTGCAGAGAGCAGATGGAGTCACTTGGACAAAGCCTAACAGGGGATAGAACAATATAATTATTGCTATTTATGCCGTGCTGTCTCTACCACACAATAGTAAAGAGGAAGGAGTGGGTATCTTGTGAGGTGAGTTCTTCCTAGTTTTTTCTTATAGATCAAAACTTGAGAGAAAGAAAAGTTCTGTGATGTGCTCAGTTACAAAGCTTTTCTATAACAGACCTGGAAAGACATCAGAGACCTATTTCCCAGCACTTGCTCTCTCAAAGCCTGAGAAATCCATTGACAACAAAAAAACCTAACAAGGACGAAAGGCCCCAGATAGATTAAACTATGTAAACCCAGAATTCTGGTGAAAAATCTGCAAAATCTGCAGGAGGACACTGGGGCACTTCCATTAGGCAGAAAGCAGAGGTTTTTTTTTTTTGACATATATGATATTACCAGGGAAATACTGTGGTGTCTACAGGGGTTGAGTCAAAATCTAATCCCTGAGATAGCCACTAGCAGAGGTGGGGCACGTTCTTCCCTTTCCTACAAGTGCTGTCACCAGGTCACAGAGCTACCAGAAAGAATACACAGTATTGGCCAAAGAAGGCATTTCAGTGCTAAAATATCAGTGGAACCTGTCATTCTTCTGGGAAGTATTTCTTAGGTCAGTGTATTACAGGTTAGTCCAAGTCCTCCAAATACTGAAGCAGAAAGTAGCGAAAGTAGCATGTAAAACCTGGAGACATCAGAGATTTCAATAATTAGGTTTTATCCAAGGAATTTTTCTAGGAGAAGAATAATTCACTTTTGGCTTCTTTCTAACTGGTAGCCTAGCAGAATTGTAGCTGTTGGTGCTGAAACAAGGAAGAAACAAATGAATTCTAATGTGCTTTTTTTCTTCTGGTCGACAGTTAAGAATGCAGTAATGTCTAGTGATTAGGGAAGAGATAACAGAAATGCTTTTATTACCTTGCTTTAAAGTATATATTGTAGAGGTAGCTGAGAAGTTTGTGGCTGTGATCACATTCTCCCTGTTTGAAGTATCAAGTTCCACTCGTGTCAGTTTTTCAACATCGCTGTGGAAGCTGCTGACTTCCCCTGTTGGGAAGGTTGCATTGGTCAGGTGGCCATCGGAGTCATACCTGCAAAATGATGTTAAAGAGCCATGAGAATACACCACTGTTGTCATGTAGATACTCCTAAAAGCAGAAAAAATAGTGAAAGAAGTAGGAAGCATTGTCAACACTGTGCAGTAAGTAAAAAGGTAAGAATCGATCCATTCAGTCACTCAAAATGCATTCAGTACCTAGTCTGAATTCCTGCTTGGAGTATTTTTCAGTGGTGCTGGATCAAATACAACTGGGAATACTATGAGATGCTACCTACATCACTCAGCCTCTGCCAGAGGTTTCTGTGCTGCTCACGGCTGGCTGGGGCTTCCCCCAGTGGGCTGCGATGCGGGAACAAGGCCACTGGAGGTCACTCGGTGGTCAGGCATCCAACTCACCCCTAAAACAGCATTTTCGTACCCATAAGATTAAATAAAACCAGTTCTTACCTTCTGCAACACTTAAAAGCTGCCTTTTGTCACAGATGTGTGAAGCACATAATATGAGTGGTGAATGTAAAAAAAGGGGACCTAAAGCATAACAACATTGATAAAATTAGATTGAAATCTGCAGGAAATAAGTTGCCTACATGGGTTTTGCTCTTGTGTTTTTTTTCCCGTGGGTCCATTAAATCAGCAGGAACTTCTCACCTAGAATCTAGAGCACCACATTTCAGTTCACCTGAACTTCATCAGTGCTAAAGAAATTCTTGTAGCTCAAGGTACTTGATTGTGAATCAGGCCATGTTACCAAAAAGTCAATAATTAATTCCAGAGCTCAGGAGCAGCATTTCTAACAGGTCTTTTCAGTTCTATCAACATATTTCTTCTTTCTGATGGTTTACACGGAAACCAGCACAGAGCACTGCTTAGTGCTTGATATTGTTTCATAATAATGCCTCACATCTTAAAAATCTTATTGATACTGACATGTTTTTATTCACCTAAGACAACTCACTGATATTGCAGAGTATTTGCATGAGCAAAACCAACTCATCTTCATAAAACAGAAACTTATTGTGCAGGTATGAAAGCATAATTAAGTTTTCATGTTTTATTAGTTGTCTTCTCTCACAGACCAAACTGGTATATCAGCTGGTGGAACTGCACTGTCGCCAATGAAGCTCTTCCCATTCACATCAGCAGATGATCTGGCTTTGTTCTTCCCTTTCAGGTATTGGCATAATTTCTCTAGGATCTTTATTTGCTCCTAATTAGTCAGACAAAATCTATGTCACAAGAACTATTGGTGAAAAAATATCAGGATTTTTTTGTCTTCCCTCCAATATAAAAAATGAAAAATAGAGCTGCTGTTCTTTTCCGAACAAGCACTAGAGAATGAACTAGAGACTATTTTGAGTTTTTTTTGACAAATAAGTTAAAATTAATCAAATGTTAAAAGTCAAAATAATCTCTCTCCTTTTCACCTCTCACTGCCTTTATATTTATTGTGTGACTTATTTACATTCTCCCCTTATGCCAGTTCTGTGCAAGTTGACTGGGTGCCACAGGCAGCAACTAAAATCGACTCAGATCACTACTTTTCATCATTAGAAAACTCCACGAACATCAGGCAGTTATATTTCATTTACTGCTTGATCAAACAGGTGTGACAGCTTGGTAGGTTATTTGGATTTGCTACTGTACCACAGAAAATCCCCCAAAACTGCATTTTTAAGGTGCAACTACAGCTGGTTTATTGCAATGTACTTGTGCTCAAGACACGGGATCCATCTTCACTAAGGATCCAGTTTGGCTGCTGATAGTGCTGCTGCTGAAATACAAAACTCCCTGTCTAGCTGAAAATGGGATAAACTGTTCCTGGCTGGCTGGCCAGAAAGGCGCTGACTCGGAATGAGACCCGAGCACACGGCAGAGGCCTCTCGCTCGTGTAGATGGTCCCACTGACTTCAAGGAGGACATGCAGAGGAGTGTCTCAGTATTGATTCCACAGCATGATCATCTAAAGGTTTTTTTTTTTTTTTTTCTTCTAGATTGCTCCAAGAAACTCAGCCCTCTGAGAACAGGTTCTGTCACCTTCCACATGATGAATAGCAGCACACTGGGACTCAGCTCCTGCAATGTCCTACCCATACTAATAGGGGTGGAATCATGACACATTTCTTAATGTTAATTTGGGGCTCAGTTATGCCACTGTTAATCATGTCAGTGACCATTTAATCATGCAAATAATTGCACTGATTTCAGTACTCACATGAGGAAGTGCTCACCAGTATTTGAAATGCACACATGGGGATATTGCTTCACAATCCATTTGCATTTCTATATGTAGCACAGTTAAGAGTTCTATCATTTCAAAGGGAAAGTGGTCTAATTAATTTTTTCAGAGAGAGTTGTTTCTTGCAGGTGTTTTCTTGTCCTTGATTTAATAGAGGACCAGTACTTCCCCTCCTCTTTTACAGCTTTAATGACACAATATTAAAAGAAATCTAGATGACTTAAAATTGTACATTAGCTATAATTGTATGCAAGAGCTCTTTCAGCACTTCAATTCCATCAGATTAGAGTGGATGGATGACAAGTACTTTTGTAGGTGGTTTTCTACCTCTTAATAATTTCCCTCTGTGAGTGAATCTGACATAAAGGTAGATGTTCTGAACAGGTCATTATCTTTGCTCATATTCCCAAGTATGTGCGGTATGTGTTGTTAAACAAACTCATCCCTGTTTCAGCTTGACAGTGCCATGGGTGAATGCAAATCTAGTTTAAGCACTGAAGATGATTTCAAGCAATTTGAAAGTTGCTCTTAGTTCCAATGCTACATTCTCATAGTGCTCACAAGCAATTCATATATATAAGTAAACCCTTAAAAATTTCTAATTTTCAAACTGAAATTGGCTGTCAATACAGAATGTGACCTCCCTGGAAAACAGTATCTGGGTAAAAGATAACTAAGACCATCACAGCCCATGACCTATTCATGGCAGCAGGTGAGCAGCATCTCCTGAAAGCACAACTATTCAGCACAGAGGTGATTACAGCCCACTGCCCCTCTGACTGGAGCAGGTCAGGTGACATTCTGCGTTTCAGTCATTGAGGACTTTGTAATGTATTATGAAAATTACTTAATATATTGGATTGAATACAAATATTAATGACATGGTTTTATTTCATTGACATTATTTAATTTTGTTGCTGTTTTTGTAATGCTAAAGTTGTAATTCTGTTAATTTTCCCTGACTGATGCAGGCTGGCAGGAGTCTGTAGTCATCCAAAGCCTGGACAGCTCAAAGCATTGGTGAGGACATTGTTATCCAGCCTGTAGTTAAAGCTGGGAAAGTATGTAAAACTGTTTAATTTAGCAAAATTTCTATGTGTTAATCATATACATCATAAAAATCCTCCCAAGGCACAGAATAAATCTATACTACATATAGCAGGAGGCACTTGCAAGCAGGTAAAGTCCTTTAAAAGATCTTTCAACACTTGAGCCGTACTTTAAAAAGAGGACCAGTAGTGTGAAATGGTTTATGCTCAATGTCAGTGGGACAGAGTAAGAATGCCAGGACTAAAAGGCACATAACTAAAAATAATCTGCTCTCCCATGCTCTAACAATCAAGGTCCTGCTACAAGGCCTGCTGTTCAGCATTTTAATAGACATGGCTTAGAGTTACTGTACAGGCTCTTTGAAAGTGTCATTGGTCTGTGGTCTGGACTGACATCATCCTCAAGCGGGGATATAAATGGCTAACTCTCAGCACTGAAATTATTAAAAAGAAGCATACATACATTTACAGTCAGTTCTGTTTATAAAAGGTGACTCTGATCAGTGTTTGAACAGCACCAGGGTATCAGTGAGCTTGTGTTGTTGCAGGAGAGTTTAAATTTCCATCAATAGATGTTTGATAATGATAACTGAACCAGGAAGACCCTGTATGCTTTTGTTTTCGCAGGTATTGTAAAAAAGGCCCTCTCTAATGGCTTATACTTATGCCCACCCTATTAATTTAGTCTTTGGCAGAATAATAGAGAACAGGATGAAGAAACTTCCTGTTGAATAAAAAACCCCACATACTAGGCAGCATTTTCTCTGCTTTTATCCTACTTTCCTTTGAAGAAATTATAATTCTAAAAACCTGTAATGACAGGGACTCGACTACCTCTCCAGGTGACTCAGGCAGTAACTCACTTCTTATCAATGTGTTTTTTGTTCCAATCTCACCTGGATGGTTTTCATTTTAGTTTTTGACCATGAACTCCTATGTTCCACAGAAAATAGGCACTATTATCTTCCTTAAGGACTCCGAACTAGGAACATGATTTTCATCCAGCACTTGTTGCATCCTCAAACAGGGATTATGACAATTAATTACAAATAATGAGAAATCATGATACAAGACACCTCTTTATAAATCAAAAATGAACTTTCTCTTGGGTTGTTCTTTCTCTGTGACCAGATAGGGATGTCCTGACTCTAACTACATTGTCTTGCTTTTTAGAAGTTCTGTCAGTGGTCTTGTTTATGAAGCCTTTCCTACTCCCCTTATATACAGCCTATTGCTATTAAATATCCGTTTGTTATTATTATAAATCTTCCTCCCCTGCTGGTAGAGACAAGCTCACTCTTGTCTTTGGATATTCCTTCCACTGTGATTCTCAATTTCCTTTGCAACACCCCGTTCTCTGATGAGTATTCTAATTTTCCCCTTTTTGCCCTCTTCAGGAATTTTGCAAATTCCTGATTCATATCACAACTTGCCTGTACCACTTAAGTTACAAAAAAAACCCCCTCATATTTTAATTTAGAGAAACAGATTCATAACAAGAAAGTGCAAATGAAGTGTAATTTCAGGCAATTTCTGCTGCACTTAACAGGCACTGTGCACAGAGCTTTTATAGATGACAGTTTTAGGCACCTATGAAATGGCAGTGCTTCATTTTAAAAGCTTGTGCAACAGCACTGCTTGTCCTGTCTCACACTATGTTAGTAGCAGGGTGTCTTTTTAAATGACTAGAACTGTATAAAAAAGTTTCAGTGCTCATAGGTAAGTTTCAGACCTCATAAAATAGGGTTCCTTGCACCAGGTATTTAATGTCGTGGACTTACTCATACACAGTCGTCCACCCGTTTTCATCACTCTTGGTTGCTAAAAGCCCCGTGTTTCCAGGATACGTCATCAGGGCCAGGTTGTAGCCTTGGGCATACACCCTTTTGAGAACGCCATTGCTGCTTATGGTGAGCCAGTAGACCTGGCCCCCCGGCACCACGACCCACAGGGGCAGCCCGCTCGTGTCCCTGCGGATGTGCACCGAGTTCCCGTTGCTGCTGGTGATGGTGCCCACGTCCCCGTCCCCGCTGTAGGAGAAGTTGTAGATGTAGTCCCTGGTGATGAGGTTGAGCGTGTGCAGGTGGGTGCCGTTGATGGTGAACTGGTAGAGCTCCTGGTCGGCGGGCGAGGCGATCTCGTACAGGTTGGAGTCGCTGAGGTGAGCCTTGTTCCGGCTCACGGCGCGGATGCGCACGTTGCCCAGGTCTGCCACGTACAGCGTGTCATCGGGAGACACTGCTAGGGAGGAAGGTGCTTTCAGCTTTGCATCTTTGGCATATCCACCATCACCTGGAGGAGAAATGGTAATTTTAGCAATCTCTAATGCCCTTGTTAAGCTGATCCCCTAAGCCTGACATGCTGCTTCTCTGCAGTATCATTTACAGGTCAATAAAACAATATCCTCTTCCAACTAATTAAATCCCTATTATCTAAGGTTGGTGCAATTCTAAATTAGACTCAGTGAAGACAAACAGGAATATAAATTATCTAATTCACAGCATTTTTGCTGAGTCCCAAACCCTGCTGTTCAGGAAAGCTTTAATGCAGAATTGTGAAAGAAAAGACCATGATACCTGAAGTTTCATTCCCTACTTACTGTCTGTTGGTATGTTGTTAAAGTAGAATGGTGTTGTAAACAAAAAGAAAATAAAAACCAGTAATTCAGCGAAAATGGCACTGAAAGAAAGATTAGTTTATACTTATTAAAAACTCAACACTGAAGGAAAACAAAATCAGAACAGCAGTCAAAAAGTGCCTTGAGAAACAATCCCTTTCAATATCTCTTGACAATTTACTTGATTTGTGTCATTTAAGGTTTCAAAAGGATTTTTGCATTATCATGGTTTGTATGTGTCTATCAAAATGAGTTTACATGAGCAGGATTTTCTGTAAATAGCAAGAAAGCATATTAAAACTCACTCTTAGGGAAAACCACATTACTGTGTGTATTGCTGTCCTTCTCCTGACTGAGACATGAAATTGCTGGAGTGTTTGAGCACACCCTATGCTTCCTTGGAAATGGAAAAATCAGTGGATCTTTCTGCCAAGCTGGCCCTGCCCTTCACCAAACCAGGCTGGCACAATCATTATATTTGCCACAGTTTTTTTTATTTTTCAGCACTGAGAGTAGTTTTCCTCAATAGGAATCCTGTCCAGGATTCTGTTCCTCACTGGTCTCCTGCAGCCACCACTAAAGCTGGCAGCACTTGGCAAAGCACAGGAGCCTTTGATTATCATCACAATGCTAGGTCAGCAACCCACCTTCTCTGGAAGACCATTTGCATTTTTTCCTCTTTGTTCTCAACACACTTAATGTTTTCTTGTCAGTAATTAACCTTTTATTTGAAATGAGAGGCTTAAGAATTATGATGACATTATTATGGAGCTGAACATGGCGGATCTTAGAGATGACAAGATGGCAACATACTGCACACCTCTGTA
This sequence comes from Vidua chalybeata, assembly GCF_026979565.1. Classification (NCBI taxonomy): domain Eukaryota; kingdom Metazoa; phylum Chordata; class Aves; order Passeriformes; family Viduidae; genus Vidua; species Vidua chalybeata. Next base: position 9,897,542 of record NC_071543.1, on the reverse strand, counting down.
TGGGAATGCTGCCCTTTGTCCCATTATGTTTTTATGAAATAAAAGAGCCACACTTTGCTTTGGTGCATGCAGGGGAGAGTGGCTGTGCTGCTGAGAATGTCCAGCCGTGCACTGCAGGCCTGGAACTGGCTCCAGTTTAAAACACACAAAGAAAAACAAATTCTGCACAGTGCATGTTTGCACCACTTTGCTGGTGGTGCAGTTTGACACGAGTGGTGAGAAGGCATAAGCTGGTGTTTTAAACTTGATATGAAACCCCTTGGTACTCCTCTTGCTGAGCAGGGCTGCCTGTTCCAGTAGCATTTAGGTACAATTTGGTACCATCTTCAACAGGGGCAAATGCAGCTTTGACAAATGACACAGCAAGGCAGACCTGGAACTAATTCTGAACTGTGTGTAATCACAGGATCAAAAGAGAAAAAGCTAGGACCACCCTGAAGTTCCTCCAGTGGCAACAGAAGACTCACATCTCAGATGTCAACGGATTAAATTCACAAAGATCTGCTGATAAGGTTTTGGGCTTTCCAAGGAAACCCAGTCATTGCTTATCTCTCCTTCCCCTTGTTACTTTGCTGATCTGCAGCTTTATCAGAGAATCTCAACAGATGACAGACAGGAAATAAAAAGCATCTCCTTACCTGAAAAACAATCACAATTAGGATCAATCTTGCAGTCACAATCTGACGGGGCTCCAGCAATGACAGAAATTTCACCATTGGTTGTGACCTGCTGGATACGGTTGATTTTCCTTTCATCGGTCTCTGCGATGTAGAGGATCCCGCTGTGGGACACGGCGATGGCCCTGGCAGACTCCAGGGTGGAGTGGATGGCCACCTTGCTCACCAGGAAGTGGTCAATGCCGGGCACCTGGCAGTGAATGGGGCGCCCCGCAATGATCCGCACACGCCTGTTCTCAGAGATCTGCAGGACTATGTTGTTGTCCAGGACATACAGTGAATTGTCCAGAGGGTTCACTGTGAGGTCTGTTGGCCACTCTAACCGCACCTGGAAAAAATATCAAGGGGAAGGCAGGGAAAAAAGGGGAAAAAGAATGATTAGGGCAGTACGGCAGTTTTCTTTAACCATTTCTGATTGCATCATCAAGACGCCTGGCAGATTCTCTCAGCACTGCTTCTCTAGGACCTTTAATTAGGTTTGGAACGAATTTCAACAAGTATACTCTTTTCTGAGGTCCCACTCCAGTGTGGAACAAAATTTGATTTGAAAAGTAATTTAGCACCCTCTGAGAGGTATTTGCACAAGTCCATTAAAGCGGGAACTTTATTACACCTATGCAGTCATGCAAATAAAAATACACACTTCATGTCATGCAACATCAGCCAGAAAATTTTTTAGGTCTGAATGTTATTGTTTCAAGGTTGCAGTCAATGCTGGCAGAGTGGAAAACAGTGAGAGGTTGTCAATGTCGTGACACTTTAATTGCCTGTTAGCACAAAAGGGAAATGACATACCAGAAGAGTAGAAGAGTAGGACACATTTCTACTGTTATTTACTAAGCAAGAAATGTTTATAAGACTTATATGCCACAAGAAATACAAGCTTAATTCTTTGTAACAAAATAATACACCAATATATCTTACTTTGTATGATAATGTAGCCAAGCTTAATTATTTATAATGATTTTTCTTTGTGAATTCATTATTTCAGTCATGGATTAAGTAAATTTGCCATACTTAAGAGTAGCTTTTTGCTTTTCTCTGTGCAGGTGAGAGTGCAGACCAAAGGAAGTTACAAACCAAGCTGGAGGAAATAGCTGAAGAATGACCTCACTCATCTGATACCTTTTGCATTGTGATCTGGAGGAATTAAACATGTTTCAAATTAAAAGTGGGACTCCCTGTCAACCTGAAAGGCAACCAGTACACAGGCTGCTGATTACAGCATGTGCTGGCCAGAGCTTCAAACTCCTTCTGCTGAGAAAGGCATTGCAGGATTGCTGAACTGGGAAACAACAACAGAGCAGGCTGGTCCCTCTCCCCGTGCCATGCCAGTGGAGAATTTGGACTCCAGGTTGTCTCTGGAAAGGTCAGAGAACAACTGAGCCCCTGAGACTGCAAGAGATCATATTCAAGTCTGTGTCAGGATGCTTTACTTGCTATCCTTCATGAAGAGATGGCTGCTTTTATCTGAGTGGAATTTTTCTGGTCTAAATATTTCAATCATCAAAAGACAATAATTACCAGCCTAAAATGTAACTGTTTTATATGCTTTATATGACACAGAAGCTTTTACTATTTCACTTATTCTCACTTTGATGCCGGTTTTGCTCATTTTTCCACTGTGCTAATTAAAAGCACTATGAATGTAGAGACTGCTGATGCTAACACAATGCTCAGCACTGAGGAATACCATATGGTGGAGTGTGTGGCCATCACTAGCCACCTGCTTGCCTGGGGTCAGCTCAGCAACCAGGCTGGACGCCAAGTCTCTCCCTTTCTCAAGCAGCAATATTTCCTGAATAATCTCATTTCCAGGAGTGCATTGCTGGTTTGGTAAGTGATGTTTTAATAATGTGAGGGCACTGTGGCTGCCGTGTCTCATCCTGCCTGGTTACCACACAGCTACCAAGGTTCATGGAGCAATCCCATTCCTCCTTGTGCCCAGTCCTTTTGACCAGGCAGCATCATAACTGGCATTAAGATTAATGCTGTTAGGCTCAAGATTTCTTCTGAACCAGGTGGTTGAGTCCTTCCAAATGATGCTAAATGTGGTGAAGCAGTTGGAAACAGATTCTGCCCATTTCAGTGCTAATTTCTGTGCACGTGTGACTGCCTGGGTTCTACCCACTGCTCTGAGGCTGGTTTGCACACCAGTGTTAGCTCTTGCTTCAGCTGAGAGTTCAATGGGACACCAAATAAAACTCTTCACTTAACAGAAAAATCCCTGTCTACATGGTTTTCTCCAAGAAGCTTGAAAAAAAACATATTTGCAGTGCACCTTTTAATGCAGAATAATTGCTTTTTCTACCAAAGTAGATGGATTCATTTTAATGGCAAATAGACACCTTCAAATTCAAGGCCCTCCACAGATGGCATTGCTGTAAAAATAATCTTTGATTAACTGTAACTAGATTATTCACAATTAAAAATCTGGGACAAAACCATCTATTTTACCATAATGACCTTTCCTAGCACCTGCCATGTTTTGATAGCTGGTTTTCTTTTTTGGACCAGCTACACTGCCTTCACCCAGCAAATAATGTGAATTCCTCCCACTGTGGAGGTATGTCTGGTCTCCTGCAGATAAACAGGGACTGGTGTGGGCCTAAACAACTTTTTCTCTGGTTTATTTGAGGCTGCTTTGGTTTACTGAGATAGAAGAAACTCTTATGCAGCTGCACATTTCACTTGAAGCAATGTGCCTAAAGCTTAACAGCTGTTAACTGCAAGCATATTTGCTTTCATACTGCTCACATCTGTAAAACTAGCTGCAGTGAGGTAAAAAAAAAAAAAAAAAAATTTTAGTTGGAAACATTCAAACAATTTTTGTTACTACACCAGAACTGCTGCCCAGCTCTCTGCTCTGCAAAGCTAACTGAAGGTTATTCCTACAGCTTCCCTTCTTCAGTTTAAAGCAGTCATGGATGTATCCATAGTTAAATTTCATCTGAAGTATTAAAGGTAGCATACACCTGCCTGGAGATTGCAGCATAAAAACCAGCTGCTGCACACTGCAAGCTTATGCTGGTGAAAATGGAGGGGGAAAAAAGGTGCAATAGCCCAATTAAAATCAAACATACACAACAACACAAATCACTGAGCATTCCTAATCTGAACAAGAATTTCACAGATTTAGAAAAAAATCTGCACTGTTCTTGTCAGGATTAGCCTTCATGACATCTTAAACTGGTGTAAGATGGGATTGCTGCTGTCCCACTCCATCCCTTCTCCCAGTGCAGTCTCCAGCAGCAAGGCCAGTTCATGTGTTCCTACAGAGAGCAGGTTCAGGACAGTTTGCTGGCAAAGAACTAATCACCTAAATCAGCTTAAGCTGAAGTGTAACTGCACCCTCAGGTTCACTGTTACCTTGAAAAGTCACTGGTTGTTTACTTCTCGTTAAAGCAAGCTGCCCTCTGGCAGCTTCTGTGACCAAACAATCAGTTGTGCTTCATTCAAAGGCAATAAACATTTTACAGAGAAGCACCTCGATTTTCATCTGATACCACTGTGCCTACTACAAAGTTTTTCCAGACAAAACCTCAGTTAGAGTTAGAATATTAAATCAGTTAATATACCTTTAAATTTGAAGCAGTACATCACAAGTCTGTGTAAAAAAGTACTTTTCTATATATGTATATGTTTTTTGTAATTCAGAATTGGGCCAATTCCAAGCCTTTTTTTTTTTTTTTTTTTTTTGAGCACTGACCAGATATGGCATTGCTGATTATCCCATTATAAACAACCAGACAGGGTTTGCTTATTCATCACAGACTTTTTCAGGTGACAATTCTGGTTTGGTTCACAGGGGACTGAGTATAGAAATCACTGACAAAACAAGTGAACCCTTGAGCAATGAGACTTTTTGCATGTAAATATTAACATGTCAGCTTTTCTGGGAATTCAGCATTTAACTGTTAACATAAAGACTCCAGTTACATCTAATAATCCATCTCTGGTTTGAGAAGTGCAAAATTAACACCACCAGTCTGGCTTTCTAATGCATTTTTTCATGTCAAGTGCACTAAGGTGGCTTTAGTTTAAATGAATTTTCACTGGGAGTTCTTACCATGGGCTGCAACACAGGCTGCAAAGGAATTTCTGCCCCAGCACCCAGAGCATCTCCTCCTCCTTCTTCATTGACCTGGGTGGCTGCAGAGCTGTTCCTCTCACATATTCTCACTTAACTCTCTTGAGGAGGTTTTTTCTCCTTAGACACATTATCCCAGAGGTGTTACCACTGCTGCTAATGCCTTGGCCAGCATTGGGTCCATCTTGGCACCAGCTGGCCTTGGATCCACTGGACATGGGGGCTTCTCACAGAAGCCATCCCTGCAGCCCCCCTGCTAAAGCAAACCTTGCCACACAAACCCACTCCATTCTCCACAGCAAAGCCTGACAACTGAATTAAGAGCATGAGCCTTTTGCCCGATGGCACTGCTCGGAGAGTCCACACATAGACTTAACCATACGTGCCTGTAGATGTACACACATCCACGAGTTAGTTTGTGAAGAACACTGCTTCACTTTTGGTTTTGAACATATGGATAAAACTTCCTGCACATTTTGCATGACGTTTGATGGCTGAGCCATTTTTGGTACTGTTTTAAACAAATCATATCAAACAATTTATACTGTTCATATCAAAGTAAGACAAGTAAAGAGTGAAAAATTTATCCTTGTCTGCAAATGCCAGTTTCAAGAGCTTAACTGTTTGGTTGTGGGGGTAAATTTCACTGGGATAAGTTTCATTTATCATGGATTAAAAGAAGCTGCATAAATCTCTAGAAAGGGTTCACCATTGCTTTGATTTCTTGCCATGCATTGCTTGTTTATTTTGATTCAATTTCATGTAGTAGCATGAAATTCATGCCAAAATTTTTTTCTGATAGTCCTGACTGATGGATTACTTCCTATCTGTGCTGCTCAGCTTCAAGCACTTCTGTTTATGCTACCTCTGCCTTTCTTCAGCTCTATGATATGCACTTGCAGACCTGCTCATGGCCTCTTCTGTATTTCTCTTTTGCTGCCTCCTTTTTAACTTTCCTTTTATTTATCTTAAGAGTCATAGAATATCATGAGAGGGATTGACCTGCATATATCTAATCCAACTCCTAACCTTGCACAGCCCCAAAAATCACACCATGTGCCTGAGGACATTATCCAAATGCTCCTTGAACTCTGTCAGGCTTGGTGCCATGAACACTTCCCTGTTCCAGAGCCTGACCACCCTCTGGGTGAAGAACCTTTTCCTAATATCCAACCTAGGTGTCCCCTGACAGCTTCATGCCATTCCCATGGGTCCTATTCATACTCACTCCAGATGCTGTTTCCAGGCCAAACCCTTTTGCTCACCACAACGTCCTTCCAAGTAGCATTTTTCTCTCTTCCTGCCTAAACCCTTCTTTCTCCTTCCTCCTGGGAGAGAAGTGGCTCCAAGGAAGGACTCACACAGGCAGGCCATTAGGAGTGAGCTGGTAGTTTACAAGGCTGAAGGAGACTGGTTCTGCTTCCCTGAACTCTTCACAGGATGTCTCACTATATATATTTCTCTCTGTTTTTTTCCCTTTAACAATCATGGATATTTTTTCATCATTTTCTGTCAGTTTGCTCTCACTCTGGGCTCTTCCTTTTGTTAACACTGACACTGTCAGCTCCCCTCATCAGCTTTGCTCCTTTCTTAATGGCACACAGTGACACAATTTGGGTCCTGTGGTTTGACCCTGGGGAACCCTTCCCTACGGTGGGATTACAGCCTCACCCCACGCTGGAGGAGCCTTTGTGTCTCCTGCTTCTGATGCTGCATAGCATAAAATCCAGGATTTTACAGTTCAGCTGTAGCAATCCCTGCCCTAGACTTCACAAATGTTGCTCTCTGCACTCAGTGGCTCCCAGTGAAAAACCTAGACAAATGAGTTTTACAGCCTAATGGCTGCTGTTTTCTATCCTGGGCTGGGAAAGCAGCTGTGGCACATTTACAGATGCAGCTCAGAGGTCTGAGGCCACCAGTTCTCCAGGATCTTGGCTCAGAGAGTCTCTCTGCCAACCTGCTTTTGCTGTCAATTATTTCCAGCTGATGAGGGACCTGCTGCAGGAGTATGAAGGAAAGGCACCACTTCAACAGTTTTCACTGTTTGTCTTTGCTTGCCCAAGACTTGCTGTGCTCTCATTTCATAATTTCTTGTTATTTTTTACTGCTTCACAACTTCAAAGACCGTATCTGGGGTCTAGTAAATCGATATGAAAAGTTGATTTCTATGGGGACAGTTTTCAAATCGTCCTTATTTAACAATAGAGGGAATATTATCCAGCGTCACATAAGCACACTGACTATAAAAATCAATGGGACTTAGATTGCTAAGCCATTTAAGCCTGTTTAAACATGGCACCCATGGTTTACAGAGGCTATGAAAGGAACACTTTGTTAAATGCCCAGAAGGAATTGATGAAGTATTTAGAACAGACTGGTACCTCTGAGAGGAGGAATCTCGGACTCTTCAATTAAAAGATCTCAAAATAGACCATGAATTTGAATCTAACCCAAACACATCTCCAGTGCTGGAGTGGGAATAGATGTCCTCCAAACATGCTGCTGCAGGTAATTTGCACAGCCAAAAGCAGGGAATGGGACCAGGTGGAAATCTAGCTAATAACAGGACTGGCTCCATTCTGCCTTACTTTGTACCTCGCAGTTCCAGGTCCTGGGGCTTGTCAGACAAGATGGCACAAAAGTGGGGTTGCATAAATCTTGAGTTTTGGCTTCATCTCTCTATTTTGGACTCAGAAGTTCTGGATACAAAAAGCCAGTGTGCTGCCAATGCAGATAAGGGAAAGGAGTATCTGGAAAAGCTTTAATTGAGACAGTAATTAAGAGCTGTTTGAGAACAGTGAGGGGCTGGAGCTAGCACGTTATTGTGTCTTTTGTTTCCAATAACTGCTGAGCTTCATAAAAGCATCTGGCCTGAAAACTGAGAGGATGAAAGGATACGTAAAATGAAATTTCCAAAACTGAAAAAGGCAAACCCCCTGCCTTTCAGTAACACCAGCCACTGTGAATATATCACCTAAATACTCAGACTCTTCCCTGAATTCTGAATGAAACTCAAAATGAAAATTTAAATTAAATTCTTGAAATTAAATCTTCCTGCAGATTTATGCCCAGGAAACTGCCTGCCTCTGCACGATCTTGACCTCTGACAACAGCTCTGCTCCTCAGGGCAGAGCTCCTTTAACTCCAGGGATGGGCAGAAAGTGGGACTGGGGGAAGAGAAGGATGAGGAGCTGCTGCCAGGATGTTTCCAGTTGAGATGTGGGAGCCAAAACTGCTCCTCAGCCAGCTCAGGGCTGTGAAACACATTCCCACAAGGATCAGAACAAATGCCAACTCCACAGCTTTCACAAGAAAATACAAATTCACTTCTGTGGTTTAAAGCCTTCCCTTAAGAGTTAAACTCACAAATACAACTTCTGCAAGGGAAAGAAAACAGGATGGGAAAAATAGCTATACTGCAATTCACGCTTATGGCAGGGCATCTTCTCTAGCAAATTCCTACAATGCAATTGTATTATTATGCAATTGTATGAATTATGCAATTCAGTAGTAATAGCTTTTTAAAATCCATTGTGAGAGTGAACTAATTATTTACTAAATTTTAGCAGACAGTTAAAGCAAAACAACTACAGAAATTTCATGATTATCTTTAAATTATACATTTTTTCCTCATAGATATAAAAATGGTAGGCATAAAAACCAACAGAAGTAATTTGAGTTCTTACTTTTACAGAAATTAGCACCAAGATCAATTGTTATCACAAGATGATTTTCTGCAATTCTTTCCTGAGTATTTACACAATAGGTATTTCAACTGAGGAAAATGAATGCCAACAAACTAGCTGAGGTGCTGAACAGAAAGCAAACACATTCTACTTCAAACAGCTAACAGAAAAAAATTAGGCACCTTGCATTTTGCAGAACAAACAAGACAACAGCATTCTGTGCAGCAACCCTTCGGTGTGAGCATTTGTATTGATTAAATGCAAGAAAATGCACTGGAGAATGTTTGAGTCTAGTCTGAGACTGTAAGCAGGCACTCTCTGCTTTAAATTTCTGTCAGTTCAGGGCTTTGGTTACTGCTGTGATGCATATTTGGATATGCATTGTCAGACTGTGCCAGAACAGCTTACAAGGGTAACGTTTAGGACTAAAGCTTTTTAAGCAAAATTCAATAACTACCACTTGACTGAATAACATATCTCAAGCCTGAGATGGATTAACTTGGACAGAGAAGGAGAGGCATTCTCTTTTCTAGCCTTCCAAAAAGGTTCTAGAAAAGAGATTTTAAAAGTGCACCTGAAATTAGTTTTGCACCAGGTTCCTAATCAGATCAATAAATAGTTTTTGATTTTCAGTAGCTGAGTTCTAGATCTGGAAAGGCATAGCATGGCTTCAGGCCTAGAAAGGCTCAAAGGGCTCCACAGAAATGCCAGGCAGGCTCTAAGAAAAAGCTCTAAAAGGCTTTCAAATGACTCCAGGAGAAAGATCCAGTGGCTCTCAAGCCATGCTCCAGAAGCCATGGATTCTGCTGCTCCATGAGCTGTAGATCTAGAAAGGCTGCATACCTTAAAAAGTCCTAGATGCCTTCAGAGCGACCCTCAACATCTCTAGTGAGGTTCTAAATATCTGGATCTCAGGCTTCCAGCAGCTTCTAGACCCAGAAAGATAAAGGAATCCCTAGCAAGTACTAGGTCTAGAAATGTCCTTTTAAATCTCTTCCTTATTCCTTCAAACAAAATACAAAAAAAAAAAAAAAAAAAAAAAAAACAAAAAAAAAAAAAAAAAAAAAAGCAAATAGCATAAATCCTTCTGGCTGACTGAAAGCATACAAAAATAATTTCACAATGACTAATTATACAAGTTGCAACCATTTGAACTCTTCTGATTCCCTAAATTTCTGGCACACCTTTCATGAGCCACCCCACACACTTATAGCTTACGGTAGCGATAGCAAAAATCACATTGTTTTTATTGTCACTGTTGATATGGACAAAGAATTTTAATTCTGAAGTGGCAAGAAAAAAGGAATAAAACTATAGTACATATGGATGGACGACCTAAAAAGTTTTAAATCATATCATGACTTTCCCTGGTTCTCACTAGAGACAACTACACACTGCTCAGTTTCCCATTTTGCTTTGAGCAGTTGATTGAATGGCTACTGAGTGATGTTCAGACATTTATGATTTCCTGCAATGTGACCTACATTGCTAAACTTCGTAAATTTATTCTCCAAGGCAGTGTATCATTTTGCATGGCATACTCATCCCAAAGGAAGCTATCAGCAGGAGATGAAGCCCAGTTTATAAAAGCTGAATGTCCTCCAGACATTTTTAACTAATTTGTTTGTAAATGTGTTATTGTCAGAGTAACATACTGTATAAAATGGTGCTCTCTATCATTCTGTTTGCAGCTCTTTGTGACCTGAACCCCATAATGCACAGCTTTAAGAACACCCTCTCTGTGGCACACTACAAATGGGTAGAACCCATTTCTGTCTTGACATTTGCAATTTATTTCCTCCACAGTGTCTTTTCATTAATTTTCCCTTGGCACAGCCAATGGTAGAAAAGATGCTGCAGCAAACATGGTATCATGGAAAGATGTAATCAGGCATTCTTACCTGTCACTGCCCAGGCTGCAGCTCCTGCCATGGTACTTACTCTGACCAAGCCAATGCAAGAATTTCTATCCCTGCAGTGTATGACATCTCTGCAGGACAGATCACCTCTGGTGCCTGCTGCCCTCAAACTCCAGACTTGTGACAACCATTTGGTTGTCGCTCCCCTGGCTCCTCCCTAAAAAAAAGCTGTGCAACATTTCCAAGTGGCCAAACCAAATACAGTGTGCAATCTGAAAGGTTTGGAACAGAGGCAGTAAAGACAGCTCCACACAGAGCTCAGTTATTATTGTTATTCACTTCATAACACAAAAAACCTGTTACATCTGTGGGAGGTCCTTTGGCCCATAAATATGTGAAGGACTGCCTGGTGAGAGGAGGAAAGCAACATGCACACAGTTCCAGTCCTGACGATTTTGAAAAAAGCATGGCTAAAGTAGGAATTGTCTCAATCAAAATAGCTGTTTGTTAAATCACAGGCAAACCTTGCTAGTGGATGTGAATGAACCACTGGATTAAAACAAAAGGAGGGACATTGCCTGCTTGCTTTGCCTCTGCATGTTCCCTTGAACAACCACATTCTCTTCTCAGCAGACTGACTTGGGGCTTGGAGCCCTGACTTGGGGCAGGGACCAGCTTTCACTATCTGATTATTTATGGTACCTCTGCAGTGTATGAAGAAACCACATACACCTGCATGTATACAGACACAGTCATATATGCACATACAGATAATAGATTAGGTATCAATATCTCCTTCATGCTTACATTTTGTCCATTATGTCTCTGCAACAGATGAAAAAAGACAGATGTAGTAACCAATGTATCTCAACACATTACAGACTCCCACCAGTCTGACAAAGCTGTACTGAACATTTTCCACAGTGCAATTCAACACAGTAGAGATAATAATTTTCTGCCAAAAATAACTGATCCACTTTACTCCATCGTGCTGAAACCATATTTAGATAAGAGAGATAATCAAAGGCTACTTGCACATATGAAATAAAAGGTGGAGCTTTAAGAGAAGTTGGTTGCTCATGAAAGACTGACAGGAGAGACCAAAATAAGACAGGTTTCTCATCTGGGAAGCCCTCCTAAGAGAGGGTCAGGAGTTTGTGGAGCTGGGCAGCGTGACACAGGTGGTGGGTGAACTGGAGAAAGTCTGGGGTGGCAAGGCAGCTTGATGAGCTGGTGGATGGTTATGTGCAAGGGCTTTGTGCATGTGCAGGCAGTGTTTGGTGAGTGTAGAGGTTTCTTCTAGTTGGAAGAATGCATCTGAGAGCACCTGGACTCAGGGCTGAGCTGCTCCCTTCTCACCAGCCATCCAATTCTTACAGAAAATTCTTCCTTCTAGCACTTGCTTCTTAGAAACATATTTAAAAAAGAAAAAAACCACCTGTGTTTGTGTAGCAGGAAGTAAGAGGGAAGTCATGAGCAGAGGTGTCCTTCACTTCCCCATCAAGTGTCTAATACTGCCTCAACAATCAAAGGAAAGGATGCAATCGCTGGAAGAATTCATTAAAATGTACATAGTCTTTTACTCAGTCATAATGGATTGTTTATGGCAGATAATTGAAATAAATTGCTGTTCTGCAGGTGCTCAATACAAACAGAATATTTGGGCTTTAAGGGAGAAATGGCAGTGTGACTTCATTGGATGCTACCTTGTGTCTATGACTAGTTTCAAATTCAGTGATAGAATGATTTGATTGGAATATAAATTAGTTCTGACGAAACCAGCCTGCTTTCTATTTGATATTCAAAAAATGACATCGTACACCTACAAGTTTGATTTATGAGCTCTCAGACTTTTTTTCACCTGAGGTTTTAATACTATGAGCCTCTTTTCTCTCAGCTTCTGTTGATGAGAGGCTACTTAGCTAATCTTGTACCTCTGGGAAAAGATATTTGCCCTTATACCTGAAGATCCTTTTTTAAAAAGGCTTTCAGCTTGGTTTTGCTTCCAAGTATGGATGCTAGTGACTGCTTGCTCCTGCATATGCTATTATGGCTGGAACGATTTTGTAGAGACTTACAGTTTCCAAAGAGTAACACTTAATTAATTGCAGGGACACCTCATTTTTGAAAAGGTTTGAAAATGCCTCAGTGAAGACCTGTTCTGGTCTATTTCTCAGAAGCACATACTTTCTTGTGAGATACAGTTGCTCCTTACTGCACACTCACCTCTCACTACCCTTTCAATTAAGCTTGGCGAAGTTCTGGTTCCACTGAAGTCAGTGGCAAAACAGCTGCTGACTTTGCTGGGGCCACGACTTCCACTCCAGCAAAGCCAGAGAAGAAAGAACATGAAATTAAGCAGTAGAGTAAAAAGAACCAGAGAACAAGACGACTTTATTTTGGAAAAAAAATAACAGCTTTGTGGGCTCCTTCATCCAGCAACACCAGAAAAAATACTAGAGTTCTTTTCTAAAAAGAAAAAAAGATCTGAAAGTCTTCTGTAAGGGAAGACCACAAATAAAATAAAAGGGTCTATAAATTGTTATTTCTGCTTTGTGTGCCTTTGTTCTGCAATTTGGAATATTTATGCTGCATTAATTGCTCATAGGTAAAAGTATGTATCAAAAGACAGGTAGAGGACTAAAAGGAAAGGAAGAACAGGAGCAGTTCTGCAATACTTTGCTACAGTGAAAACAAAGCTGTCCCTTTCTGATGGCAGAATTAGAATATTGTGCATATAGTGTTAAAAGATGCCTTTTCTTCTTTCTGCTTTTACAAGAATGCAGTTTATAATGTTGGGTATGTAGAAAAATACCTAAAGGAATAGTGTGTGTTCTGACCTACAATACTAATTAATTAACCAGCCTCTTGTAATCTTGCAGTTGCTCTGCAATATTCTAGAAGTACTTCAGCCTAGAATTAATTTGGTTTTGTGCTGGCAGCTTGCTTCTCCTGTTCTCACCCGGGTATCAGATCATATTTTTGTCTTTCACATTTTTCTTTCCTTCCTCCAAATGTACCCAGTAAAAGTTCTGTTCAGGCTGTGCTTGCTCTGATGAGCAGACCCTCATTGCTGCTTTCAAGCGAGGTCACCATGTCCTGGGAGCTTTTTGTTCTGCTCAAAAGGCTTCCACAATGCCACTGAAGCATATTGTGCCTGTGCAGATGCTGCTGGGGAGCGCCTGCAGCACTTGTGACTGCGGGAGCAATGTCAGCGTTTGCATTTTTGAGATATATAATACATTTTCAAGCAATTCTGCTCATCTTCACTCCTGCTTCCCAGCAGTCTGTCTCTCGCTTCACCATTTCAAGTAGGTCATCAACAGCATCACTTATTACCCTCTCCCCTCTTCTCCATCATTCAAAGCAGGCTGTCCAGGACACAACATTCCTGCCATGCATGGGTCACCTTTAAACCCTGTTCTAGAAATCTGCCTTTTAATTTGACCTGTGCAAGCAAATTGCCTACGTAAGTAACACTGTCACATTTTTATAAGGGAGCAAAACATTTTGCAGTGTCACTGAAGTTTATGTGAGGCAACACAATATAGATGGTTCCCTCACGTGGAGAACTGCTGAACAAAGGCTGATGAAGTGCAAATGCCAAGAAAAAGTCTTCCAACCAGACCTTTCATTTTGGAACACGGCGGTGACAGTTATTAACACCATCAATCAGGTCGGAGCTATTGCTTTGGCACAGACTCGTGCCTAGTGGGACTGACATAAGTACGAGAACAAGACCATGGTTACAGGCAAAGAAAAAGCTCTTGGGATTCATTTTCTGTTGACTTGCAAATGTTTGGTCTCTGTATTTGCAGTGACTGTGCTCAAGATTGGTTTAAACAGCTCCCAAATAATACCTGCAGCCACTCACACAGATATAAATGACTTGTGGTTTGGAGCAGTGGAAATTCAGCCCACATATTTCTCATGGGAGGAAAGATACAGGATGAAATTGCAAGATGGTAGAAATATCTGCTAATTCTCTCCTCAGCTTTCACTGTAGCATTGGAGACAGAACAGCAAAGTTTATCACTTAAGATGAGCTGCAGTGTTTTTACTTTCACACAAAAACTCCCACAACATCAATATAACTTCCAAGAACATTGGATCTGATGCAGTCTGGCTTCCTAAGGACTTCTGTCGCATGGCTGGCTGACTTGGGAGTTTAATAAGATCCAAGCGCGAAATGAAGTTTTCCTGTGAATGGGGCATTTATTACATCCTGAGTAGAATCTCTGGAGTTTAATAAAAGAAAGCTTATGCTGCAATATTTCCTCTTGAAAGGGCACTTTAGGTTTCTGTCCTCCAGCTGGATTAATATTTTTTATGGAACATGTAGGAATTTAATTGCTGTGAAGGTGGGTGTTTCTCTACAAATTTGTTTGAAATTGGCCCAAGCTTTTAATTTACTGTGAGGAAAAGAATACTGACAGACAGACAGACACATACCCACACAATGTGCTCTCAGCTGCTATCAATAAACTAGCTAAAAAATATCAGTGTAACTTAGAGATGGGCAAACATGAAGAGAGTGTATACATGTGAGATAAAAAACAATCTAGAGAGGCCTCTGGTCTAGACAAGGATCCAGCCCAAAGCCATCAGGCAGTGAAACTGAATGATGATCCCATCTCTTTTCTTTCTCTCTCCATCCAAGTCCCTTCCCTTGGCACTCCTGTTGTGGCTCATGTAGGTGTCTGCTGAGGTCCTGGCATCAACAGTGAGTGTTGAGCACATCCACATAGATATTCACATGCATAGCTCTGAAGAACCATTTTCTTTAGGTTTGCTCTCTCTATTAACTAATTGAAGAACACTGAAATGATCTGTGCAGAGAAGAAAAGTCATCTAAGTTCTGAACAGGCTGAAACAGTACTGAGAATGCTGGTGGACCATACAAACAGTTCAACTGAGTATCCCTTTCCTTCTAAATTCAGATTAAAATCCCCCCAGTGAAGTATGAGATCAAAGTAATTAGTCAGAGCTTGGTCATTTATTTGCCACAACATATAATAATCTTTTCAGCCCCATCTGTCCTTTCTTCCCCTGGTTATGAATGCAGAATATTATGCTTAAGAATGAGAAGGTGGTAAATAACAAGCACATAACGATTACCAAGAATAATACCATGAAAACTGATATTGGAACAAATGATTAAACACTCTCATAATCAACTAATTTATTAAAGTGAATGCCTTAAAGCTAAAGCTTGTCATTTATGGTGGTGTTTGCAATGGACAGTTACTCTACATATTTACTCCAAGAGTACATTTTTGTACTTCAGTAAATTAAGAAATACTGATTTTGGGCAAGTTGTTGATTTTACTGTCAGAACAAATTTAGCTTTGAGAAATGATTTTATTAACCTATTTCGTAAGTTTCTCTAAATACACAATTTGTGAGCAACCCACATTCTCGTGATTTAAATGCCTTTGTAACTTAGCCAAAAACTAATTTAAGTGGAGATGGGCCAAATTAATTTTTAATTTATGTTTATGCCAATCTGGAATAAACTCAGCAGTCTTGCAAGGATATACACTTGTTTCTAAGTGAAAATATCATTCCGTTTTTTTCATTGATATAATTCCAGATTAACATGCTTGACTTCAAGGGGGTGTGATTATTTCATAGGCTTTTCTGGTTATCAGCAACAGTTTTGGAAGAAGATGATCGAGCTAATTTGATACAGTTACTTTTCAGAACATGCATTCTCGGTATTTAGTTCATGTCTATGATTTACTGGGTATGCAAAATACCTCAAAGGTCTGGATTTTGTGAAAAATTTCAATAAAGAGGTATACTTAAACCCCCTCAAAACAAAACCTCCAAACAAGAAATGCTTCCAAAGGCTTCGTGTTGCAGAGTGTCCACATTGTGACTTCACTTACCAGACTTCACTTACTAGTGAAAAATATACAGAAAATTATATAGTATTGCTACCCTTAGAAAATGAGACTGTCTACTTTTTAGGGACATGTTTATATGCCATAATTTACTATGTTTTTTAGACTATTTACTGTCATGCATTCACAATTTAATTATTTCAATTTATGGGTAAGACCATGTCTTAGTTTCCCAAACACTGACAAAATTGAAAAATGTTGCGAAATGTGCAGCCGTATTTTCCTGCAGCATGGAAACACCTGAAGTGTTCCAGGGGGAAACAAAAAAGTGTTTATTCCTGCTTCTATGAAATGGAGACCATACCCCAGAAGAATGAAGAATGATTTGCTCTATGACATCTATTTTCTTACCTATGACTCGGCAGAAGCCCATCCTCCATGGCATTGCAACTATGTTGTAGGGTGAAGTAAATGAAACTTGTTTCTGGCAAGTAGCCAACCTATGAAGAACTAGGATTTTAGGGCTATTTAAATCTATTTTACAAATTTACCACATTTGATTTCAGCCCAAAATGTTTCCTCCTAAAATTCAGTTTTAATTTAATAAATAAATAATTTTATTTCTAAATTTGCCAGACCCCCTGCTGAGACTTATTTGCTAATGGGTAGTTGCATTTTTCAAAAGGAAAACGATTAAAACTCCCTATTTGAGATTTAGTGAGACATTTTCTTACTGAGCAAAATCAGCAAAAACTTGAACACAAATACACAGCACATATTACATTAGGCAAATAAAGCCATTATTTGTTCAGCCTGAGAGTGCAGATCCAGAAGGAGAAGGCAGGGAGCAGACGCTGCACCTGGCACCCTTCCCTGACCTCAGAGATACCTGATCTGCTCATGGGTGCCCCAGGCAGTTGTTAGAGGTATCCAAGAAGCAAGTGCATGTGCTCCAGGCAGCTGTGGGCTCCACGAAGCACAGCTCCTGCCAGCTGGTGGGCAGCAGTGCAGCGGGAATGCTGCTGGCTGGCAGCTGCTGCTCAGCACCTGCAGGACAGGCTGGCCTCAAGGCAAGGGGCCAGAGCAGGAGCCAAGGTGCCCAGAAGCTGTGCAATCTTAAAACCATTACCAGGCTAATTTAAGTTTGGGTTTAGCACAACTAAGCCAGTTGACCCTGTTGTGCTTTATATGGAATAATTACACATCAACTGGACCCAAGAGAATACGAAGGCCTGTCTGTCTTAGAACAGGGAACAGGGAGGTAGAGGTTCCCCTCTCCACATTTGCAAACACATAGGATCCACTGAAACACTAAACACACAAAAGACAAAGAAGTTTCAGCTCAACATGAGGAAGAAGTTCTTTATGTTGAGTGTGGCAGAGCACTGGAACACCTGCCCAGGGAAGTCGTGGAGTCTCCCTCTCTGGAGACATCTAAACCCCCCTGGATGCATTCCTGTGTCACCTGCCCCAGGTGACCCTGCCTTGGCAGGGGGTTGGATTGGGTGATCTCCAGAGGTCCCTTCCAACCCTAAGAATTCTGTGATTTGGTGACATGTGAAATGGAACACAGACACCTCTTCCTGCTCTGGTTCTAGTAATAAAATCCCCGAGTGCTTCTGTGACAGCAGCATTAGATCCCTTCATTTGACCCTGTGAAATTTCTTAAGAACGAACCAAAACATTGACCCCACATTTTTCAGGTATATGAATGCAAGACCACAGGCATTTGCTATTACTCAAAATCTACTTAGAAACAAGCAACAAGCTCTTACCATTGCTATGCATTGAATTTTAACTGTGATTCTCCAGTTGTGAAGGACAGAGGAAAGGGCAGGGAGAAAATGAAATGAAAAATTAACCTGATCCTGCTTATTAGCTGACACAAACCGTAATAGCTTAGTATGTCACTTGAATGCCTCAAGATTTTTTCAAGTACAGCTTCTCCCCTGTTTTGAAGCTGATTAATTCAATTAATTCTTGGCAAAGGCCAAGTCCTTCCTTGTGCTGTCTGTAGGTATGGCTCGCTGACTGGCCAAGAGTACCATTTACATTTCTCCATGATTATCCATATTTCTTTTTTAGTATGAACTAGAGATGTGATAAATTCTTTTATTCCTATTTCTTTTACTATTCATATTTTTTTGCTCTTGACATAAGAACTGAAAAGTATTTCGAGAAATTGAAACGCAATAGTTTCACCACAATATTGCTGTTGTGTAATTACTTATTCTAATGCTCCTCCATGACTTAGAACAGATTTACATGTAAACAGAATATCTATTTTTTCCCATTTACTAGTTCATTCAAATCAGTCTGAATGCTGGACTAAAGGAAAGCACTTTAAACTTCTGATTATCTTCTTAGAAGACCTATCTCAGAGTAGCAAGCAACTTTTTAAAGCAGTTTGTATTTTTTACATAAGACCCTCTATACATTCACAGGCCATTTCCAGGGAAAAAAATCAAGTGTGGTTTTACATTTATACACCTTAAAATAATCATGTGAGTGGAAGAACTACTCCATACTGTGCCATTGAGAATTATCTGACTCATCCAGCATATTCGATATACAATCTTGGTACAAGAAGGCAAGTGATCTGTCTCTACAATGTGTATCAAAGTGACAACACATAAAAACGAGGTGTCTACCTGAGTGATGTCCATCCCAGAGTCACAGCTCAACGGCTGGGTTGATGTGAGGCCATTTGAACCTATTATTGTTGTGATCACACCATTCTCATCAATTTTCCGTATCATTGTACCATCAACGAAGTAAATAAATCCGTGCTTATCTACAGTGATACCTGGATGAAGGGGAAGGGTAAAAAGAGTGTTAGTGCTGGCATTATCTTGATTTAAAAATATCAGCTTAAAATGTTTCCTCTCTTCTTAGACTACAAAAATCTGCTGATTTAAAAAAGTATGATTTTTTTATCCCCACCCCTTACTATTTGAGGCTTATACAAACAGTATATGGAAAGTTGATATCCATCTATCAGATTCACTTTGACTTAAAGAGGGAAGATGTGAGGATGAAACAAAACAAAATAGCAGAGGCTTTGCTTTTAATGTAATTATACATACAACAGAACAAGGCTCCTCAACAACTTCATGTCTATCACAAAGCGGGCAATATTAGCTTTTCTAAAAACTTACAGCTGATTTGTCTTCATTTCTTCATTGTTATACACAGACAATTTTTTAATTGCTGTACTCGCTGAATGATGAGAGTGTCTGAGCAAGGAAGAAGACTCCACAGAAGGCCAAAGAGACCTGTTCTGATAGGGGCTGTACATACAAGTGGTGCAGACCAGGCTCTGTTCAGCAGGCAGAAGGAGCAGCTGTGCTGCAGGATGGATCGCGGTGCAGTGCTGCCCAAAATGATGGTCCTGCTCTGGAACCAGGCTCATGACAGTTGTGATCATGAGCTGGGGCAGTTCTCCCACTCCTGGATCTGCAACAGCTCCTGCAGCACTGCACTGCATGGGAGGGATGGAACTCAAATGCCAGGGCTCTGCACAGGAAAGGTCATGGTCCCCTGCATTTCATGGGGGAAACTGAGGAATGGAAGGTCTGCTGTCACCAGCAGCTTATGCCACAACTCATGCCCAGCCTTGTTCTGCCCCAGTCTAACAGCTCCCCTGCAGTTCTTCCTGCACTCACTTTGAACTGTAAGTAAATCTTATTTCCCTCAAATATTGAAAATATAACTAGAAGAGCACTTCTATTCATGTTTGACTTGTGAAATCCTTTCTACCAAAACCGCTCAATTTCTTGCTTTTAACTACTTCATAATTTCCCATTTAAAGTTGCATAACTTTGCAATTACAGCAGCTGCTGTGCACAGCCAAGCTATTTTAATAATGAATTTATGTTCTGCTACACAGATATGAAAGGCAGAGGACTTGAACAGATGGTCTGGACAGTGGCTTATATGGTTCTTGATTTTTGTCCCCTGCATTTAGCACAACTGAAGGCTGTATGTACTCTAAGTTTACAAAATACTTGTCTGCAGGCCAGTTTAGGATCCCATACAGCAATTCCACATGCCATTAAAAAAGAAAAATAGCCTCAAACTGAATTTCCTCAGCTTCCCACAACTTCTTATATTTAAGTTCTTTTTTTGTTTAATATGTAGGAGCAGTTACAGCTGGGATAAAGGGAGATTAAGCAGTCTAGGGGGCAGAGGCAGGACCAGGAAACCCTGATGCAGAACATGCATCTCCCATGGGGCCGGGAGGAGGGGGTGATGGTCTCCCCAAGCCCCTAAGCCTATCTTTACCTGGCAGCTGAAAATGCCTGGGGATTGAGTTTGAGTTGCAAACATAACTGAGTGCAATATGCTTTCTCTTGCAGTGTTAACACCCGGGGGCAGGCTCCCAAGACAAATTACCCATGACTGCCTCTGAGGTGCTTCTTCACCACAGGTGATGCTCAGGCACCTTGCAAAGGTCTGAGGGTATGATCACAACATTCTGAGGGTATCATCACATAAAAAATCCAAAAGCCACAGCAGTTAACTTTAGTGTGCAACACTCCCTACTGCATCCAGCTCTCTGGTTATCAGCACAGTGTTGGGAATTGAAACTAATTCTTTAAATTGCCAATGCAATGCATCCATCTGGCTGTGAACTGCCCTTAGAGGAGAGTATTCACCATTCTGTCACCTCCTCCATCCTGGGCAAAAAGTGCCCATGGACTGCTAAGTGCCCAAGGTACAGGGCAAGGCTACATCTCATTATGTGAGAGGGCTGAAGGTTCTGCAGGACAGATGTCACCTGGGGGACTGAAATCATCTGGTGGGGGCTGGATGGGTCAGCTGGGGAAAACTGGGAGGTTATAAAAAGGCTGAAAGAGGAGCAGACAGTCACAGAGCCTGACTCCCTGCCAGCCTGCGAGCTCATAAATCGTGACTCTTTGCTACTGGCTCCCTTAGAGGATCTTCAGTTTTTAATTAGAAAGTAACAGTACCTTTGGAAACTCCAGAATGACTGGCAAGTTCCTGGCTCTCATCTACTCCTGAGGAGTCCAAACCCAAAAGGCTGAAGGTGAGCTGAGGTAAAGAGCGAGTCTGAGAAGCAGAGGTTTGTTTTGGTGTCGGGGGTGACACGTGCATTCCAGCTTTGGGAAGGGATGGGCTCTTGGACCTCTGTCTCAGTGATAGTGCATCATGTAGTGATATTAGATGGGATCTGATTTGCTTTCCAGTGTGGTTCACAAGCTGAAATGAGAAACCTGATGTGGGTGGGAAGGGAGCACATGGGCTGTGTCTGAGCCTGCCTTTGCAGAGGGAGGTGCTGCACGGTAAGCAAGGAGCTTTGCTTCTCAGCTGGATCAGATCCACAGCACAGATAACACAAGGCCAGGATCTGTCACTAGGGCAAGTGCATCTTCTGTTTTGCGCAATTTGCCTGAGAACAGATGGCTGTGTTGGCTGCAAACCATCCATTATATAAAAATCAAAAATTATGCTGCAATGAAATAAAGCTACTCAGCTGTGTTGTTGAATGGATTTCAAACACTGACTATATAAGAAAACCAAGGATCTTTTAATGTTTCTAGCATTTCTACCTCTCCAGCCACTGCAGAAAAGCAACCTGCCTGTAAGGAAGGACATATGCCAGTGCAATGGCATAAATAAGGCCATGTCTTCAGTATTTGCACTAAATTCCAGGTACTTCCAATAAGCCAGTTTCTTCAAGTACCAGTGACAGTATAGATGTTCAACCTACTGCTTCCAGAGCTTATGACTCTACAGTAAAGCAATATGACTTTACCCACTTTAAAAAACTACTTATGCATTTAAGTCTTGTTGACAAATACCCTACATAAAGCATCCACTGGAAAACAATGCAGATTTGTGGCTGAACTGTCCCAATTTATTCATTAGAGTTGGACTCATTAATGCTCCTGTCACATCTTACATGATGCTACATATAATCTGTACTCCAAGAGCTTATTTTTAATCCTTTTCTGACGTACAGTGTAATGCAGAATGAAATCACACACAGCACAGCAATTGTGGTTTAATCACCAAGGAACTGGGGGAGGAAACATGCACATGCTGAGGGTAATGAATTGCACTCGAGTGCAAGTGGGAGCACTGCTCACCCCATGAGTAAGAAAGGTATTTTTTTTTCCCCCAGGAAAGGAGATGTAGTTTGTCTGATTATTTTTCTTTTTTTTAAGGAACTGCAACACTAAATTCTGTGCCCAAATGATGATGTCTTTGGGCACTAAAGGGACCTATGACCTATTGCACAAATGACAGGCTTACCCTGCTTACATACAGATTGCTCATTAAAAACTGATAGCTGGGTAAGGACAAAATAAATCTGTGCCAAGATTTAGTCTCGTTGTTTGACTCAGAGCTGAGTATCAGTCTCACTGAGTGACATGCTTGTGCTGCAAGACTGGTTTTGGTCATATTTTAGTCGCTGGGAATGTCCTACATAGGGCTGAATTTTGTACCTGAATGTGAAACAGTAGTTTTTACGAAGATCTATCTCCAGTGGATTTACATGCAGACATTTTGGAGCAATATTTATAACACTCAGAGGTCTTTTAATCAGTACCATTTGAATTCTGTTAACTAACATTAAAAATTAACTGCCAGTAATGCTGTCAAATGTGGTGACTAAGTATTATTACTAGAAAGACTAGGCAGAAAGTTTTCCTTTTTGTAACAATTTTTTCCAACAAATAATAATTAGTACAGGGGCTGGGTACACCTATGATAAACACAGAAGGATGACTATAACCTCTCCTGTTATTTGCTCTTCAGAGTAGTTGAAGCTACTTGACAGCTCTGCCTTAGTGCACATACACACACCATTATAAATGCAAATAGCAAACGGATTGCTTTTTGTGTAGTTATCATAAGTATAAATTCAAAATACAGTCATTCAGTCTAGAAATTTTGGCATTTCAGAAGTTAACACTATAGTGCTAAAAATATGGATCTAAAGTAATATAGTAAGTTCCCTATTAAGATTTTTTTTTACCCTATATCATATCCCACACTTGTATTGTAAGAGAAGCTTTTTTTTGGGAACAAATCCTTTTCAAACATGTCAATAAATAGCAGCTAGAACTATATGTTGCCTACTCCTGGAAGTTCTACTTAACACTTTTTGCACAGCTGAAAACTTACAAATGACCATTCTATATTGAAAACTTCTAATTAAACTTCTGAAGAATTTTTAAAACAACATCTACAGCTACTGGTGAGGATGGATAAAAGAGAATGCCACCTTCTGCTGAAGAACAACTGTATTTAGAAGGAACTTGTGATTCTCATAAAACTTTTAATAGGAAGAAGTGAATCAAATTGGTTAATTACCATTTTATGGTGCTAAAAGGGCAAATTGCATGCCATCCATTTCTAAACTTCTAAATGTCTTTGGTGCTTTTAATTAAAGCTGCCATCTAGGAACTAAAGCAATTTTATGCAATTAGTTATTTATAGGTTACCATAATACACCACTCAAAATATGATTCAAGTGATTTGCAGTCTGTTGCCTTGTGATCTTTGTCATCTTTACTTCCTTACTGTCTCAGCACTAGCTGCAAAATATTCAGGAGTTCTTTGTCAGTTGGAACACGACTTCAGTACTTGCACTTGAGTGCTGTTCTCTTTAGAGGCAGATAAGTAGACTTGAAGCAAACAGCGTTTTTAACTACTGACTGTGAATGAAAATGTTCAGCTTCCAGCCTGAGACATGATGACTGGGGTCATCCTGCTGACATGGGTGAATAGAAAAGTGAATGATTTATGAATTTAGATGAATGTTGGATTAAATTTAGGAAAAAAAACTGCTATCCAAAAAGTTTACAATGTTCTACAAGTTTCCCATACTTTGGAAATCATAGGTAGCTAAGGCTACTGAAGAGAAAAATAAGGAATAAATTTAAATGAATAAAAATGGCATGAGATTGGTTTTTTTTTTTTGCAGATTTTATGATGCATATATGACAATGACTTGAGGCTGCAAATTACTTTGGCTTGTCTATTTCTAACTTTATATACTGCTAATGAAAAATCTCACCCCATTCTACTTTCCTTTTAGAATTCCATGGAGAGGTTAAAAAGGTCTTAGGAATTTGCAGAATAGCAAAGATTGCTGGAAAAATAGCATTAATCATTACCTTTGGCAAGTGCATCTGTTATCACAAAAGGCTATAATAGGAATTTGGTTGTGCATCCTACTGAAAGTAAAAGGAATCTTCTAGCTGAACAGAAGCAGTCCTAAATGGGCTACTGCCATTTGACAAGAGTAAAGGTTTAGTCTGAGCAGTTGTTACAACTTTATTTACTTTAGAATGTATTGCTGAGGATGAGGAGCAACAAGACTGATTATTTCAGGATGCAAGCTACTAAGGATGAACACATCTTCAAAAGCTTGATTTTTTAAAGTAGTATTTCCTTAGTAAAGTAATTGCAAGCAAAATAGATAAAACTACACGGCAGAACTGCTTTTTACATTATGCTTAATTTGCGTTTCTATCTCATGGCCATTGGTCTGAGTGAAAAAGTTCTTTGCTGCAGCTGTGGATAAGGTATTTTTGTGCATGGGATTTAGAACTTATCCCAACCTTCTCCATTCCCCTGGTGCTTTGTTTGAGGTCACTGCATCTGCAGTGAGGTCACTGCAGTGCATCCACGTACTCTGTACTCAGAGTGCAGTCAAATTTCTCGAGGCACTGATGTGGCTTGCACAGACAGTGTGTGCACCGAGTTCTAGATGCTGGTCTGAACCCAGGAATTAAAAAGCAGACACTGCAGGACCTTAAATGTTTACATCTTTAAATTTAGTCCTTGGGTTTCCAAAAGGTGTAAATCACCCTGATGTTTAGGGTGGCATCACTGGAGGCACCTACTGTTTTCACAGAAGTTACACAGCTTGCATTTCCAGCAGAGCTGTTGTGTGTGAGTGCTGCTCACAGACACAAGGTAATGGAAATCGGATGTCATTCGGACACTTTTCTTACCCTGCTGCCTGGGAGACACTGGAGCTCAGCAAGAATGTGGTAACTTGATTGTCTCAAACTCTCACTGCCTCTGTCAATTATGCTTAGAAAGTCAAATCTATTTACAGGTCTAAAGCCCACTGATTTCAGAAGGGCAGGGTAGGCAAGTGTTTAATGGTGTTGATTCAAGCACTGGCTTTGCAGGGCTAAGTACAAGTCCCAAGCATTTCCACTCATTTTGTGCCTCTTACTGCTCCAATACTCGATGACTAATCTAGTTAAAACCAGAATGTGATCCTCAAGTACCTTATCATAAATACTAATCAGATTGTTTAAAAGATAGCACTGGCAACTAGATGTGCCATAAATAATTTCTATTAAAAAAATCTCCAAACCCACCAAACAGAATTCCCCACCCCAAAATTAAAATCTGTTACTTGGAAAAGTTCAAGTGATTGGAATTCAGTCAATGATTAATATCTTGTGTAGTTACTTCTTCATTTTCAATATCTTCTTGTGTAATAAATGTGTTCAGCTTGTCACAGATCTTATTTTATGTCCCAACCTTGTATCATTTCACATTCTACTTAAGTACTTGGTCATCTATTACATGACTCATTAGTCTGAGATCTCTACAGAATTAAAGAAAGTTGCAGTAAAAATAATATATTGAAGTTCAAATTTCAACTACATCAGCCATGCATGTTTAAAAGCATCTTTCAAAGTCAGCCCAACATACGATAGTGCAAGATTAATATTCACTAAGCCCCATCTCCAGTCCTTCACAGAAAATCAGAAACAGACTGAACAAAGCTACATGTGTTTGCTACCTGTAAAATGAAAGTTGTGGAAGGATGAAATCAGAATTGATTAGTGTTACTTCATGATATTTTCCTGTCTGGCATTTAATTCCTGGTCACTAGGCAAAGGCAGTCTTGCCAAATAAAGATAATGAGAAATAAACACTGATGAAAGAAATAATTAAATAACAATCCAGGGCTCTCCTCAAACCTCCCTGCATGTTCAAGGAACTAAAAAAATGGGTATGAGTTTAGAAAACTTAAAGTACTTTTCAAAGCAACTTTCATCCAGAAAAGTGAGTAAGAGAGAGAATTTGAATTTCCACCTATTAACATAGCTTTGAGGATGTTACCAAACAGGATTAAGTTTCACAAGTGTTACAGAGTAGGTATTTCTTATCAATTTTGCAAATGGATAAACAGAGTCCTCTAGATAACCTTTTATGTGCAGCAGCTAGTAGCAAAAATTAGAGTCCAACTTTTAAGATATAACTAACAAGGTCAGACAACCACTAAATGGAGTCCTTTTTCACATACTATTTTTCTATCAAGTAAGGGGGAAATTTATTTTTCATTTATAATGGGAAAAGGAATACTCAGGACAAAAACAAGAAGGCAAGCAAAGTAAAAAAGCTAATAATATTCCTGTATCAGCTTAAAAAATAAATAAAAAATATTCATTGAATAATGCAAGTGATTCTATTTAATAACTTGGCAATTACTCTGTCTGGGACCTATTGTTGCACTGTAAAAATCTCAGAGGTATGAAATCAGAAAAAATTCATTTATTTCTTTGGTCAAATGCTATATAACACTGTGTGTCTGTATGTCCAAGGATTTTTAAACGTGGTTAAAATGTTTTTGTCAAAATTTCCTGCTTCCTAGAGAAAACAGTTTTCTTTATACTGTTTGAATGTAATTTCAATAGAAATACGACATCTTTTGACTTGACAAGTATTTCAAAGCAAAATAAGTGATCCAAAAGAATCTCTAAAACTACAGAGTATGGGAGGCATCTCTGTTTCTTAATAAAGATCTATGGGTACCAGGCAAACACTTCCTTCTACTTTCCAGGGTTATTCAACCTCTTCCTGTTCAGGGGAAAACAAGGACCTGTAGCTGCTACGCTGTTACAGTGCTACACTGATCACACTGCTGGTGACCACGAGCTGATGCTGCATTTTGTTAGGGCCTGCACAAAAAGGCAGGTGGCAGCCCAGACTTCCTCGAGATTAAAATAGAAACATAAAAATCAGATCACTTCAAACTGATGTTATTTAGAGGTGATGCATAATTCTAAAGCACCTGGGAGTCATTGCCTGAATTTGCCAATAGAAGAGGCATTGTCTGCTGACAATTTCTTTTTAATAATTACTGGCTGCCCAAGAACTCCTGACTCGTGTTTTTATTCCTCCTCATTTCTTTATGACTAGAATCTTCTATTAAGGAAGTAAGTATGAGTATCTTTAAAGTAAACAGTGTATCACAACATTTTCATCAACATATTTCCCCACTAAGAAAATAAGATGGAACAACTGATTGTATTGTAATTTGATATAATAAATTGTAATCAGAAATAAAACATTGATCACTTTCACAGAATCACACTTTCCTGATAAAGGATCTGAAAACCTTTGTTTTCTACTATTTTTAGAAGTGATTCATTACATTAATTAGGTGCCTGAAGATTAACATTTATTTGTACTTACCTCACACTTACCTTCTATCATTAAAGACATGTTAAAGTCACTCTATAATTACAATGTGTCTCTTGCTAAACCTTAAACCAGGATTATTTGCTTGTCTTAGAGGTATTTCTGCCTGGATATACATTCTAATTTCCTACTGATGCACAGCCTTCCTTTATTAGCTCAGGAAAAATAATCAAACCCCTTCCTTGGAGCCAGCAGTGAGCAGGGGCGGGGGAAGCACAGCACAGCCCACGCAGGGCTCTGCCTTGGGAGCTGCTGAGTACCCTTTGTTCCAGGGATTTCACTGGGAGCTGAGGGTGATCAGCTGCTTTAGAGCACCAAATCCAGAGACTTTATCACAGTTCTAGTGCACATTGCAAGGAGATTAATTGTGGCTTTGGTGGGGATTCAAGGCTTCACATGCATTTTGCCTGTGACAATACTGGATGTACTCTGACAGGGAAGGCTGCAGTAAAATGCTTATTTCATGTGCAGCAGGGGAGATGCTCATTTTTTTGCAAAATGTGTTAATAAGAAAGGACAAACTAGAGCTCCAAATAAACTCGATTTTGCTGGCTGATTTGAACAGCCCTGACTTACTGTGTATGAGTAAGCTCTGTTAACATTACAACACTCACCTGATGCATAAAATCTAAAAACTGGACTTTGAAACCATATAATTTGCTTAAGAGTTATATATAATTAAATGTTGCCACCTTGCAATTGAAAGGTAATGAAAGAGGAGTGTTGTCATGCAGGGAAGAGTAATCAGAGGATTCAAGCTGAAGCCTGCTGCCCATGCTGGTCCCTCATAAAGGACTGGTTGTACTGCAGACATGAGTAAACCCCATAAAGTAATTTGGCTTAATAGTTGGTTAAATCATTGCCACAGACACATTTACGTTCATCCAGTTGCATCTGAGTTCCTAAATAATGAAAGGAAATACAGGTGACCAACACTAAGGACCCCAGATTGAGTCTTTTCTTACCTCTTGGGCTGTTGAGAGAGGCCTCAGATGCCTTTCCACCATCCCCACAGTGACTCTGGTCGAAAGGAAGGCACTGATCACCTGTTCCTGCCACCACGTCTGCATTTTTGGCCAGATCCTTTGTTTCAGTGAGAGACTTTGCTTTGTAGACTTTTCTGGTGTTGGTATCTGATAAGTAAAGGGATTCTGACACTGGATCAACAGCCAAATAATATTTATGTGCAGGACTCGTACTAAAACAGAAGAGAAAAGCATCAAAGTCAACTTGTTTTTGTCTTTTACGTCTCTGTGGCAGCTTCACAATTGTACTGTACTTCTCTGAAGACATCAGCTCAGAGATCTGAAAAGGACCGAGGTGTGAGAGCAGCTCAAAACACCACCAGTGTCCTGCTACAGAGCCTGACCAGTGAGTTATGGGTCAGGGAGCTGGGGCAGAGACTGCTACTGGGACAGTTGGTCTGCCCATCAGTACCAAACCACTCAGAATAAAGCTAACTGGAGGGACTTCAGCTTAGTTATAATTATTACTATCAAAAGCAAGATCATTTTTCTATATCTGATACCTCCTAGTACTCTTGGCACTGAAAACAAATCTATGAGTTGCAGCAAAGTGAATCACAGGCTGTTCTCCATGGACACAAATACCCACTCTTGGTTATTTTTATCTGTTTCTAAAACTTAGGAGATATGAAGGTGTGAAATATGGTGCCTTAATTCATGCCGACTGTATTGTCAGAGCAAGGCAGAAGGCCAAGTACTGTCAGTGCAACCAGGGATGAATTAATGCACCATAATTCATGCACTGTCACTGCCTTATTGAGATTATAAAATGTTATTTTAAAAAATATTTACATATGTTAATTAAATGGTGGAGATCATAAATTCTAATCTGAAAACTGGGCTGCATTTATTATCTAGTAAGACTTAGTTTCTTTTTCAGTGCAAAGTTAATTTCCAGTTAGAAGAAATTTTTTAAGCACATGGCACATCATGCTAGTGTCCTGAGCCTGCTAAGCCTGCAGTGGGGCCTGACTAAAAACCCAGAGAGAAATTTCAATCACACACCTGGTTACTGAAATGGTGGGAGAGAGGCACAGGCAGAGAGTTTAGGTGCTCAGACAATATTTTTAGCAACTGATGTGCTCCTCTAAGGGGGAGGAGGAGATTTCTGAAAAGTGGCTGGGTTATATATGCCCAGTTAGATTAAAGAAATTATAAATTTCTCCCCCCCTTCTTATTTTTTAGGAGAGATTTTATTGATATTGATACAATTAACTAACACTTAGGATTGCTGCAACAAAGTTGTGAAGTGAGTTCCTCCTCTCTCCTAGGCCAGTTCTGTTTGTGGTGGGTTTGACAACACTCAGTGATAGTCCCAGAGCTGGGGAACAGATGTGAAATCCAGTTCTAGTAAAGACAGGGAATGAGAGGGCAGTGGTATGATGAAAGATGAGTAAGAGGATGAGCTAAAAGCAATTAATGCCAAGGTATCACCACTATAATATTTGTATGGTGAAAATATCAAGAATAAATTTTGCTGTCTGGATTGAGGTCAGGAGTGACTGGCCAGCCAAATGATGACTTTTAAATAAAAAGTTGCAAGGAGAATTCTAGATTTTAAATAAACATGTTGTTCAGTGTGCAGAAACTGCAGAGAACCAGGGGTCACTCTATATTCTCCTTGTAGACACATTTTCTGTCATCCTTGTCGTTAGATTTAATAGACCAGCTGTTAGAAAACTCGTCATGTTTATGCTTAAAGCCTTGCATACTAAAATGCTTAAAGAGTACTAGTGAAAAATGGAACACAATTTAAAAAAACTTGCTATTTTTGCAGAAGATTGTAATCAGATATAAATCTGAGTTGATTTAAATTAGCCTTTTAAAAACCATATGAAGTAGACTAAGATTTAAAATTGATCTTTTCAGTAGTATTCTGTACTAAATTTTACTCTGTATTTTTCTTGAAGTTTCGTTTCCATTTTTACCAGTTAAACAGCTTTGCTGTAGCTTATTGAAATCATGATGACAAGAAAAACAAAGGGGCTAAGGTATTTGTGAACAGTCAAAAATAAGATCAGTGGCATTTTCTGTTTACTGGTTGCGCAATTCTCCCTTTTTACACAGTATTGTCTTTTTTACATGGTAAAAAGAACTCTTTTAGAGGCTAAAAGTTGTGTAGAGGACTGGATTTTGAAGCCTTTTCCTGCCTGGACTGTCAGGAGCCATCTTTTACCTGCTGCTTCTACATGTTTCTTTGAGCATTCTATAAATTTCCACCACGACTATGACCTTTACAGCCTCAAGAGAATGGCACACAGTGGGATTATTGAGTATTCCCCTATCACCTCAGACACTATGTTAACTTCAAGCGATTTCCTTGTATTTTCTACAAAACTCACTTGGACAGAATAGTGACAGAGACATTATTGTAGTTAATAGGGCTGGGGTACTTGAATATTGTCATAATTAATTAAGGTTGAAGCTCATCTCAAGAAACTAGTACTAGTGAACAGGTATTAAAAAGAAAAAATCTACTTTACGAAAGAAACTTCTAAATGTAAAAGCTGATTTATGTTTTTAATGCATTATAGAGAAATTTAGTTTACAAACACACCAGTCAGTTTAAAGCAAGTGGAAACAACCCTTCAGTTAAAAAATGGAACCTTGTACTTACCAACTAGGAATTAATCTTCCTTTTTAAGTTTTAATTGTAAAATATATGAAATGTGACATAATCTGGTAAATAATTTACAGTATTCAATAGCAGTCCTGTGGCTAAAGTGAGCAATTCCAACCAACACTCTCACACCGTAAACAGCTCAGTCCACACTCTGCTCCCTACCATGCCATGAAGTTACTGTCTTGTATTGTACTAGTGCTGGTTTATTTATCTCATTTAAGTACTGGAATGCTAAGAAGTTTATTTCTAAGGAGGCAGAGTGCCTTGCTGTTTCTTTCTAGCATGCAACATCACTTCTGCAGCTGGATTGTTGGAACCAACTCCCTCACCGTCTGTCGCAGAAGCTGAATGTGCAATGTTCACCCCTTTAAAGAAATCCCAGAATTGCAATGCTAAAATGCCAGCTGGAAAGGGGGAGAGCCACTTGTTTTGTCTTTAGCTGGAGCAACAAGGACTGAGCTTTGACACAGCATCTTCAGTTCTGGGCTCTGCCGTGCACTCTGGAACTGGCAGGTTTTAAAGCTCATGGTACCCCAGAACCTCTGAAGCACAGTCTATTAAAGTACAGTGTGTTTCTGTAGCCTTTTAAACTATTTTTTTAGTAGCTAGAACTCCTGCTTCCTTGGATGGCTATATCTGTGATCAGTTAAACACCATGTGAAACGGGTATGACAGCTATGAAATGTACTCTCAATGTTCAGTTTTAAACCTGTCCAACTCTTCTTGGTGATCAGGAAACTGATTTTTAGAGGGAGACTTTACTGCTTTAACAAGAACAAATCAAACTTTCTGAACTATAAATAAAGGTGAATTAGATTAACATTTGTATTTTTTATCATTTCTATTTATTGAATTCAGAATGTTTCTCTATATCCAGACTTTTACAGGACTTTTGTAAGACTGTCTCCTCGAACGTGGCCCACACACCAGTTATTACATTTTACTTACCTGTGCCTTGTGTCTCTATTCCTGGAAAGGCAGATCAGGTTTAAAAGGAAAGAAAAAGACAAGAAATGTTAGTCCTTGACTGAACTATGTTCTTTGCTTGACTGCTCACAGACCTGTATCCCACTAACAAAATACTGTTTATCCTCTTGGTATTTCTTTCTCTCAAACTGTTTCCTTTGCACTGCCCATGTATTGCCAAGTTAATTCTGAACAATCAGCACACAGAATCATTACCAGCAATGTTAGCTAGGTGGATGTTAAATAAGAGAAATTTCATGCGTTAATGTCCAAAATATTTCCCGCCTTCCCCTGTGTCCCTCAAAGGGAATGGGAAGCTGGGGTGATAATTACAGGGTAATTAAGGGTAGCCCAGGCTCAGCCTCTGGCAGTCTGTGATGCCAGGTTTGCTCCTGTCTGCTTAAACTGAGCCCCATCCTCTGCTCATGAAGAACAGTGCATTAATTGTAAACATGGTAAGTCTATAGGCCCAGAGCTGTGACTTGACACGATACTCTGCATGTTTGCTGCGGAATTATGCAGCTTTTTTCAAAAATATGCATCATGGTATATTTTAACTATTGGAGAAAATGTATGGAAAACCTCACATGAAGAAAAATCAGCTTTATTACTGCTGCATTTTGCAGAAATTCATTATGCAAGACCTATTCTACAGGCCACTTAAAACATTCTTTTTAACTAACGACTACAAGTAAGTGTAAATTTTCTGATAAGTTGGTTTGATAGTTGATGACACACATGGCCACAAAGCCACATGACTATTTGTCAAGTCCCAAGGAATAAAAGCTCACCCTAGTTTTCACAGGCATATCACAGCCAGGATTATGCACACTGATCAAGGAAAGCCAATTATTTTTTTTACCTTAATTCTAATATGCCAATGGAATTTCCAGAGGGGAAGATCCGTCTGACATAATTGAAATCCCCAATATAGACACTTCCATCAGGCCCAGAAGCCAGTGCAACTGGGGCAAAGAGTTTGCTGTTGAGGGCAAGCCCATTGCAGTTGGAGCAAGAGACACTCCTCTGGTGTCCATTGCCCATCACAGTGGAGATGACTGGAGGCTGCTGGGAAATGAACATGTTTTCCCCATTTCCTTTGTGCACAATTCCTAAAGGGAGGGGAGGGAAGAAAACAGAGAGAAAATAAGCAAATGTATGGCATTTAAACTATTCTGTGGTTTTGGATTACAAAATCCTCTAGAAAACCAGATGACCAAAACAGCAACAAACATCTGATATTTTAAAGACTGTCACAGGGTTCCACTAATCTTTTCCAATTTTGTTCATCCCAAGCTTCACTGTCACCATTTTGTTCAGCAGTGGCTAGTGGCTATTTTAGAACCAACATCAGGAGGAAAACTCATGGTTGGTTAATGCTCTAACAAATTGACTGCTAATTGCAGTGCTATCTGATTTCTTGGGGATTACTGCTTTAAAATTCATTTTCTTCATAAATTTTTATTAGGTAGCAGAGGAATTTCTTAGGCAGTTTGAATATTTAATTAAAGGAGATTAATAGCATGACCACTATGCATTTTTCACAAAAGAGCACTGAGTGGCAGTACAAAATCAATATTTAAATTCAACTGTGAGTCCTTCATGGTATATGAAAATGGTACCAAGTGCAGCAAAGCCAGGTTAAGAGTCAAGGAGCAACTGTGAGGCACCAGTGAATGTCTTCCCAGCAATATCCTACCTTCTGCCATAAAGGCTAGAACAGTTCATTCTAGCACTGCTCTGCAGCATACACTGTTCAAAGTCTTCCCAATTGCTAGGTTGGTGATACCAGAACTAGTACAAAGATGTATTTTCTCAAGCTGACAGCTATAGTGTTTAAGTAACAATGTGGTAATATATTTAAGAATTATCTTTGAAATGACATGTTATTGCAAGAATTTGGCTACTGCAATCAGAAGATAGGTACTCTTTTAGATCCTAGTCCAAAATTTCTTATTTCCCTTGAAAGGCCCAGTACTTCATCAGAAAATTGGCACTATTAAAGAACAAACACAAGGGAATTTACTGTCTGGTGGACTCATGCTGGGAAATGAGAATATTCTAGACACTGCTGGAAGTACATGGTGAGACATGTCTTGAGTTTTCCCAAAGTACAGCAAATGTATTTATGTATTGTCTCTATCAACTTCTATTTAAACTCTTTTCAGGTAAATCTGAAGATAAAATTCACCTTGGAAATTACTGAATGTTACCACAGCTATTTTGAAGGGAATTATATTAAAAAAAAAAAATCTATGAACAATAGAGGACAGAATGCACAGATTTGTTTGAAAGATGGCTTAAAAAAAAAAGCATCCTAGAAATATGCCAGTAAAATAAATGGCAATATTCTCTCTTATGCCGTGGATAAAAAGACTGTGAAATGAAGATGCTGTCCTTTGTCTGAAATTACAATGTTAAGGTAATCTTTCAACATCCTTACAAATGCCAGTAAATAATTAGGGCTCTGGAGAATATGTTTTACTGTCAATAAATTTAAGTGTGTGCTTAATATCAGGCTTTCAAGCTGCTGCTTTAATTTCAGTCGATGTTCTGTTGCACTGGGCTTGAAACTACCTTAAAGCATAAAGTCCCTCTAAAACTACTCCTCCTTGCCTCAGATAAATAAAATTGGAATCAGTGCACTTGCCCATCAGAAAAAAAATTAATTCAAATAACACCCTGAAAAATTGGTTAATATCCCATTCATTTGTATTCATGAGATACAGGTGTCTTTAAAATACCTCAATGTAGGAACTAATATTTATGGTATCTGTTTTCTTCTTGATTATGAGAAATGCCCTGATGATCTTCCAAAACTGTCAAAAACCTCTGTACCAGAAAACATGAAACTCTAATCATGTCACAAATTAGAAGTGATCAAACCTCCAAACTGGTGAGGAAACGAAAGTGGGGAAAAAAGCAGTGGAGTATAGCTGAGAACAGGATGTGATCCTTTGTTAACCTAACAGCCAGACTGATGCAAAATTGCATACATTTAAAAAAACTGAGTTTCCAATGACAGCCACATTGGGACAATATTTGTTATTTCACATCAATTCTGCTGGAATTGGGCATCATTTTTTTTTCTTTCTTTTTGTAAATCCTTACATCTGGCAGTAGAACAGTTTTCCCTTGCTAAGGTTTCTGCATGTCAATACATGTACCTCCACATTACTATGAATTGCAAGTCTGTAAAATTGCATCTATTTCTTGTTACTCAGTTTATTTTGTAACTTCTCTAAAATGAGCAACCTTCATGGGAGGGAAAGAAGAATATCTACCCTCTGAGCTCTGAGCAGGAATGTTGTGCACAGTAGCAGACCTGCTGGGCGACCAGGCTTAATGGCTGAAGTTAGATATAAGCTCTTCAGGACTAGTAAATCAAGCAAAGTGCTTCTAGTTTTAGTTTGAAAATAAAATTGCAATTTGCAGTAGAGAACGTTATATTCCAATTATGTTTCTGTAGTTAATCCAGTGGCAGTGTTTCAAAATCATAAAAGTTTCATCCTTCTAAAAAGAGCAGTTCTTCATACATACAGAGGAGATGCTTTAATTAGAAAGTGAAAAATCTTAATATATTCATACTCAAGCAGGCTACTCAATGCTTTTCATATCCATCATGGTGGCATGGAGATAAGTCTAAAATACATAATTCTAGTTTGAATCATATTCTTGTCCTTATTTAAAGCCCATTTTATATATCTGAAATGGAAGTGCAGTTCACTTGTTTCTAGGTAAGACCAGAAGCACACTTGTTATTTTTATCCTTTTGGTTACCACAGTTCATTATTTCATTTTGTTGCTTTAATATGAACCTACAGGCTGCTCTGGTAGGTGTGCACCAGCTTTGTTATAGTAATTGTTTTTCTGCCCTTAGCTGCTTTTCAATTTGTTGTACACGAGCCAGGTGTGGGTGCTCAAAGCCTGTAATAGTCCTGAGGAACCTCTGACACGCCCCTGAGCCTGGGCTTTGCCACCTGACTGCAGATGGTCTGACGTGCAAACTGCAAACAGAAGAGACCCTGGATTTCAAGTCAGATGTCCTTATACCCTCTCCTTCCCTCCTGTGTCTCTGCAGGTGATGGGTAAAGATGTTTGGCAGCTTTCCCTGACTTCAGCCTTGATGGTGTCCAGCACAGCGGGAACACGCGAGGAAGAGGAGCAGCTCTTGAAGGAAGCTGCACATTCCCCATCCATGGAGTGGGCACAGCCCAGCTGATCTGAGAGGAGGTGGCTTGGGGCTGACAGCTCAGTGCTCTCGAGCATTCTCAGCCACACAGCTGAGATGGGGACAGGAAGCAATTAGTCACCACACTCCTTGTGCTCAGGAGAGCACTGGCTTAGCCCAGCTTGGGTTATAATTGTATACTTTTCAAAATCTCAGAACATGTTAGTGCCTATGGGGTGAATTGTAGCAGTAACCACTGCAGTTATCAGATAGTCATATAAATTAGAGTTACTGCCAGCAATTTAGTCTTGAAATTAAACTATGCAAGTGGTAAATTGGCACTAAGGAGCAGACTATGGGACTCACAGTTGGGGGCTCAGCTGACTGAGGTCAGATTTCTCTTTGTTAAATGTCAATAGCTGGCATTTAAAAGAGACAATCTATACAAACCAATAAGACAGGGAATGAAAGAACTGCTGTTTAAAATGTCAAACTATTTTAAATCAAAACAGAAATCCAGATAATTTACAAACTAAATCTGACCTTTTGTATTTGGAATATTTATGCTGTAGCTGTGCATTCAGCAACAGAACTTGTAAAACTTGAGAGCCATACATCTGTGCATGCATCTTCATCAACAGTAATTTGCAGATGGAAATAGATTTTATTGGACTGACTCTCAGCTGGAGCAAATTGAGAGAACTTTTCTGAATCCAATACTCTGTTGACTTATATGTGCTAAAATACGACCTCAAGTTTCTCTTCTGGACAATGAGATACCAGTTTATTGGCAAAACTATATATAGTTCCCATAATTTATCTACAAGTATTGTTTTAATAGTATAGTCGCACTAGTTCCTGATCATAGATGGTCATAGAGGAAAAGAAACCTCCCCAGGTGTAAAATAAAAGCAATGGGAAAAAATATTCAAGCCTCCATGCTTGAAGAATATGTCTGTGGGTTAATGTTATGACACAAAAAGCATTTACAGGGTTTTTTTTACTAACGCTTTGAAATGTGTTGGATTGCTTGTACTGAGGAGTGACTTACTGTGCTTCTCCACAGACTGGGCAGCCACAAAAACTGCACAGTGGAGTGGCAGCGTGGGTTTGGAAGTGCTGCTCTGTGATCAAGCAGACTTTGTCTGCCTGGGGCTGTGTTGCTACAAACTGGCGGCAGTCACAGGATGAATTAAGGGTGTAGACGCTTCACTGGGAATATAACACACTACAGACTGACCTGAAATGTGGCACTTCTATACCAGCTGTGTGAGAATGAACCCAAATTAGTTTGCCCTTTTCCCATCTGAACAACCACAATGTGTTAGCAATCGCAAGAGTCAGAGGTATTAATGTCTAAACCCTGGGAGCCAGAACATTCAAAATATCCTTTCAGATGGCATTTACAGTTCAGCTCTCAATACATGAGGGTGCACATTCAAAGAGGATTACACATTAGGAAGTGTAACACTTAAAACCTGAACAATTAATTCCTTTAAAATTTGTATTCTCCTTCTGTGTAGGCAGTTAATAAAGGAGGGACTTACCACTTTGTGGATTTAGTACATGGTGTTTGTTTATAGACCAGCCACCCAGATTTGAAGCATCCATTTCAAAGCCTTGAAGGATTACTGTTCTCTTCTCCCACAGAATAAAATCAGGACATGTTTCATATTCATATCCCACCGACACTGCAAACAAATAATTAAAAATCTCTCAGTCTACCTTTTTCTCTGTGAACTGCTAGGCAATTTTTCATTCCAGGTTTTGATATTAATCTGTCAAGTAATGATGCCACTAATTTTCCTCTGCCTCATGCTATTGTATGGTATTTTTTTGAAAAAAGGGTTTTAAGAGATTATTATGTTATTACAGCTATGGTTACTACTGCTTCAAAGCAGAAAATAGTCTGTGATATCAGTTATGGATTTCATAAGATTATAAATCTCCTCCAATGACTCCTGACTTGTTTACTGCATTTCTGCTAATTACCTGAATAACAGCTTAAATAGAAAAGAATCCATGCTAAAACAAATTGGTTTTAATTTGTTTGATGACTGTAAAAATTATAGTTAGGCAGAAATAGATTGACAAGCTGAACATTTCTAGAATTACACATTTATCTTACAGGCTTGCATATTTCCAAAATACCTGATGAAAAATCTTGAATTTCCCTAAGGATGGTGGGTCTTGGGAACTCAAATTGATTAAAACCCTTTTCCTTTAGTTTCCATAAAACAAATCAAAACAAAACTTCAAAATTTCTGATATCTCTAACATACCAACCTTTCAAAAAAATTATTTATCTCCAACTTCACTAGATTTCAGTGAAACTCATTCATAAAGGAAGAATATTTTTTTGACACCAAATTCCATAATTTTACCTAGGGAATATTGAAATAGTTCAACTTTTCCAAAATAAAAATGTTTAAAAAAAGATTTTAAGATACAAAATTAAAAAAAAATTAAACATTTTTAATAGTTTCTTTCCACTTTTTTCTACGTAATGCTTTAGGTATATTTTACTTAAACCATAGATAGTTTTAATACCGCCTAAATTTCATTACTGTATGCAATCAAAATATTTTGACCAGCTCCAACAGGGAACATTTCTGTTTGTAAGATAAATGTTTTATGGCAAACTAAAAGCTGTGCTTTACAGTAACAGCTCTAGAGCTCCTTCACCATTTTAGCAAGAACCTATTTGTGCAGCTGAACTCTGACTTGTAAAAATCACATTTCCTTAAGTACTGTAAATATTGTGCATTTCAAACATTACAGGTTTCAGTTTGAGGGTCCAGCAGCCACTTTATCCAATTCTTCTGTTACAGGAGCTCTTACAACCAACACCAGCAGAGCTTCTGGGCACCTCCCTGAGCTGAGAGCCCAAGAAAGGGCAGGGAACTTCCAGAACAGCCACATCCTGTGCTGGGATGAGTCTGAAGGGTTCAGTAAGGAGCACACTGAGGTGTTAATGCAGAGAGATAAAGGGCAGATTTGTCCTAGGAAGAAACCTCACATTTGCCACCTACACGTTAACATCTTTCCTCCAGTCATGTGCCTAACACATTCAATCCTGGGTCAGCTGTGTGTGCCCTTTAACACAGCCCCTCAGCTGTTATTCAGAGCAAAGAACGCTGCTTTGTCATCTCAGTTGTTACTCTGAGAAAATGGCCTCTTGTGAGGAGCTTGTGGGGACTGGACACATGCCAGCAAACATTTCTCCAAGTTTAAACAGAAGCATTTGCATGTGGAAATATGCTCAGAAAGTCTTGTTTTCTGTAACTGGTTATGTGATCAGTGCTGTCAATAACCCTGAAGAAAAATATAGATGTTTATAGTATTTAGAAAACCAAAAGCAGATGGTTATAATCCTGAGTTCTAGGACTTCAACCTGCTCTAATTTAATTTAATTAAAATGAAAACTGAACAGAATGCATTATTAAATATTGGTAATATACTGGCAGAAGAAATTATTTTGACAAAAATTCATATAATGGATGCAGATAAAGGTCCCTTAATAACTACTGTGTGTCAAATTAAATAAAGCTTTATTGGAATCTAACAAAGCATGCGAGTAATGCTCTTAAAATATCAAGATTTTTGCTCCTATTTTGAAAGAAGCATAATTAACCTAACTTTAAGGAAAAGGAAAAAAAAACCAATTAAATAACTTAATAGTTGTTACCCAGCACTATTGTGTAAGCTTTATTCATATTTAAACACATGAAGCTCATCTACTCCTAATTTGGGAAAATAACTACAGTATCACTTCATGACATGCTATGTATTTGAATTAAAATGTTTTAAAGTCCAAATATGTACTGAATCATTGGAGGGCTCTTAGATGGTGCAGTGGGAGCAGTGTAGTCAACTGCTCCCTCTCAGACATGAGACAGTGCCAGCCTCTGGACACAGGGCACACATAGTGGTGCTGAGGAACGCCCCAGGTGGCACCTGTGACCCACCTGGTCCTGCCTGATCACCCATGGGAGTGCCGAAGGGCAGGCTGGAATATTGTTTTATTTCTGGATTTGCACAAATATGTGCCAACAACTCACTTGATACCTTCCCTCGCTGCAAAAACAAACAGAACTGGTATCAGCAACGGGACAAGGCTGGATCTGCCCCCTCACAGGGTCTCTTGTAGCTCTGAGAAGGGCACTGCTGCTCCTTGCCACACACCACACCTGGGATGTTCAGAACCTTGGTGCCAGCGCCAGCACCGGACTGACCCCAGGAAAAAGTTGTCCACCCATCTGCAGATGTGAGCCAGAAGTGAAAGATCAGTTTCACATGGGAGAGATGATGCAGAAGTTCTGGAGATCTTACACCCCCAAGGTTGGAGTTTGGACTCCTTTAGGCCAATGCAGCGTGTGAGGTACGCTGGAATGAGAAGACCTGAGCTTCTGCATGAGCATTCATAACAGATCAGGAAACTAATGAAGCCAAAAATGTATCACTTATTCCTTGGTTGCTTCAGTTTTCAGCTGAATTTGTTCCTGATCTGGCTCATTTCATGATCAAATGAATGTGAGTGGTGGCCCATGGGTAAGGAGAGAACGTGGGAATGTCCCTGCAGGCAGCAGCTCGTGTTGTGCGTGGTCAAGGAGACAGCAGGACCACAGCTCTGGGAAAAGCTTCGTCTGACCTTTCCATTGCATATTGCATTATGTAATCATACTCCACAGCTTGGTCTCATAACCCATCATGGACATCCCTGTCTATGCTTGCATCATTCTCAGGAAAAGGCTATAATGCTCCTTTTCCCCATTGCCCCCCACAGAGCTGCCTCCAGACCACCTGTCTGGGAGCACACAGTAACGCTGTCACACACCCAGAGGCCCTGGGAGCTGCAGAGCCTGGCTGGCATCTTTTGCCTCTGCACAGGCCACTCTGCCTGCATGGACAGCACAACAGATTCTGAAGGAAGCTCCTGGCTGCCCCTCAGAACAGCATTTTCACATGTGGAATGAAGCATATTCCTTGTGAGGGTGCATGGCTCTGCTACTCTTGCCTGACAGCCTGATCTGCCAGTGCTGCTGCTTATTATTGCCCTAAAAAAAAGCAAACAGAACTGCTACCAGAGTGAATGGGGTTGATTCACAATACGAAGCTTTGCTTGTAAAGTAAGTAATTCTAATACAAAGCATCTATTAGTCCATTAAACAGCATGGCATCAAATTAACTTAAAAAAACAGAAAGCCCTTAAAAAAACAAATCATGAAATTAATGAAAAAAAATGCTGGCTAAATAAAATGTGTTTGCACAGACAGCACTTTTGTAGCAATTCTCAGAATAGCCTGGGCTGCTTGCCTATGAAACATGATGATTTTTGGATGAGCATCTTTAAGCAACAAATCAATTAGTTTTAACTATTGGGGACATGAAATGTAGTAAGAAAAGATGCCCAAAAGTTAGAATTTTGCAAACCCTAAGCGGAAATGACATTTTAAATGTCACAGCCAAAAAATGACAGAAACAATGACACACCGAAGGTCATATTCAGAGTAACATTCAAAAGCAGAGACAGCTGAATTTAATGCCATTAGTACA
Organism: Vidua chalybeata; assembly: GCF_026979565.1. NCBI lineage: Eukaryota > Metazoa > Chordata > Aves > Passeriformes > Viduidae > Vidua > Vidua chalybeata. The sequence continues at coordinate 9,855,556 of NC_071543.1, read as the reverse complement.
TAACCATTCTCTGAGGGAAAAGGGAGTTTTCAAATTGATTAAATTAGAAAGATGACATTGGAAGAACAAGAAAATAAATGTTCTTGGGAAATCATACAAGTCACTTCAGTGACTTTAGCTAAAAAGGCATTTGATTTTAAAAGAATGTAGGAATTTATCTGCCATATTTTCCTGGCTTGATGTATGCGAGTGCTTCTGCTTACATCAAGGTGATTCTACATACCCATTGCCTCAGCCAGACCAGAAACCTTCTGTCCATATATATCTGTCTTATTCCAGGCAAACGTGTACACCAAATTGGCTGCAGCAGGAAACCATTTCTGAAGCAGACGACCTTCTACAGCAACTATCAGATGGACTTTTGCCATTCCAGAAGGGATGGTTGTGTGTGTCAAAATAATGCGCAGCAAAGTTTTATACCCCGGCGTCCGACTACTGAGATAACTGAGCTTCACAAAACTTGAAGGAATTGCGATTTCCTCTTGGACCACCTTGGAAAAAAAACATCATTATATCTATAGCCAAGAAAAATGTAAAACTGTAATAGTAAGAGTAGCTAATTATTTTATGTTTCACAATTATGATGTAAACACAGGAGCACTGAAACAACTGGGTTCATTTCAGCAATGCAATAGTCAGGCACACGACAAAATGTCCAACATCAGACACTGTGTGGTCAACTTACTGGATGGCAGGCTGTCTGTTTGATAAAGAGCCTCTTCCTGTGATGCTTTACTCTTATCTACACTGGGGAGCAAATACTGCATCTGTGCACATATTCTTACATACAAGCTGTACAGCTTTACTTTTTCTTTATTACTTGGTTTACTTAGTAAGTGCTCTTAACTGGAATACAGTTTTTTTTTTTTTAAATATACACACACCTTCTATCATATACATTATGATGTTAAGATACATCTTGCTTTGGAGACAATAACTTTAACATGGAGAGTGTTAAGAAAGGCAACAACCCTTCCTGCTGAACCATCTGTGCAGTCAGGCCAAGCTCCAGCAAGAAGGGGCACAGCATATGAAGGAGCAGCATTAGGAACCTAGCAAGCTAACTGGGGACACACAGCAGTGAGGATGAAACAGCCTGAGCATCAGAGTCATCTCGCTCACAGGTAAGTCCCCAGGGAGTGCAAACAAACTCAAATCCCAGGGCCCTGCTGTCAGTGCTGCTGTCTGAACCACCTGGATTAAAGCCAGCTTGGATATGTCCACTGCGGGGTGGTTTCAATTCCCACTGCAATGGAGATGGGCCCTCAGCAACTAGAAGGACTGCAAAGGCTCTGAGCTTGTTAGGTGAAAAGAGAAATTTGGCCTTGACCTTTTGAATGATATGGGCTTTGGAGCTACAAAAAGGGATTTAGCTCCTGAGAGAAAAGAGCTGTTCTGGGACAGACTGTGAGGAAGAACAGGCAAGAGATGAGAACAGCTTCTTGGAGGATGCTACCACAGTCACTCAAAAGCCACCTGAAAACTAGACTGTGGTTAACAAGGTTAACGATGTTAGTGCATTTCTGTACTAATGAATCAACCATGAATCAACCATCATGCTTGGAAAAAGACACACTGTTTTGTTTGTATTTTCCAGTTTTAAATTTGCCTTATTTAACAATAGATTACTTAACTTTCAACCAATTTTATTTACACACTGCAACAGTATCACTGTCACAGCATTGCTGCAGTACAGCTGGAGGCCTGCCAGCACTTGTCATTTCAACATATGAAATGTAGTGTTGCCAGGGAAATCCTGCTCCCTTATTGTTCCTGGTTTGCAGTGTTCCCCTTCTTTCCTGCTGACATCCCAGCTGCCCTCTCTGTCATACATCTGACATTCCTTTTCATTTTTTTAATAGAAAAGTAGGAAAAATATTCATACATTAATACATGCTAATGTATCTCTGTCTCCTATTATTCTCAGTTAATTTTTGCTCAATTCCCAGAACCATACAACGAAACTCAACACTCTAAGAAACCTCCAATGGGAAAAAAAAAAAAAAAAAGGAAATAACTGGGGAAGGGTTTCTGAGTAGACTGCATCTTTGAGTACCCCACTGTTCAAAGAAGACCAAGGCATACCTCATGTGGAGCACTGTGACCCAGTTTTTCCTTACTGGTGTGCAGCAGTTATTCTTAATTTATGTTCATTAGTTTCACTTAGTACATTCTGTGAAGCAATGCTATGACCATCAACTGGATGAAGCATGATAATAGTTATGAAGTGTTTAAACATAATTCAGTTCAAGCAGAGGTGTCTCACATGTAGAATAAAGTAGCAACACTTTTATGAGGATATGGGTACCCCTCAAGGTATATTCCAGGCTTGCTTGGTGAAATTAAAAGAGAACCCAGAAGAGGTCATATCCTTTAAAAACTAACTGCTCAACAACATACTAAAGGGCATTAATTAAGGGCATTAATATGACCTGAGCTGTGTTTTGTTGTGTGCTCAACTCTCACATCGTCTTTTAAGTCCCATGTAAAACAACAGTTAATTACAAGGTTAATTAGAAATTACTTTTAACACTTAAGGGAGTGTCAAGAAAAAATACATTGAAATTAAAAAAGAAGTCCTAAGGATCATATTAAAATTGCTCTCTCTACCTTGGTAATAAGCAATCAACGTAATAAAGCCCAAGAATCTGACATAAAGCTGTGTGTGAATGGATGAAACGCCCCTAGGAATGTTCAAAGCATCTCACACTGATGTTTGGGAAGTTGTACTGTTCATCTGCAAGTAGGAATGGTTTTGTGCATCACTACCAACAAATCAGGATTTCAATAATAATTCATGTTAGCATTTCCCCCTTTCTTCTACTTGAAGGTAAGAAATAAAGCACTTTTAAATATTAAAAAGTAAAGAAAGAATAAAGACAACAGAATCTTGTTAAACAGTGCCAAATAGATATGCATTGGTGGTATTCTGCCAAGTGAATGACATTACAGCAGTTACTTGCTCACTGTCTTTGAAGATTGTCTAAACCTGGTTCTGCAACAATTTAGAAGTCTTTTTAATTTAGAAGCCTTTTCATTACCTGAAGTTCTGGAATAACAGTTCCTCTTTCAGGACAGGACCCTCCAAATGCTGTCAAGGGGGAAGGGAGTACAATTGGATTGGGACTGATAAAACTACTGATGTCACATGATGGTGTGTCCGACTCTGTTCTTTGCATCACGACTTTGTCTACAATGATAAATCTATTCCAAGGCAACCAAAGTGTTCTTTTTTCAGATATGAAAGGAGATCTGTCAAAAACTAGAGTGACAGAGATTCCTCCAACAGCCACAAGGTCAAAACTGGAAAAGAGAAAACAAATATTTGTTTCTTTTTGTTTTTTTCCATCACATTACCACACCTTTCAATGCATCACAAACAAAAACTTTATGTTCGTTATTATAGCTCTTAATTTAATATGCGAAATCATTCAAGTGTACATTCCTTGTACACCTTGATATCCACAAGGAAGCTTTACCTCTGTGTGCTTTCTCCCTGTATGCATCAACACCAAGGCACAGAATTTCACTGTTACTTGGCCTCTCTCCCCTCTATTTATCAGCTACCATCAATACTAATGAGCCATCTGTAACAGAAGTGTCAACCCAGTTGCTCTGGTTTATATGAAAAGACATTCCTATCCCAGAAAAAGGATGCCACTCATCATCTATGCAGGAAGAGCATGCAGAATAAGGCTTAAAGCCTGTTAGGCCTTAGCTCTATTAACATAACCCTTTCCCTTCTTCTAAAAGCAGCAGGAGGAAAAGGTTGAGTACACTGAGCATATGACCTCCCTGCACAGGATATGAATTTTTTGGGAAAGATGGTGATTAATTGCACTGAGAACTGACTCAGCTCTTGAACACAAAGAGGGTGATCCTCTGGGAGCTAACTGTGAAGAATCTTTGGCACATCTGGGCTGCAAAACAGTGGGACATAGAAGGTATGATGTACAGTCTCAATTTCCAGAGTTTCTGACATCCACAGTCAGGAAACACAAGGTAATATGGAAATAGCTACTTCACTCTCTGTATTACTGAATGCATCTATTATGGAGGTTTTTGATGGTAACAAACTGTGATAAGAAGTCAGACTTAATTATGCATATCTCATCACATTTCCCAAATGACACCGATTACATTCACAGCAAAATACAGGTAGCATATTTTAATGCAACAACTTTATCCAGGCTAGCATAAGGAGGAAATGATAATTACCAACTTTCACTAGTGTGATTTGAAAGTCAATAAACTAAGGTGAAATAAATATGCACGCTCCTTACTTTTATAAATTGGGAAAGCCAAACAACAACAACAACAAAAAAAAAAAACAAAAAAAAACCAAAAAAAACCAAAAACTGTGGAAACAGTGACAAATTGCACCACTTCTTCCCTGCTAGAAGACAGCTTCAGATTTCTTGTAATTCACAATCCAGCCAAGGAAGATGAAGTCTTAAACAGCCCTTAAGAGCTTAATTGAAGTTCAGGAGCAAGTCATGACCCTATTGCAAATGGATGGCCAGCCCTGGAGTGTAATATAGAATATATTGAAACCTCACCTGCTTTGAGAAATGAACTCAGTCCTGTGAGGGTGGGGAAGAAGGGGAAGCCAGGGCTGGTTATGGAACAGCAATTTAACCATCTGTCTTTGGAAAGAGTCTGTTCCCACTTTTCCTTGTGTGCCTCAGGTGATGAACTAAAGGATTTGACTTCATTGACACCTCAATAAACTACTTGGATGATTCGCACTTAACAACAAAAAAAATTGCAGGAAGACTGGATATTTCCTGGAAAACCTGACTCGTGAAAATATTCCAATGTCAAGAAGACCTGGCACATTTTGACTCCAGGAGTTTGAATGTCACTGTAATTTTGTTGCAGTTCAGGTTTTTTTCTTCTCTTTCTTCTTTGGTCCCTTCACTACAGAGAGCTCCAATCAACTGTGCTCTCAGAGCAGGCGGCCAGATGTCGTCCTCAAGCCACACTGAACTGTGATGTCTATGAAAATTTTGTACATGAATAGAAGTTGGCAGATGGCCTTAACTACACAAACCTAAACCAGTGGAGGATAATACATGAAAGCCTGACCTTCCATCCTGTCGACTGATGGTGTATCCATACTCATTGTGGTGCAGGAAACTGACGTTCACTCCAACCAAAGGTGTTCCATCGATTGCTACAACCTGGCCTCGGATGACACACGCCCGTCTGTAACAAGAAGAGTAGAAGACAACATGTTACAAACACGAGGAGGATGAGAAGGGCATTGATTTCAGAAACTGGGCTGGGTTTTGGTTCCAGACAGACAGAACCACCCTGATATCAGAGTGACTGTTGATTTTTGGAAGAGAAATCATATAAGCCCAAAAGATTGATTTGAAAAAGCATTCTCCCATAAGGATGACACACAGACTCTCCCATGAACTGTTGGTCTAGAGAATATATTTCTGTTTCCTCACATACTTTAGGGTACTATTTGTTCTGCCACTGAACGGCACTGCAAAGGTTTCACTGATAGTGTGATTTAGCTTGCTGCAGCTCTAGGGAGTGATGGTTTGTGAAAGGAGAGAATGAAACCTCATTCTCTGCTGCTAGGTATAGGCAGGTATAGGGCATTGCTGCCTATTAGAAAAAAGCTGAACTAATGTGATCAGGCAGCAGTGAGACACATGGGCTTCAGTGAACTTCAGAAAGTTATATAGGTAAATTCACAGGGTGCCTAATCAAGTGTAACATATATTTTTCTCAATCCCCCATTACATGTGATGCTCTTCTAAATTCCCTCTGGGATGCATCAGACTTGCACCCACTTTCCACTTTATCCTCACATTCCAGTGAAGAGGTTGGAACATGGCAGCACAGCAGAAGACATCAAAGTCAATGGACAGGAAAGTGAACTCATTACTAAGTGTGTCTAATCGGAGGCTAAGAGGATCACAGAATCATAGAAAATGAGAGCTGAAAGGAAATACAAGACTTTATCTTGTCCATTCCTTTGCCTCGGGTTAGATCAACTATGCCTACATCAGTCCAGACAGATGCTTGTCTAACTTTATAAGCTCACCAAGTTACCCATTCCAATGCCTCTGTATATGAGTGCTCTACTCATGGCAAGTTCTTCCTGCTGTCCAATTTGAACCCCTACTGCTGTCCTTTCAGACCACTGCTTTCACCTTAGTCACAGAAATGGTGAAGAAATTACTCTTTTTCTTAGCTTTAGCCTCTTACCTATCTGAATAAAGAAACATACAGTAATCAGGTCTCCTAAGGATGAGAAAAGTAAGATGTAAAATATCCTTATGATGTAGATTAGGACTTAGTGGGATTTTCTAAGTGCTTACACAGCTACATTCCACTGAAATTCCTCCCAGTATTTTTGCTCCAGGCTGTCAGCTACACCACACCTCCACTGGCTGAACCAACCCAGATCTTGGAAACTCATGAAACTACTGCAGCTTTTTCCTGGAACTGCGGTTTGAGATCATAATGAAGTGAACAGTGTATGCAGAAGTCTTTTGGTAGCATTAAGACATTTAGGCTCAAAGCCCATACAATACTTATGAAGTTAACTGGCATTAATTACTCAATATAAATGACAAGTATAAATTTAGGCAGTTATGTTTCTTTCTCAATTTGAAAATTTGTGGCAAACCTCAACAGACATCCACTGCACAGTGAATGTGTGATCTAAAGGAAAAAATTTAATAGCTCCTCAGACAACAGTTATTTAGGAGTCTACATATGAATTTAAAAAATATACCTAGAGAGATTAATTGATCCAATGATCCATGATCCAATGAAATCATATGCAGAAACTGGAGAACATAAATTTCTGAAAATTTTGACATGCTTCTTAAGATCCCATTCTCCCAAGCCACTAACAGGACACTGATTTATCACCATGATATCATCAAACCCATCTGGCTATGACTTGAGGAAACACAACTGGTAAAAATTAACCTCTTTGCCAGTACACCATTCACCACAGTTGCTAATAGGAATTCCATGCTCCCAGGCCACGAAAAGATGCTGATAAATCCTAGAGGAATGGGAGATGCTGCATTACTGCCAATATGCAAAACAAGAGTTCTGATTTATCACCTATTCTGTTTTCTACAGTAAGGAAAGTGGTTGTGGCCCTATTTGTAGCCCAAAATCTGCTGCTCCACTGAAGCAACTGAGCTCCTGTTTGTTTCAACAGACTCACAAGAGTCACTCAAGAGAACAGCCAGGTCAAATTACTCTTTGATTTCTTAGAGCAGAAAATACATGTTTATATTATTTTCCCATATTTCTAACTCAACAAATGTGCATTTTCTTTTTTAATACCTTTATTAGTGCACTCCATATATTTACAACACACTTAGGTGTGAGAGTGAGACCCCTGGGAGTAATCATTATTCAGTGCATTATTCTTGCACTCCTGTTTGTTCATTCCACACAGACCTGTCTTCTGACACTACTCCGTCCTCGTATTTTATCAAGCACACAGATTTGTATGATAAAAGCTCATCAAAATCTCCATTATTTCATCCATGTTCTTTCTTTCCTTTACTCATTCACTTTACTTCCCATTATTCATAAATAATATTAAGAGACTTATCTTTCAACATTCTCCTTTTTTATTCATCATATTTTACAAGCCACTCATATTTACAGTATGTGATAAAGACACATAAACCTCATTATTCTACATTTATCTGTACTGGATTGTCTTTCTAATCTCTTAGATTTTAAATGTCCTAAGCCTGCCTCTGTGCTCCTACATTTATCCTCATTATTTAAGGTCTCTTTATGACCTACTCTAAGTTGAAGAGTCTTCTCTGGCCTCTTTTTGAATTACCAGAACCTACTAAATCTTTGACTAAGCATTGGATCAGAATTAGCTTTAATTCTGGCATTTACTGCAGCTATGAAAACATTTTTCAGTTACTTCACGACCAGCACGAGTCTCCAAGGCTCCTTACCAAGGAGGTAACCAAGAGCCCCAGCCTGCAGCCAGCTCCCCTTGTTTCCCAGTGCCCTGGCAGCTCACAGAGCACATCCCACATCCCCAGGCATGCTGGCATGCAGGTTCCCTGCAGTTCTGCTGCTCAAAGAACACCTCACTTAATTCCTTCCCTCACAGAGCTTTTAGAGCATGTTCCCTGCAGTGATGTCCCTTCCTAGGCAACTGCCACTTCACGCTTCCTTGCTTCAACATCCATCCTCTTCCCTGATGAGCTGGAGGCCTTGCTACCACTCACTGCTTCTCTTCATCTGAGCAGAGAAACCTCTAAAGATCATGATGTCTCCTCAGTGCACTGTACTTTCTGCCTCTAAGACTTATTCCACACTCTTGTGACTGCCCTGCTTTGCTTTCTCACGGGGGATAACTTGTACTATCTGTCCAACAGCCACCTATTTGTGATGATTGCATAATCTCAGACCTAAGGCTTTCCAAGCTGTTTTAACCTGAAAGTAAGTGCAAAAATGTCTTTTCTAATTTGGTGAAGCTGGGCAAGAACATGTCCCTGATAAGCTGCCTTAGTGTTTTCAAATGCATTAAAAATATTCCCAGTCCCCTGGCAAGCTGTACTAAATCTGCAACTCCAGAGGGAGCAGTTGGCTTTTTGAGAGGAAGATGAGATTCCCAGGGGGTTGCAGGTGGCCCAAAAGAAGTAGGATTCCTCTGTCAATGCTTCATGGGTCATTCCACAAGTAACTGAGGAACTCACTACTTTGTGGATCTCAGGTCTCTGCTGTCAGGCAGTTTGACATCTCTAATTTAAAATATGAACTGAAGTTTAAATTTCAGATGTATTCTTCCAGTACTTGTAAAGCATTTTATTATTGTACCACCATTTTGCCTTGCTCTGCTGCTACTTACCTGCTATTTTTTTGGTTTTGTTTTGAATGTTAAGTCTCCAATAAGCACCTCAGGCTGAGACATTAGGCTCAGATATGGAACTCTGTCAAGCAGCTTGTGAGTTTGCAAGTGTCACATTACCAGAAGATGTCATTTACTGTATTACATTTCTGATTTAAATCTTCAATGAGAGAAATGAAGCTGACGGCTAGTGAGGTACATTCGTTTCTTCCTGCTGACAATGTTGCTGTAAGCAGCATTTGAAGGGTAATTAATTCAGTACCATACACTGGACCCTTTTCGTGGGCAATTTGCAGTGAGTCAAATAGCTTGCCAGCAGCATGCATTGAAACAACAACAACAAAACCTCAGCAAAGAAACAAGCAAAAAACTTTCCTGAGAACAGAAGTTGACAAAAACATTATAATCTGCTACACTCTGCTACATGCAGTAGGTTAAAACCATGCCTGATGTAAGCAAGTACATTTTCATTTATCCAGAATGTCTCTAATCTGCCTTTCAGCATGTCACAGTTCAAGTGGGAATTTGTGAAAACCCAGTGCATATGACATAGCTTTGACAAAACAAAAAATAAAATGTTTTGCAAACATGTAGCCCCTTGACATTATTTTTGGTGTGGTCTTTACCCACGGCTCATGCAACATCCTGACTGTACTGTATAAGTCAAATGTTTAAATATTAGACCTAAGCTAAAGCCCAAGATGCAAATGCAGAGGGATAGATGTCTCAAGCAGCTGTCAGAACAATTATTTTTAGTATTTCAGATTCTTTAGAAAATTCCAGGATATGGTGGAGACCAAACACTTGCAGTCTGAAGGACAGAGATACTCTTCACCATTTTGATAGCTTTCCAAGATCTAATCAACATCATTTTGTCTCCAGCAAGAGACAAAACATCATGCAAACATCACCCATATTAGAGTTCCACCGACTTGTGGTATATCAAAACACTGCACAATGTCATTTGAATCGGAAGACTGAAAACACTGGATAGATGTCTCTCCCTTAATGCTTCTAATGGCCTCCGAGATGTCTTGTAAAGGGAAATGAAAAAAAAAAAAAGAAAAAGGCAGATAGGGCTTTGCAAAATTGGAGCACCAGTGGGAATGGATGGCAGTGCTCTGACATAAATATATGCCACTATTACATCCAATCCTTCCAACATTACATGCTGAACCATCAGTGTTATAAAATCAGTGGCATTGCAGGCAGCCATGAGTTAATATCATCTGCCTAGACACAACCTTTTCAGCAATAGCCCAAAGGAGATTAAAACCCCTCAAGCATTCTTTCCACATAGGCTGGATCACAGATTTCTGATGTTTTTTACTGTAGCAGCAGTTGTCTTTCTATATTTTTTTCAGTAATCTTAATTCCCAGGAGAAGAACTGACACAAGATGACAGTCAGATTGGCAATGTCAGAGGAAGATTTCTAAACAGAAGCACCACAGTTTAGCTATTGCCTCTTTCAGAGACCCTGCTTATCTCTCATCCTTGAGTAAAATTCCAGCAGTTCTTAATAGTATTTGACTTATGGATGAACAATATTTCAACAGCCTGGAAGACTCAAGGATCAAGCAAAGTGTGGACTGAGGAACCCTTTGGGGTGCCCAGTACATTGCAGATTACTGTTGACAAACCTCAGAGACACAGCCTGCCACGAGTCTCCAGGCACTGCCCTGACTCCAAAGATGCAGCCATCCTCATCTGAATCCCAATGATCTTCTCAAACTAACGATGAATTTGTCTACAGTGGGAGGAAATGGTGTCTGGGTGTCAGTGATACACCAATGCCAGCAGAATCCTCAGCAGCAGAAGTCAGAAGCCATGGTGAGGGTGGGCTGCTGCTCCCACATGGAACTTCGCTGCTCTTCAGCCTTCAAAGGCATGGCAGTTATCAGGGTAAAGAAATGAAATACTCAGAAAAAGCTTTTAAATCCAAGTTAAATCCCATCAATGATAGCTTTAAAAGATCAATTCCTTATATCTATAAAAGCGCGTTGATGGGATTATGTACAATCTGGCTGCTAACATTTGCAGTGTCACAGAACACTGTACAGGCAACTTGAGCACTCACCTCCTCTCTGGAAACTCCCCTCTGTGAGGCATTTTGATGAGGAAAATTTTTCAGTGGTGAATTTTGGTTTAAACTGCACACAGAGCCAGCCAAGGACCCTGCCCCAAGTACAGTGGCCTCATTCATAAGTGCAATGCTCCAAGAGACCCACCAGTGGTGGATGCTTCTCATGGAGTTCATCTTCATGGCCTATTGCTCTACATATTTATAACATCCTGTTACATTATTGATAGTGATTAAATGTTTAGGTATTTCAGATCAATAATGACTGTTTACAAATTTACTTTATTAAAAATTAATGCTGAAGAAAAAAGTGCACTGAATTTGTGTGCAGGATTGTGTTGAGGTTGTAAACTAAGTGCTATGCACTGCGAAAATAAATTCTTATGTGCTTATTTCTGGAACATGGTTTATCTAATGCATAGGCCTAGTTGACAGGGTAATAGTCAGGTGATGTGGATGATTTGTGGATCTCTTTGTCAGCATGTAAGTTATAGCTTCCCAAGTGAACTGCAGCATAAAAACTTATGTGCCCCTCTATTCCAAATGTTCAAGAAAATATGTGTTACCAGGTTTTTTGAGCAAGTAAGTGCCTTTTTTTCTACTGCACAGCTCCTTCCTGTTAAAGGGCAAAGCCAATCTCACAAATACTCAGGCATCACTCTACTCTTTGCATAATAACCTGCAGCACAAACCAGTAAACTCCACATTGCTTTATCAAGGTGTAGCAAAACCAAGGAAGCTTTTAAATTATGTGTCTGGATTATATGCAAATGACACAAATTCATTGCACTGTAAATACCAATCAAATTGTACTGGGCAGACAGGTAACTGAAGACAGCAGATATGAATCCAACTTGTCATTCTGCATCCTGCCATTAGGTATGCACAATGGGAAGGGCTGAACATCCCCTGCTGATTTTACAACAGTCAGTCTTGTTAATAAGAGCAGTAGAGTGTGTTGGTGGGACACTTCCACCAACCAGATAGGTAGCAACAACAATCTCATAACCAAGATCCTCAGCTGTTGGGAGTTTAAAGTTTGCTATCCTCTTAAGTATTTTATGAGCACGGGTGAAGAATTCTCAGCTAACCAGGTATCCTATTTTTTCCTGGTTAAACAATTTAATTGCAGTTCTCAATATTCAGAAAAGTCTTTCATTTAAAAGAAGACTCACCTGCTCTCAAAGGAGACATCTCCTGGGATTACATGAGTGCTTTCCTTCCCAATAAGGAATCTGATTCGATCATAGAAGAGCCTTGGAGGGTGCTGAGAGAAGGGTGGTTGGCTGTGCTGAATAAGGTCAAGGGGATCAGGCGAACCCTGGCAGAGAGGACTTGAGTAACAGTTGCTTTGCTGACAACAGTCAGGGTCTACACAGTCTGTCAAGCCATCTAAAATGGAAAGAATGGAAACTTCAGGAAATTGAGCAGTTCTGAGAATAAAGCAGCACATTTATTATCAGAGGGCACAGGAGGGATGTAATCAATGTGAAGACATGCTGATTATGACACAGTCACATTCAATAAAGCATTAACGTACATGCTTAGTCCAGGAGGGTTATTTATCTCAGTCATTAACACTGTATCACCTCACCAAATCCTCACTCAGTGAGAACCTACAAACTAAGTGAAAAGGGAAGAGCAGGACAGTCTTCCCTGCAGACCAGGCAGAAGAAAGTTACTACAATTAGTAGTAATCAGTGCAGTGTGATCCACACTGTGCAGCTGCTCCCTCTAACAGCCCTTTATTGTCAGCACTGCCTGGTCACCCCAGGTGGGACATACACTCACTAACCAGTCCCCAGTAACAAGGTCTGAAATTTACCCAGTTCTCTTAAGTGTCCCCACTGCAGTAGTGAAAAAATGTACTTGTTATGGTTGTCTAACTTCTGTTTTAAGCCCTACAATAGTTTTCCAAGTGGTTTAGGATATTTAATTTTCATTTATTGGTTGCAACACCAGAATGATCCAGAAAGGGCATAATTATAACTACACTCCTGCAGCATGAATACACACCTTGATTCAGGCTCTATCCCAGTGACCAGACAATTACAGTCTTCTCTACAGATGTTTGCACTATGAAGGCAAATTTGGAAAGTGAAAATAAAGCTATTCCTCCTCTGTCCATTGTCAAGTATGAAAAATAAAAGAAATAATAGTTTTTTTCAGAAATCCACATTTCTTCATGGACAAACTTGCAGCAACATTTGTGGGTGAAATTAAGTTACTAAAATATCTAAGCTTATGATTAAAATTGAAGCACTGAAGTACATCTAAATTAAGCACCTAAATAAAACTTCAAATTGGGCTATTGACATTTAATTGTTTTTATCAGCAACTTAGATGTCCAAATTGGCTAAATCACATACTTAATCAGAAACAGATTTAATAGGAGATGATAATATATCCAACAATCTTCTTCAACATCCACTTTATGACTTAGCAGATGTGTTGCTTGCATTTAAAGCAAGATAAAGGTGTTTTAACCTTCAACAAAGACACTTCTTTGTCTTTCTAACAAGGTTGGTCTGAATAAATACAGAGTCATCATATCACTGTATGGCTCTCACTTGTGTTAAAATTTGAATGCTATAGGATCAACATGCTGTCAGATATTTTCATTTCATATTTTGACTTTCTATTTTCTGTTCGTACCAACACTCTGAAGTCTATCAAACTGCACCTCCTCTGGGCAAACTGCACCTCAGGGGTGCTCCTGGAGGGAGCAGGGGAGCTCCTCGAGTTTTGTTGTTGATTTTGATGGGTGTGAGACCAATCCCCAGCCAAGCCTACTGCTTTCTCAACAGAGCTCTGTGTGAATGCCCAGTAAACGGCAGCATAAAACACTGACTTTGAAAAGAAAGCAAAAGCCCTTCTACAGAACAAACACATCTAATGAAATGGGCTTTTCTGGCATCTGAAAATCCTTGCCTGACCTTGAGCAAGAGAATTGCTTGGCTGAGCAAAAAATATTAACAAATCTATCCTCTGCAACTGGGAAATCAGAGCAGGCTAGTTTTTGTAAAGATGAGCCAAGGGCAACTGTAGATAGCTAGCAACAATAATCTAGGACCCTCGGCTCCAGCAGAGCTGGCATGGCTACAGGTCAGTGTGTGCTTTCCACATTCCCCGAATCCTGGAGACAACAGGCATCTGCCAGCAGTGGAAGAATAACTTCACAGGGCAATGTTGAGTTTATTGACTTTGAGTGTAAAAGTCACTTTATATTCAGGAAAGCCTAGGAAGCAACTGAAATCTGCTAGGAAGTCAGTAAGCTAAAACAATAATGGGGCCTCCAGTCTAAACAAAAGCACACAGGAAGGGATGGAGGAGTTCAGAACATAAACCAGAGTAATTTTCAGTGTGCTCTGATGGAAAAAAATAGAGAGTTTTGGGTCGAAACTTGAAGAGCATGCTTGGAACTGCAAGAAAAAAAATATTGTATTATCTATTTTTTTGTCAAGGAATGAAGCTCTCTGTATTCTTAATAAGTGAACCAAAAAGCACCAAGTTACAGATGCTTTTCAGCACATCATCCAAGACCACAAACATTAAAGAATTCTACTAGACTTGAAAATGTCATAAAGACATTGAAATCTCTTTCTGTGGTTTATACTGGTAGTGGCTCTGCCAGGGGAAGGGTTATGGCAGTGACAAGTCTTGTTCGAGGAATCAACAGATTTTCTTGAGGATGCCAATTTCTATAAGCTCACCACTGTCTACCTGAGAAACTTGACAAACATTGGTCTAGCAGATTTTGTGCTAATCAGAAAAAAGCAGCACTTATTTCAGAATAACAGTATCCATGGGGAAGCTATTTTGGAGTAATTTATTCCACACTAGCAATTCTGATTAATTTTTTCCTTGTCAACAAGCTATTAGATGTGGGAAGTGAGCTGACCCAATTCATTTATATAAGAAATAAAAGTGAAAGGTCACAGAAATATTAGAATACGAAGGAAATAGCTACAAAAGTAACACTTAACTATTTTGTGTTTTCTAACAGAGTCCCCATTTTCCTCTGCTTTGGTCAAGAGCTTACATACCTGGTCACCAATACAGCGCATTCAGGCTGTACACAAAAAGAAACCAAGGAAAGGGAAAGCAGTTTTCCATCTTCCAGTCAGACTCAATTTTCCTCTTTTCTTTGCAGCTTTCTTGTCAGCAACATAACTGCCTTATAAACTCTTCCAGGTTCTGCTAATGGAGTTATTTTGGTTTGAATTACTTGCACCTGGTTTCATTTGCCTCTTCAGCCTCCCAGGGCTACAACAGGGAGGGTTCCCCATTAGGAGGCTGTGAAGTCCCAGGAGCACATCTGAACGAGCCATTTTGAGACTGGTGTGTGTCCTAACACCGCTACAAAAGTATGAAGTGCCGCATTCAGCAGGAACAGCTTACAGGCAACAAAGGCTACAGAGTCATCAGAGAAAGAAACTCCTACACAAAAAATCAGTATTAATACAAAGGAGAAGCGTTCTAGGTCACAGACCATCATTCAGGGGTTCTTTTTCTCTCTCATCGTGCGTTTAATAAAAAGTATTTTGATTGATCAGATGGGAATTTATTTCAATCTCCTCTCACAACCATGTAGAATGAAAGAGAAGACACATGTTAGGCTCAGAGAAGATGCTTCATGGGCAGTAAGGCAGAAGTAGCAGCTTCTCTGTGGATGCTTAAAACCATGTATTTGTTTCAGACTACCATGTGTATTTTAGGATAATTAACTATAATTGTCTCTTCCAGCTTTTCTCCAAACAATCAACAAAAATTTAGAAGAGAAACCGACTTACATAGAACTGAAAAATATTTTTATAATTTTGTGAAGAAGTAAAATAACAAAACATATGTTTCAGGGTAAACAGGGAACTCCTAAACCAAAACAAAATCTTTGTTCCACTTTAGACTCATTCAAGACATTGGTTTTAAATGAAACAATTTAAAAGAAAAAAAAATTAAGAAAATCCAAATCTAAGACCTTGAAAGAAAACTCCTATCATTTAGCACAATATCCATCAAAATGGACCAGGTAAACCAGGCTGGTACAGAATCACAAGCTACATATGGAAGCAGGTTGTGATAATGCAGATTGTATTAGTAAGTGCATGTGAGGATAAAATTTTCAACAAGCCAATCCTATTTGAAATGAGATTTTTAATTCAGGAGAATAACCCAGAAAAAAAAATGCCATATAAATCTTGTTTATAAACTATATTGTCAAATCCATTCACTTCAAAGTGCTACAAGTACATTAGTCAGTTCTCAACCAATGGTCACAATTTTAGTTAAATTTCCCTATCAGGGACCAAGTATTAAAAAGCTCACAGTGTTAGTAAATCAGCAGGGTTTCTTTTATATCTCAGGAGACAACAGTCAGGAGTATGAACAAACAACTACAAACAGCAAACACTGTAATTCATACAGCAGGAGAACCCTGTACAATGAAGTTTTTACTGTCAATTACCCCAAAGTGCATCACAGTGTAGGTGCAGACTAAAATGTATTACAGATGTGTAAATGGTTTTGGTTTGTTATTAGCATTTTTAAAATTTATTTTATATGAAAGGCAGGCACATTCACAGTACAGATTTATATAATGAAGTGATTTACATTTTGATGAGTCTGAGATTATGGCTTCCCATCCTCCAGGTACCTTCTTTTGTATGCAAGGACAATGATGAACTGGGGTTTTTGTTTTGAAAGTGAATTAGAAAATTAAAATATGTTTAATATTACTGCTAAAACAGAATTCACAAAGATCGACTTCAGGATAGAAAGCACTTCATAGTACTCTTCAATAATTTAAACAACCTCAAAGAGAAGGCAGAGCATGCCAAAACAAGTTTCTCTGTTTTCAGTCACAGCGCTCCTATCTGCGCTGCAATAGATCACAGAACTAGGACAAGATTTTCCCATTCCTTTGCTGGGGAATAGATTTTTTCAGGAAGCCTTCTATAAGGAATGATATTAATATTTATTGGGTCAGGAGTGTGTGTCAATGGAATCACACAAAGTTTTCCATCAAACAAAATACATTTTCTTGCTTATACAGTTTTTTTTATATATATATATATTCCTTATTCAATATGATGGAAGGGATGTCACAAGTGTGAAATTACTTCCTCAGCTATGCTTCTGCTGCAGTCAGAGAAGGTTCATGTTGTGCTTGGTACAGCACATTTTCTGATGTACACATTGGGCAGCAATCTCTCTTCTACAGGCATCACCTTCAGCAGCCAGAAAAGTTGGCAATGGACCTGTGGCTATGGACCTACCTCTCCACTGGCTACTTTCCAGCAATATATATCTCTCTACTTTCTATGTCTGGCAAAATGCTGCACAGTGAGTGCATTTCATATGTTTTGCATTTGAGCTCTCCACGTGCTGCAGAATACTTGTGTTATCATTAAAATAAAATAACAGTTGGAAATGAAAAAGGCATTTTGTCAGCTCTAAGTTAATTGCAAGAACATTGAACAAGTCATATCTTCTGTGTCTGATACAAACACCTCTGTCACCTACTTTTCAAATCCCAGCATCTCTATTCTTCTCATCCAGCCTTGTAGTACTTGCAATTCATGAGCACAAATATGGCAATATCACAATAACTCATGTTCCTGAAAATGGATCTATATTCATAATTGGTACAAATTTTCTAGATACAATTTCAGGAGCACCTAAAGACAATAAAGAGGCGCTGCATGGGGACACTGGTAAGGGGACAAAGAACAGTGGCTCACACCAGCAGTGGTGGCTTCCCCACCTCACCAGTGAAGAACACAACTTGCACAGCAGCTTATTTTCTATTAAACCACTGAGACACTTTATTAACTGGCTATGAAAATGAAAAATTCAATCAGACTCTACCTCCCATGTTGCTGATGTTAGTTATTTTAATAAACCATCCACTATCATTAAGTTCTGGTGAGGAAAACATAACTAGCAATAAAACTTACAATTGCTATTCTTTTGCTTAAAAGTTCATTAAATGAGCAGAGCTCTCACCCTTTCAATCTTTTTTCACACATGCAGAAGATGTACTGAAATTAACTACCTGGTTAATGTAAACAAATAAATTTGAAGTTTTATGGTAATGTCAAATGCAGAATACTACAAGAAGTGGTGTAGATGCTTATATGGTGCATGAACATGTATGCAGACAGGCTCACAAAGACATCCTAATGATGCACTTGCTCAGTGACATGAAAATCTAATCTCTAGATTAAATACGTCGTGCTCAGTTTTGGGCACCACGACATAAGATATAAAGCCATTAGACAATGTCCAGAGCAGAGCTATGAAGATGGTGAAAGCCATCTAGGGGAAGCCCTAAGAGGAACATCAGAGGCCACTTGGCTTGTTCAGCCTGGAGGAGACTGAGGAAGACCTCATTGTGGTCTTCAACACCTGCAGAGGGACAGGCACTGATCTCTCCTCTCTGGTGACTTGGGGGAACACTATGAAGCCGTGTCAGGGGAGGTTTAGGTTGGATATTAGGAAAAGGTTCTTCACCCAGAGGGTGTAGGGTACTGGAACAGGCTTTCCTGGAAAGCTGTCACAGCACAAAACCTGACAGAGTTCAAGAAGCGTTTGGATAACACTCTCAGATACATGGTGTGATTTTTGGGGCTGTTCTGTGCAGGGTCAGGAGCCACACTTGGATGATGCTTGTGGGTCCTGTTCAACTCAGGATATTCTATAATTCTGTAAGTACCAATAACTTTCATTTTCACTGCTGCAGAGCTACCCAGAGGATGTGTGTGTATCAGTGCACTCCTGCTCCGTCTATACTGATCCCAGTGAGGGCAAGCCAGAGATGGAGCTGTGAGATCTATGTTCAGAACATTTTCACAGAAAGTAAAAAATGGTATTTAAGTGTCTCCTTAAATATTGCCTGTGCTGACTTTATTCACCATAGGCTCAGTTCAGTCTAATTAGTGTTGCCAGGAATCTAAGCAAACAGAATCAAAGAAGAACTTCAGAAGAGACGAAGCAGCAGCAGCAGCAACTGTCAAGAGTCTCTAATGCTTATTCATATGCATTAATTCAAAGTGCCCAAATTGTATCCATAATACATAGCAGGCAGCAGACAGTGAGGCTGTTAACTGGGAACACTGGTGTTTATATAAGGAAACCCATCAGTGTACCTATGGAAAGGCTGTGAGTGCTTTACCCACTGAGTAGCAGCAATGTTTGGTCTTCCACACTCGGGACAATATGAATATATCAGGGTTTTCAGAAACTCTAAGTATCCCTAGAGAGTCCTCGCTGCTCAGCAACAATGAAAACCATTCCCATCAGTATTATTTATATTGGGTAATAATAGCATATTACTTATATATGGACTCAATATCTCTGTGATGGATAGGTTATTAAAACGCCAATGGACGGGTCAGAAATACATCAATATTTTAGCAGCACTGGTTATCAACCCAAGGCTATGCTGAGTCATATATTTCTTTGTGCTTGGAAAAGCTTGGAGAATGCTACAATAACTGTCTGAAGTGACTGAAGGCATATTTGGAAAAGAATTCAAAGCTTGTAGTAAACAGCACTTTCCTTAAAAACAAACAGGCAAGATTGATTCATGAAAGGCAAATGATAAAAGGAGAGGCAGGCAAATTTAAAAGAGATCTGTATCAAAGAAACTAATGGGAGTGACAGGCTGCAACTTTCAGCTTGAGACAAAGACCTGTTTGTGCAGCAGCTGGGTAAGTGTATGTCCAAAAACCAAGCAAATTGTAGCTTGGCTACAACTGAGTGTGGTGTGACCCCTGAGTCACCCCTGGTGTCACACCCCTGGTGTGACCCCCCAGTGCCCTGTGTGTCCCCACATCTCAGCAGTGTGTTCTGCCTCCTGCCCCAAGACACAGGCACCTTGCCTGCAAAGAGCTCAGCAGAGCCTTCTAGAGATCTTCTGGAGCTACTGGAGCTTCCAGTGAATCTAAATTAGTGGCAGGACATGAGGAAACGACCTGCTCAGTGAGCTGAATGGCCATCTTAATAAACTGAAATCATGTCAGTTGAGACAGTGAAAGAAGGAGGATAAGGAATGGGGAATTATGCTGAGGGAAGCCACAGTGAGGGAAAGGCCCCACTGCAAAGGACACCTGCTTGACTCCTTAGCATTTTTTAATGGACATCGCACTGCTAACAGACTGCAGAAGCACTCCATGAGAGCAAGTGCAAACCATGCCATCGTGCATCTGTTATAATGCTAAGACCTTTCCACTGATATTTGTAGTGATATTTGAACAGGTAAACATGCCCTTAAGTCTGCGAGCAGGAAAAAGCTAACAGAGAGTTATGAGCTGGAATGGGAAAGGCAGTTCTGGTACAGCCAGGGAACAAGTGCAGTGAATCCTAATGGGGCTCTAAAAGAAATTGTACTTTCCCTGCCCCCGAGAATAGTTCCACACGTGTTTTATCTTACTCCAGCAGTAACTGCACTGAAGGGATCTTGGTGCTTCAGTGGCTGCAGGACCAGGAAGCCTGTGAATATGCTTATGGCTTTTCTTTATATGATCATATCAGTCCTTAAAAAATGAATTCAAGACTTACCCCCCCCCCCCCCCAAAGCTTTTGTGCTCTTAATACAGGGTAAACAACAACACTAACTCTTCCTCATGCCAATTAAATGACATTATTGAACCGTTATAGTTGGGACTCACCTGCATTTTTTTTACCGTGTCTCTAAGTGTAGTTTTAAATGATAAAAATTTCAGGTTTTCCATCCCCGAAAGTACTATGTGACAAATTAACTGAAAAAATAACTTAAAACTGCGCAAAATTATCCCTTTATCTAAGTCCTAAAATTAGAGTTTGTTTGAAATTATAATTGCTGAACTTTACTACAGCTTTGTTCTTTGGTGGTGACCTCCTCCTCATGAACTTGAAGCCCAATATGAGTGAGATATAAATGTTTGATTTAAACACAACTGGAATGATTAAGACCTTTGCTAGGTGAGAATTCCATGCTTTGGCCTATACAAGGGCACTTAATTATCTCTTGGGCTACATATCACTGACTGTGATCAAATCCTAAGGCCTTAGGAAGCTACCACCTGTCAGCTGTTTAACTCACCTGAGTGCAAGCTCTTAACTCACCTCAGCTTCAGGTGAAAATACTAATAACTTCCATCCTGATGAACCTACTCCAGGTGTGTAACTTGATGGATGGAAACTTGCTATGTCATCATAATATTCTCACAGTCTAATGCTCAACCTCCCAGCAAACAAGACTTAAGAGGTAATGTCACACCTCCTTCCCAATGCCTGCTTTTGCTGTTGTATTGGTATACAAACCCTGAAACACACAGCTTCTGATTTCATCCAACACTGGTATAACTCCAATGACTTTAGGGGAATTTTTCTAATTTATACTTATGCCAAATCAGGTCATACAAACTTCATATATATATAAAGATAAGTGGTTATAATATGTAGATATAATTTTCTTTTCTTATAGGAAATTGTGAAGAAAACTTAATTACATTTAGCCCATCTGTAGTAGTCAGATTAATTAAATATTTCTCTCTGCACTTATCTCTAATTTTAATGTCAACAGAGCTGTCCTAGTCCATGTTATGTTCCCATTAAAAAGGGAAAAGAAAATTGCTTTTAAAACCTGCAGTGAAATGATGTGAAGTGTCTGCCTTAAACTGACAAATTCAAGGAGATTTAGAGTTAAAAGTGCCAACTCTTCCAATAACTCACTGTTATTGCAGAATATAAAGCACCCAAAATCACAGTACAGGGCAGTTTATACAGAGCCAGTTCACAGAGTGTATCAGAAAATGCTTTCCATACATTATAAGCTAAGCAGGGTTTTAGTGGGCAGATTTAAGAGTGCAGGCGGGTGAGTCAGTGGCTCGGACAGCGGGGGAGAGCAGTGACAGATGGGAGAGCACAGGGGGGCAGGGATGCCAGCTGTGGGACCTTGTGTGACAGGGACACACACTAGTGCAGGAGAGCACAGACAGTGGGCAGAGACAGGGCTCTTGGACCTCTTGGAAATAAAGTGGAAAAGGAAGGATATGAGAGGACTAAGGCGATTTTGAATAGGGTTCAGAAATGAGGAAGCCTTTGCCAAAGGACAGCAGGGTCTTAGAGCCCACAGGATACAAAATCAGAAGGTCTCAAAATATATCTGTAAATGAGGAATCATCACTGAGTCAGAACGTTTCTATTGAGGTCCCACAGTGACCTCAGTTCTTGGACCTACATCAGGCTTAATTTATCAATGACCTAGAAGAAAACAGACAATCATCATCCAAGGTTTGCCTCTACAGTCAAGTGTAAGATCTCACCCAGGACACTGATATGGTCTTTAGGTGTGACACAATAAGATAATATGCATTTTAATACATCTCCATGTGCAATCTAAGAAAAAAAAATTACCATGTTTGGGGCTGATCATAAAATCATAGAACTGTATGGGTTGGAAGGGACCTTAAAGATCACCTTGTTCCAACTGCCTGCTGTGGGGAGGGACATCTTGCACTGTTGCAGGTTTCTCAAAGCCTCATCCAACCTGGCCTTGAATCCACTCTCTGGATGAGAAAGCTGCACAGCTCTGAGGATGGGACAAGTACACGGTAAAGGGTGGTAACAGGTGAAGGAGAGAAAAGCAGAAGTCCTTGACTGTTCAGTAAATAAGTATTCCTAAAACAGATAGGAAAAATTAACTCTGAGAGAAACCATTCAGGAATATTGTGGCTTCTCTTCCACTGGCAAGTTTGAAATAGAGGTGGATGTTTCTTCTTTAAAAAAAAAAAAGGTTCCAGCTCTTGTATTAGAACAAACTAATATTGGAAAGAAAGCAGAGACCAATGTATGAAAGAACTACGTTTTCCCCAGCAAACCTAAAACTTATGCAACCTTAGAATGAAATCAAGATCACAGAGAACTGAGGGGAGCATCTAGTGCCAAATGCCCTTGGTTCAACTGATAAAAAGGAGCAAATTATTATTTCAGTACAGGGCTCTTTTTACAGTACTTTCCAAAATCTCTTCTGCACACTTTCTACACTAGTTTCCCCAACAGTCCTTCAAAAGTAGATAATTGCAAGAACATGTGCTGTGTCTCAGTAGAAATATTAAGAGAGACTAATGTTAAAAGCAACTGCAAATGTGCAGTTTATGCTGCAAATATATTAAATTAATAATAATAGAAGACTAACTGGATGCGTTTTGACAGGCACGGAGGTTTTTTCCATTTGGATATCTCTTGGCTGTTTTTTCTGAAAGACTGACAGAATTATGAGGAAGAATAGAAAGGAGATACAGGAAATTATCTATTACACTTTTGTTTTGTTTTGCTTTTTATGAGAAAAAAGCAAATACTGGGATGGTAAATATGGCCACAGATATTTTCTGCCTTCAGTAGCATCCAGCACAAGGGTCTGTTCCCTCACTGTGCTACTTCAGATGAAGTCAGTGGAACAACTGTCTTGAGCAAACAGACAAACATTGGCATTTTGTGATAAAAAGGCAAGCATACACCAAAACTATGGATTTAAATGGCAGTCAAGGATGTGACAGATAAACAGAGACACATGAATTATGTATCATACCTCCATCATTGTCCAGGTTATCTGCACACACCATTTCCATGACAACGTTACATCCCGAGCCACTCCAGCCCACTTGACAAACACAGTGCCACCCATTCTGATCAAGAGTGCACCTCCCATTTCCATAACAGAGACCTGGGCAACCATCTAAAACAGAAAGTGTGAAAAAAAAAAGCCTTCATGAAGGGATATTTTCAATTTTGCAGTTGCAATTATTCATTAACATTCTTACTTCTAGCACCGCCTTCAAACGATCACAGCTTGGGAGCCACTTACATTTCTGGCCAAATATGGAAAAATTCCCAACTCTGTCCTTCCCTTTGCTTGCCTAAAAGTAGTTTCTCAGTGAACAATGAGGATTTTTTTAGTGTTTAATATTTTGTGCACAGGAAAAAAAGTGAGTAAAGTCATGCTATAAAGTTCTGAAGTCATGTCCATCTCTTTCTCTATTGAAAAATAAACTGTAGTTCACTAACAATATCACACACACATATCAAGATTTATATGAGAGATACACATGGAAAATATTGTCTAAATGACAAACTGGCATCTGTGGACATAATCCTACACATTGCAGGGAGTGGAAGTGACCTTTTTATTCTGTTCATAAATACTCATCTGACTGAGAAAAAGCCAATTTGATTTATGCTACAACACACTCTTTCCACAGAAGGCAATTGAGGGAGCACTGCCTTCCTGTTCCACTTTCTTCCTTTATAGCTGATTCCAACAGGACCAGCACATGCCCTTTGGTGGTGGTGCTGATTCTAGATCAAAACTGGACCAAGGACTGTAGCATCCTCTTGATTATAGACTTGCAAGCTCTGAATCAATAGTAATTTGGACATTCACATGTAGATTTCCTGCCTGTAAGAGTGAGACAGGAACAGTCTCTTGGATGTGTACACTCATGTCCATCTGCTTGCATAGTGCAGTGCCAGCTCAGACATTTGTCAGATCCTCACCATGTCACACATGGAGCCAAAGGACAATGGATAAAGCTCGGCAGCAAGTTTGACAGAGTGAGCGGCATCACTTCTAAGCTGGCTCCTTTCTTTTGGCCAGGATGGACATGCAGGGTCTGAAAGCCCCTGTGCACCTGATACTGATCATCAACACATAGGTGTTATCAGAGAGAGGGTTTTTTTGAGGAGGAAAGAATCAGTGCCTGACAGCCCCAAGATGCTCCAAATTGAGTTTGGAGGAGCCAGTCAGAGCGTCTGGTCTGTCAGGCTGTGATTCACAGCCCCACATGCAGCACATTTCCTGGTAACTTTACATGAGACACATGATCTCCCTCCTTCTCACCCTTGGTTCAGTTTAAAAATCACATCTGCAAACAGAGGAATCTGAGAGTCTGACTCTTGCTCAGAAAAACTGGAGATGGGTGGCACAATTTTCTCACACTGAGTTATGGAAGATGCTATTCCAAAACAACATGAACTTGGCAACCATCAGAGATACAATAAAAACCTCTTTCAGGGAGTTGGGGGAAAGGGCAGGATGTGAGAGCTCTTTTGGGTAATGTGGATGTTTTTCCACTTTCAGTCACTGTCCTGCTGAGTTAATTAATTTCTTGTACATGGTTATATTTTGCTGCTGTGTATGCTACTGTGTACTATGTATACCCTCTAAGTCTAAAAATGCAATAAAATGAATGGTTACGTGCTTTTATTATTATCTAATTCCAAAGAAATAAAACACGAAACAGAAAAGAAGCACTGAGATCTTTCTGAACGAATGGCTAGTTTGGTATTTCAGTGAGCAGCATTTTTGGCAGGGGCTGTGCACCACTGCTCTGCCTGGCGTGGGCCAGGCAGAGGGACTGCTGCCACCCTGGGGAAGGCGCTCACACTGACCTGCGGCGAGACACGGGGGTCAAATGAACAGCACCAGACACAAAGCAACATCAAATATAACTCTTGTATCAAATGATCTGAAGAGAACTAGATCACATCTGGCACAGACAGCTTTAGAAAACAAGATTACTGCTCTACCAAAAGAAACTTACTTCAAGCATAATTGACAAAAGAATACTTTTTTTACTTCTTATGGGAGACAGTATCAACACAAACTTTTTAGCAAGTTCTCAGCTCTGGCATTACTTTGGATGGTAAACAAGAGCAAAAAATGGATTTGCACAGCACATCAGATGGCCCTGTAAAACACGCTTACATTGGTAGAACTTTGCAAATGAGTTGAGCACATATTAAAAACTGCATTTTCTGCAGTCAATCTCTGTGTGTGCATATATATCTATATATATCTCCATAAACAAATGTGTCATCTATTCTGGGAATCTAGCAGTACAGAAGCTCAAACAAAATGAGTAACAGAAAACACTCCATTCCCAATACTTTTGTATATTTTCATTATTTTTTTGGAATGCTGATATGAAAAACTTACCTTGAACAGCATCTAAGTAGTGAGCTTAAAAAAGAAAAGAACAAAACTGAGATGGATCAAACTTCTGTACCAAATGAAAATACATTTGCTTATGGCTTGACACCTGGGGGTTAGATATAAAATGTCTCCCTCTTCCTGCAGGCAGATCTATTCCTGCTGCTGTGACCAGAGCACTGTGTTTGTGATCGTTCTCCATTTGATGACAAGCGTGCAGGGACCACACCTGGCACTGCCTACAATGTGATCAGCAGGTCTTTTTATGTTTTTAAGTATTTTGGTCCTTCACTGGATTTGCTCTAAACAATCTTCAGAAAATTAGGCTGTTCTTCCATCACAAACCTAATTCTTGATTTAGCGAATCTGATTTAGTGAATTCCAGAGCCAGAGAATGAATTATATTAAAATACTCCAGATAAAGATAACACATTCTAGAATTTTTTTCAAGAAATAAATGTGAGACCTTACGCTGCTCATCTCTGAAAATTAGATAATAATCTCACTTTGGGACGTTTTAGGGAGAAACAGTCTTAGACTTTGCAAAAAACTGTTGAATTTCATTAAAAATATAACTATTACATTTTTTAGAGTAGACTAATGACTTCTAAAAAGATCTGAAAGCTTTACCTTATTAGGAATATTGTTAGCAGTCAGCTCTAGGAAAAACACCATTAGCAGTAAGTAAAATATGTAAATCCTCAGACAGAAAGGCAAGAGATTTAATGCAAGAATTACATTAGGTAAATAATAGCTTAGTCTCACACCTTCTACTTTTTAAACATTTTTTTCTTTCCTGACTACAAATTCACATATGAACACATCCCAAAGATAAGTTAGGACTGAGCTATCTTTCCTTTCTGTGGTTTTTTTTTTTTAATTAATTAATCTGTTATTTCCTCTATACAGAAAGCTGTGCCACATTGCTGTTCTGTGGGACAGAGTGCAGAGGCACCTTTTTTACACCTGCCTGGACTCTGAGTTCTGCTTTTCCAAATAGATTTCAATCAGAATGATGGCAATCTGTGTAGGACTGGATTAAGATTTTATGTATTTCATTTCTTGAGGTAGAAAAGCCCCTTACCAATGGTGCAGTGGTCCCCTTCCCATCCTGGGCTGCACTCACACTTCCCATCCTTGCACTGCCCGTGCTCGGCACAGTGGGAGTGGCAGGTCCGTTCTTCACAGGTGGGTCCCACCCAGCCCTCTTCACACTGGCATATCCCTCTGGAGCAGACACCGTGGCTGCCACAGTCCAGGGTACAGAGCTCTGCACAGAAAAACAAAAGTACACCACGTGGAACAGCACTGTCATACTGCAAATCAACTTTGCATCAAGACTAATTCACTTCTGTATGAATATCACTCATCAGCTGGATCAAACATGGGATTTTATCACTCATTACAGACCTTAAGCAATCTGGTTCCCTCCTTCTTTAGCAGTTGTCAGATCATTTATTTTTTTGGGGTGGGGACTGCAAATGATGGCTTTGCAGAGGGCAGAGTAATAAGTCTGAAGCAGACAAACAACGGCACGAAGAAGTCCGTATCCTTTGACTAATTCTTCTGAGACTCAATTCTAAAATCTCTTACAAACTCAAATATTGTGAACTGAATTAAAGGATAAAGTAGCACATAAAATATATATAAGCAAACCAATCTTTTAGATATTAAAATGTTTTTAGGGATGACAAAAAGGCCTTCACTTGCAGTACAGAGAGCCACCAGAAAAGGAGACGAGGCAAGCACTCTGACAGCAGCATGTAACATTACATGACTAGTTCTTGAAATGACTTTCAAGAATTCAGACTTTTTTTTCCTTCCTGACCTTCATGAGTCAACTGCTAAAAAACCAGGAAAGCTGTTTCAAATAATATCTCCTTCATTGCCCTCGGAAGAATTTCTCTACCTGGGCACTGTAGAACAGCCCTGATTGTGAAGTGGTATGAAAGTCCTGAATTGTTTCAATACATCACCATACGCTAATTGCAATTCTACTTCTATGTATACTAAAGCTGTTCTGTGAAAAGAATGGTTTCATTATAGAAAGGTTCCATGTAGTTTGAATTTATTTAGAATACTTATTGTAAAGACACAGAATTTGCTTGTTATCCTGCAATTAACCTGCTACAGAAATGTCTCTTCCTTCTTCCTCTCGGAAAGCAGCTGATTGCACTTAATGTATAAGCCAAACATTAGTGTCTGCTCTGATTTCAAATGTCAGAGGTACATATTTAGTTGTGGAAGAATTTTTCCCTTGGCAGATTTTAAACAATGATCATTTAGATCTTGGAACTATTGTATATAAACATCCTTAAACGCATTTGTAGTGACAAATGCTGTCACTTACATACCAAGAAAAGTTTTTAAAGTTTAAATTGAAATCTTATCTTCCAATCATTTTAACACAAAGGAAAAAGCAGCACAGAGCTGGAACAGCACAGTGACATGAAAGACATGCTGGGCTCTGTCTTGAGTGAGAGCTTAGTCCTTATTTTTGTTAATAGCCAGGGTAACAGCACAATGCACAATCAAAAGGATGAGTGAGTGACAAACTGCAAGAGCATTGTCCATCTCAAATTCAGAAGCAGAAGGCATGATAAAGAACATCACATAAAATTCAGTAAAAGCAACTGCAAAGTACTGTCCTTAGGAAGTCAAAATCAGCTATATAGAAAATAATAATATTTAATATTCAGACAAGGAGTTGTGTTGTACTGGAGTACAAGATAAAAATAATTATCTGATGATATGATTCTATGATATTCCTGAAAACAATATGTAAGACAAGAAAAGAGACTGCTCTGCTATATCAAAATGAAAAACTGCGCTGAGTCTGGGCATTATACCTTAGAAAGTCTTGATTGCTGCCTGCTGATCATGTATTCATCTACTGCTTCATGCCTTGGACTGCCTGCCTGCAGGTACTGGAAAGGTTTTCTTCCCCCTTGCTGCATAATTTGTCTTGGCTCTTTTGTTTTGTTACTTGTTTGTTCCTTGGAAACTTGGGAGGTCACTTGGAGGACTACAGGAGGACTTGCTTTCTTATTCCATTGGTACTGAAGATGTCCAAATACTTGCTCCTATGTTTAGGAAGTAAATTGATCCCACCAGATCACGAAAGCATCCCCAAGCACTCCCCAAGCAGACTAGCAGAGGATCACTGATTTTATTTGAACCTATTGTTCCAGCTTGGGCACCAGCCTACTCCTAAAGTTAAATCTAGAAAATACTTTAAGAATTTAGGCTGCTAGAGGGACGTGTTTGATCTCCCCTGATCTCCCTCTAGTTCATTATAATTATTGTTTTTGATATTTTACTTAAAGTGGCAAAGATTGTTAAGAGGATATTAAGAAATATTGTGTAGTTTACAATATACTGAGGTAAGTGGAACTGGTGGTCTTTTTGACCCTCTGGATTGACATTCTACTACACAGATTTTTGCAGCTTTGGGACTGAAATACAGAAATGGCAATGGCTGAAGTGGGTAAACAAAGCAATACATAGAACTTCTGACCCCGTCAGCAGTGCTAGCAGCTCCTGCCTCTTCTCTGCCTGTAGACAGATCCAAGAACCAGCTGTGGAAAACCTTGAACACATTCCCACACATGGCATGCATGGCTGCACCCCATGTCTGTCTACCCTGCACAATCTAATCATGACAAACTCATCTTCCAAACAAACAAAAGAAATAACAGCATGGAGCTGAAGGCAATGTAGACACATTCCTACCACAGGAACAGATCTTGCACACATTTCCCTTTTAAAACTAAAAAATTAAACAGACCTTAATGTGTTAGAAAGTTTCCCACTGTTTTCCCTACACATGGAATACAATGTTTAAACACAACTTAAGGTCCTAATCTTTAATGAAGTGGAGATTCTAGATTACCTATCTTATTAAAAAATATCCTAGATCAATACATACAGTCTTCACTCATAAGGCTTCTTTTTCTTGTTCTGTTTTCCAACACAAGAGCATACTTGGAATTACATACCTAGTTCTTGCATTTCCTTCTAAAAATTATATTTTTCCCCAAACTATTGATTCTAAATGTTCTTTAATGAAAACCAAACCCAATTCTGTAAGCACCAGATGTAACAAAATGAGGTTTCTTAGTTTGGATCAGACACTTTCCTCAGCTACCCTAGCTGACCTGCAGTTCAGCTAATTCACACTTTGTCATCACTGAGGCAACCATGAGACTTTCTTTTTGGTGATTTCATAAGCCTTCAGAAGTGCTGTTTACCATGATAATGTATTCTTCTGCCAAGCAAATCCAAGATTCTCCACAGACTTCTCATGCAAAGAAAGGCAAATCAAGCCTAATGTCATCCTATTAATGCTGTGGTAAAACATGCAGCTTTAATCCACAGCTAATTCAGACAACTAAGATCAAAAAAAGGATTATCAGTTCAGGTTGTCCTGCTTTT
The DNA here is from genome assembly GCF_026979565.1 of Vidua chalybeata. Lineage (NCBI taxonomy): Eukaryota > Metazoa > Chordata > Aves > Passeriformes > Viduidae > Vidua > Vidua chalybeata. The sequence goes on along the minus strand of NC_071543.1, from coordinate 9,825,198 downwards.
AAATGCAAAACTATTTCTTAACTCCTCCTGCAGATAAACAAGCCCAGAAACCTTTATGTAGCAGTGAGCCACATTAGCATTTGTGTTTGTAGTATTGAGGGTTTCTGCCAGAGACTGGACAAAATGAGATACTCCAGTGAGTGCTCAGGGACCAACTGCAATGGGAAATTACACAGTAACTTTAACTAGGTAAATAGCTTCAAATAAAGCTGATGTGGCAAAAATTCACACAGAAATGAAGTTGGACAGCAAGTCAGACATGACTGGAGCATATTCCTCCTTTCAAAGCAGTTGGTCCTACAGGACACAGAAGCACCACAAAATGCAGCAGAGCCAGCACAGTGGGGAAGGGCTTTGAGCTGTGGGTCAGCGCAAGCAGCTGAGACAGCCAAAAATGTCTTCTCTGATTGAAACAGGTATTCCACTGCTCCTCCTCTCCATCCATCTCGTGGCTCTGTGATCCCTGCCTAGCGCTTAGCATGGGAAACTGGCGAGATGCTTTAGATCATGGAACTGTCAGATAATTATTTGGTTTGTTTTCCTGGGTTAATACCTGACAGCTAGCTGAGCTAAATCAGCCCAAGGAGAGATCAAAGCAGCAATACAGGCAGGACGAGGGAAAAGATGCAAATCCCAGCCTGGACAGAGACTGTCCTGCTGAGGAGCCACAAGCTGTGCCATCATCTAAATGCAAAGGACAAGAGCAAAGAGATGACTTCTGTAAGGTAACAAGGGAGGCAGGTGACAAGAGGTACTGTCTGGATTAGTTGACTCAGGGATATTACACCACAAGCCTTTACTTGTGCTGTTCCATTAATTGCCATTCATTCTTACCATGTACAGTGCCACGCTCACAATACCTTAGCTCCTGCACCATGTTGGTGTTTAGGCTTACATAAACCCATCTCTGCCCTGCCACTCCTCTGTGTCATGCTTTAGTGGGACATAGACCTGCCTGCCTGAGCTCTGGACAGCAAGCTGGGTTGCAGCAATCTGGGTTACAGGCTGGTCTGTGGCTGAGACCCACTCCTCAGCACATGGGAATTTTCAGGGTTCCCAGGACACCAAGTCACCCAAATTCACAGTAATTCATGGCCCCGTGTCAGTTTTTGTACCTTTACACTTTGAAATCCAAACAAGGTTCTCTAAATGTAGGCCTGGAAAGTTAATTTTGTTGTTGAAAAAAGCCCAGCCATGCAGAGTCACTGTGAGCATTGTGCTGGCAGAGTGCCGGGGGCTGGCCTCAGCTGACCCCAGCAGCTTCCCTCAGACTTTCATCAAATACAGTTTGCATCAAATCTAAAATTCCAAGTCCTTAGACTCACACCAATTAATGAAGAAGAGACTTAAAAAATGTTCAGTTCAGTCTAGAATTTTTACTGATATGTCCTCAATTCTGTATGCTCATTAATTTCTTGGAAAAAGGCAAATGTGAGCTGTGAACCATTATTTGTACATATTCTTGAGGAGGAGACAAATAGTTGATCATTCCTGAACTAATCTAAAAAGCATTAAAAATTCACTCCACACTCTTCATTTTAATTACCTAAGTCAACAATGAGTTCTTTCAAATGTGTTTTATAATAAGTTCCTACTTATGTGTTATGAAAAGGGAAATTAAAGCTAAATATTTTATAATTTGTAATGATAGGGAAGATTTTAATGTTAATTCAACATGTGTCAGAAATAACTCCTAGAAAATCATGTTAAGAATACAAAACTATATGTAAACAAAAGTGGCCAAATACTACGAAACACTCATTATACTTTTGTTCAGTGGTCAGTCTTGATTTACAGATAGTCTAAACTTTCAATATTATATTAATAATTTTGCTATCCATTTTTTAATAAGAGGTTTTCCATAAAGATTAGAAATTAATCTACCCTGACTTTTACCCAATAAGCTTAACTGCTAGAGGCAGCAAAAAAATAACCTATCTAGACTGAATAAAGAAGTTTTTTCAATTTAAATATACATTACATTTAATAAGTTTGCATGATAATTTCAACATGTTCCTGAGCTTTTTAAATTACCTTCCTGCTGTGTCCTGGAGACAACACTGTTCTGGCTTTTATTTTCAGCAATTGCCTTTATTAATATAATTTTTTACACCACAAGAGAGTTCAAAAATGTAAGGATTTAGGAGTTTCAAAACTTGAGCTTTTTTTTTTCTTTAAAACCTAATGGAAATTTGTTCCCCTTAAAGAAGGTTACCTAGGAGTGCACAGTAGAGCTTTTATGCAGACATCAAGTTGTACATATCTGTACTAGAAGAGATGTTATTTTTATGGTACAGCTTATCCTATTTTCCAAATTTACATAAATTTCTTTGGCAATTTGGATATTAACTGCATCTGAGCTTTCCCATCAGTGTCACAGAATGTTAGTTAGGTGTGTAATTTTTTACATTCTTAGCCACAGCTATGCCAATAAACCATCCCTGGAAGTGTTCAAGGCCGGGCTGGATGGGACTTGGAGCATCCTGGTCTTGCAGATGATGCCCTTGCCCATGGCAGGGGAGCTGGAATTGGATCATCTTTAAGATATCTTCTAACCCAAACCATTCTGTGACCTATGATCAAGCAAGGGACAGCTTTTTTGTGTTACTGCAACACAGCAGTACTACATGGGTTATACTAGTGTCCAGTGGGACTGGCTCTTCAAGCTTGAGGTGAAAATCAAAGGGATTTGCAAATGTCTTCAAAACATTAATGCTACAGTCCTGCTCTGTCAGTTGCCAGGTTTTCTGAACATGTTCCCTTTGAAAAACTGAAATCATGTTCCCGTGTGGAGAGGCAGCAATGGTGCCCATCTCTTCCCTATCCTCCACACCACTGAGGAACACGTGATGGGAACTTGCCACAGAACTTAATGTGAAATTTAGTACCACCAAAAATAAATCAATATGATAGATTATTCCCAAATGACTGATCTATTTTAACATAAATTTATAAAGAATAGAGCTGCAAAAGACTTCACAGGATCATCTATTATGGTTTCAAATGAAATCATACCTGGCATCCCTGAAAAGCTCCCAGCAACAGAGAACAGGACAATACTGTGACAGGCAATTCATACCACTATCAGACCATCTTCACAAACAAATATTCTCTCAATCTGAGTTTCTCTTGCTGCAACATTCCTTATCCTTCTCTTCATGCATTGCATGCTAATATCTGACACGGAAATATATTAAAGGTCACTTCACATTACCACAACAATGTGCTACAGTTGTGTGAATAAATTCAAAGCAATTCTTTCTGCAAAACTATTGCATTGAATTTATTATCATATATCTCTCCAAAATAATTTTCACAGTCATTTCCGAAGATTCTGTCCTTGCCTAAAGTGGGACATGGTGGCCCATCCCAACAAAAGACTCAAAGAGTGAGATTCATCTCACCTGACCTGAAACATTTGTCTGAAACACTTTTATATTACAGTCTGTTATCAGACTAGAATGCTTAAATTTATTCAGCTATTGATATTTATCCTTTCTGACACTGTCACGAAGCAAGACTGTAGCATGCATACAAAACTATGTCAAGCCAAAGAAGAATTATTTGGAAAAAATCTTAAGGAGAAAACAAGTCCAACTCTAAATTGCATCTGCCCTCATTTCTGGCTCTGAATGATGTTAGAGAGGTTCAAAACATATTCCAACTATTTACAGTTTTCCATGAATTACACAAGCATGAACGTGCCTTAGCCCCTCAAATACCATTTTTTTCTTGCATCTTCTTGATGTCTTCTAACACTTAAATTCATATTAAGTACCCCCTTTCCTGCATGATTTCATGACTGATAACCTGTTTCTATTTTTTCTTCAGTAGATCGCTGGGTTTTGTTATGAAATGAATTAGTAATTCCAGAAAAGAAGCTTTTATGTGGTCTCACTAGCATTAAAAAAAAAAAAAATAAACAAAACAGCACAGCTGAAACCTGAGTAAAGGACTGGCCCAGGCACTCTTTATGTTTTGCTCAGTATTATCTTAAGAGCTGTTCTACCAGGAGGCAAAGAGGCATTTCAGGAGGTTGGGTCTTCCTCAGAGAGACAAGTGTTGCAGAAAAGAACTACTGAATAGCCAGTAATTCAGAAAATAAATGGGAGGGATCTAAACTTCACAAAGCCCTGACTATTATTTGGGATAAGTCAGACACAATTATTGCACAACTATCAACTATACCTACCAAAGGCAAAACTTCCCCAAAACTTCTTAATTCCCCAAACATGACTTCATTTTAAACCTTCCTACTGTAAATTCTATGTAGAAAACCTTTCTGGTGTCTTGCCTTGCAGTTACCTAACTACTTTTCTTATCTTCTTACCACAGGCCACAACATATAAAATAAACCTACTGGAACTAAAATGCTGTATCCTCATTGTTACTCACAATGTTTCACTATCCATAAAGTGGTGGTTTTAATTGCTTTCTGGAAGTAATCCTACCATCATCTCATTGAACTTATTCTTGATGCATTAGGTACTCTATAAATAACTCTTCTGGCCTCCAGTAGGAAGGCTGCCATTAGCACTACCGTGTACCACAAAATATATGAATGCAATTGCATTTAAAAAGCCCTGTAAGGTAGTTTCTGATAATCCTACATCTCTTTACAAGTATCTTTTCGAAACTGGAAGCCTCAATTTGCTTGAAAATTTATTTGTGCAGAAAAGTAATCAGTGGACAGACAGAAAGGTCTAGAGGGCAAATACAACAGAGGCTGGGGAAATGACAGAGGAACTTTCCCCCCTTCTGAGATCTTTTATCACACTTTTTTCACCCAGCTTTATTTTTCATCTGCTGAAGATTTTCTTCCTGATCCAAATCCAATTTATATATATATAAAACCTCACTCTATATCGATTTCGCTGGGGTTCAAAATGGTATTTTTACAGTACAAAAATTTAATCAATACAGCCTGAAGAAGTTGGACTGGTAATGGTAAACATACTAACAGATATTTCATTTCAGGCAGCCAGAGCACTGAAAATTGATACCACTCAGGATTCCTCATTTGGCGCTGGGAACATCTCTGTTTACCCAGCCACAGCACTGGTGTAAAGGAGAATACAACTATGCTGGGCTGGCCACACAAGAGACTTCAGCTGCAGAACTTCTCTCTTTTTTAGAGATGATACAGGTTGGCAGGTTGGACGAAGCCAGTGTGGGCAACGTTTAAAATAAATGAGCGGAAGTGTAACTTAATAGCAAGGAAGATTAGACTGACATAAGGGCAAGGAGAAGCACAAAGAAATCTAACCAGAACATTTTAAAAATATTGTTGCCCAAGTAAATGTGGAGTTTCCTTGTCAAATTTGGTCCTGTTTTATAATTTGTCTTCACTGTTTCATTTCAAGCTGTACTTGTAGCAAAGCAGTGAGATGTCAGTCATCACTGGAGACTTATACTCTAACGAGCCCCCAAATCCTCTGCAACACCCCAAGAACCACAAGAGGATGTGCTGTGCAACATCTACCTTGTTGGATATTTTGTTTGATCAGGAGACTGGTATGAAAGCAGTCCAGAACAATCTGTCATGAGCTGTAATGAGTGAGATGAAAGCAATGCCTTTGTGCTCACTCACAGAAGGGAAATGCAATTCACAGTTCCTTGGACTGAAAAGCCAGTTGTGCAGGAAAAATGGGAAACCTGTTGAGCAAGTGACAGACCACAAGAATCTGGGAAAGCATGAGGCCTGTGATAACGATGAGGAACATGGAGAACAACCATGGCTTTGTGGGGAAAAGGGAAATAGCTAAAGAGATGGCTCAGTAGCTTCATACAATATAGCTGTCTCATAGCTACAGCCTGAACTAATACAGCATCAAAAGATGCTGTAAGAAAAAGAAAACAAAGATTTTGAGACACCTATTTTCAGCAAAAGTTCACCAGATTGTCTGAGGGGATCAGGATATGTCTATATAAGCACTAAGCCTTCTGTGGTACACAGAACAGCTATTGTTAACAGCCCACAAGTGACAGAGATGCCATTGTTACCTAAATTAGACACAGAGCTGGCACTCAGAAGGAAAGGGGATAATGATTTGCAGAATGTACAATCTGCACTGGGACAGAATGCTTTTAAAAGAATGTGATTTTTATCTTATTTTTTTCACTGAAGAGCCAGTCTACATGGATAGATGGAAATCTGTTAAGCCTGGAGAAGAGAAGCTTCAGGGTGACCAAACTGTGGCCTCCCAGTACCTGAAGGGAGCAAGGAGGAGGGAGAGGAACAGTGATAGGACACAGGAAAATGGCTTTAAAATGAAAGAGGGTAGGTTTAGATTAGGTATTAGGAAGAAATTCTTAACTCCGAGGGTAGTGAGTCACAGACACAGGTTGTCCAGAGAAGCGTGGGTGCCTCATCCCTGGAAGTGTTCAGCGCCAGGTTGGATGAGGCTCTGAGCAACCTGATCTAGTGGAAGATGTCCCTGTTCACAGCAGGGAAATTGGAGGGTGCCTTTAAACCCAAGTCATTCTATGATTCAATGAAACAGTAAATCAACTAAAATAAGGCTTTGGTCTGTGTGTTCCCAACAATCAATCTGTATTACAGGAAAAACTATTGTGAGAAATTAAGTCATTACCAGCTTCTAAGTAACATCTCAGGTTCACAGGCAAAAGCAAAAGCAGATGAAGCTGGCCTTGCTTCCTCCCGTTTTAGCACAAATAAACAATTCCTTGGACAAACTCAGCAGTGAGGCACAACAAGCTCTTGCACAAAACCAAGGAGAGTGGCCTCAATTAGCACGAGTCCCACAGTGCTCAGTATCTGCCTAGGAGCAGTGTGTCCATCCCCACGCAGGGAGCAAACATCCCTGTGCTCACAGCTGAGCCTGGGCAGGTGAGGGCAGACACAAAGCAGCTCCCAGGAAAGAAACCATAACTTCCTCTGTGTCAGCAGCACAAACAGAAATAGCAGCACGCATCTGGCAGCTGCTCTCTGCCCGAATGCTGCCAAATCAAAGGTGCAGATCATGACTTGCATTTTTTCTGTGGAGCCTGGTACCAGCTCCTCAGAGCTGGCAGAGGCACCACCAGGCTGGCCACCCTTCTTCGGGGCATTTTTGAATTCAGCATATGGGGGACCAGAGCAGGAGTTGAACAATCATGTGTCACGTGAACAGTCAGCTCTGCGCTCCGTCAGAAAACGATTTTGGACTCCAAGGTGATAGACACTATTTTAAGAATCTGTTTATAAAATAGCCAAGGCTACCTGGACTGAAGAATGACATAACTGAATGTACACTGTTGCTACAATACACAAGGAGTTTTTGCCCCATTGACATTAAAATAGTCTTGGATACTTATTACAAACTTAATTTTATTTAAAACATCTTACTCGAGCCAAAACATTTAAGCAAATGTACTTAAGGAGGGCAGTGACTGGGAAATCCTTACATGTCTACAGATATTACCCTTACAACAATATACACAACCAAAACCCTTAGAAATGCATTATGTAGGGAAGTTCTCATGGGTTTGACTTCTACCAATAGCAATTGCCTATTTTCAGAGGAAGCTAAAATTCAGACTCTGCTGCATAAATATGTTGAAAAGATAGCTATTTTTGTACAACACTTACCATGACAACAAAAAATATTATAAATATCTGCTTTTTTTGGGACTGATGCAGCACATTTTGCACAATAGCTGCTCTGAAATTCACTGAAGGACAAAACCTCTAGCTGTTCTATTGCTCTTTTGTACCCTTGCTCTAACAACTCCCTTTTGTGCTTTCTCAGCTGTGAGGAAACAGAAGGTCACTCTAACACAAGAGCCCTCCTTTAAACAATGGTGGTATGGATAATTTGTGAGAGTTTAATCTTTGGATTCAGCTTAGGAAATTAAAAGTGGAAGATTTCCTATGTCATTCCTGTTCTGTTGTTCATCTGGGCTACTTTTCCCCCTACACTGCAGCATCCACCAGCAGAACTCTCCCACAGCTCCTCTACTTCAGAGTCCTCTTTTACGAAGGGTTATTGTGGAGTACAAGCCTTCCAAAGGCTTCCAAATATTCCAAAGTCAGAATATCCATCTTGACATTTTCTTGAACACAGACTGTTCATGAAAGACCTTTCCATTCTATATCCTGTCAGTTGTTTTAGCATGGTTCTTAACCCCTGTTCAGTACATTGAGTCCTGTGTAGGTGGTAAGGTTGAGATGTAAAAGAAGGATGCAGGTATTTAACTACAAATATGCACCCTTAAACGCCTTGCTTACCCTACCTAATTCAAAGGTCCTTGAACCACTTTGGCACCTGAGTTGCTACTAAAATCCCACTTACTCACCAGGTTTTGCTACTAGCTAATGACAGCAGATCTATGTTAAGAGCTCTAGTTTTGCAATTTGCAGGACCTTGCACCAGTGTTGCCCAAGGATCCTAAGGAGCATCACTCCCCTGGGGCTGGCCTAGCACAAAGCACAGTGAGGGGGACATTCCTGACAGGATGGACTCCCTGTAGAGCCATGGTACCATGCAGACAGAAAGGAAAGGCTCTGTCAGCTACCCAGAGTGGAGGGCAAACAAAACCATTTTGCCACCACCAGAGGAATCTGGGTATCTCCCTCCTGGGTAAGCCAAGAGTTGCTGAGATAGAAGCATCCAAAACTGGGTCTGTGGATTCCACCCTGTGGAAAAAGTAATAGCTTGCTGTGGATTAGACTAGGATTTACAAAAGCTGACTTAACTAAATTGCACTTACATTGGAATGGGGAATATTTCCATTAATTGCTGAATGAGGTGCAGACAGCAATAGATTAAGAATCTTAATTTTCAGGAAGAAAAAGGAAAGGAAAGGGCCATTATTTTTGGCATATCTGCAAAATAAGCAGCAATCAGTTGAAAAACACCCTGTTTCCTCACTGTATATCTCATACCCTTGACTTATCCTATTTCTTAAATCAATACATTACTACATCAGGTATTTTTGGTTTCCTGCGGACTGATTTGAACATAAAGGATAATTAATTTTTATTAGAGTGCTTCTTCACTGCCTTAAATTTCTCATGTTTTAAATTCTGCAGCAACACATATTAAGTGTTCTAATCTTTAACTAGTATGTTTTTAATTTAAACCTCACTCACCAGATACATTTTTGCAAACTCTTGCAACTCTACAGGAGATACAAATCAAACTAGTCACACATTGTTTTTTCTCTTCAATGAAATATACAGTAGTAGGAAAGAGTCTTTCTACAATGTCAGACAATGTACAGCAGGAGAACTTCAATCATCCTTTTAATTAGCAGAGCAGCAATAGGCAAAGCTCCTCACAAATTACAGAAAGAGGACAGTTAGATGAAATTAAGCAAGTCCATCATTTCTTAAGAACAAAACAGCGAAGGACGTTTCGAGTATAATTAAAAAGTTCTTGAGATTTGTCTAAAATAGGGAGCAGAGTGGCAGCACCAATGTGCAACTGAGCAGTCTATAGAAAATGCACAACATTCCATCATGTACTGAGGAAATTTCAAGGCCATTTTCTCTACTGCAAGCTCTTTGTAGTGAACATCCTTGTCCTTGGTAAATGAGAATGACTGACACCCATACATTGCAATTCCCTAAACCTGAAGAGTTTCTGATTACGATGAAATAGGTTCACCTAATTATTTTTTCAAGTCGCAGTTTTTGATGTTTAATTTTGAAACCTATTTGAGATGTCTTGAACTATATTAATATACTGTATTATGCCTTAATTTCTTTTTGAAGCACTTTACTGAAAAAAATGCAGACTTCTAATGATTTTTAAATTACTCCACTCTGCACATATCAATTTACAACAATTACAACATTTTGCATTTTTCAAAGCAATTCAGTTTTAAAGCTGTTTTTTGCTTCGCAAGATATCGAAGGAAGAGGCTGCTGATTCATTTTTATCCATTGTAAAATTACCACCAATCTTGCTAGGAGAGCTTAACCAAAAATAGATATGCTAAATATATATCATCTCCATATAATCATTTTAGGTTGAATGTTTTTGTGACTAAGAACTGCCAGTATTCTTTTCCCAATCATAATTAGGTTGCTTCAGTGATATAAATGGATTCAGTGGAATTATGACAAATGTCCTGGAGTAAGGGGACAGAAACTGGCCTACTTTGTCTGAATAGAGTCTAAAGAAATGAATGCAGGACAGGATGTCAGAGGCATCAGCTCTGCCACAGATTTCTCAGTCTATAATATTTTAGGCACAGTGTTGCAATTAATTAGTGACTCAGGGCTGGATTCTCACCTGAAACACACTGGGACTGCACTGCTGGTATCACTGCAGTTACACTAATTTATGCAAGGCTCTGCCTCCCTGAACAACTCTGTCATCCATTTTCTCTTGATTTCCCTCCCTTAATCTCAAGGCTCCATGTTAAAGGTGTCAATTTGAGAACAGAAGATGAGTTTTTTTGTTCAGTTGGTGCTGCACCTTCAATTAGCCAGAGCTTCCCTTCTACCTGACAGGAGCAGTCAGCACTCCCGAGTTTGATTTTCTCTTGCTGAAAAGCACTGCCTAGACACTTCAAGGGGAGATGACTCATTAACATCAAGGCATTTTGGGTGACAGCCTATAAATAAAGCAACAAAGATCCATAGACAGTAAGTAGAAAGATAACTATACTGAAGTCCTGGTGACATTAAAATAGTGCAGTATCAGTCTTCCATCCTACTGACTGTGTCATTTATTGGTAGATCACACCTCTACTGCCCAGGTCAGCTGAGATGTATGCTGAAGGTCTGACTGATAATGGATTTTCACATACTATCATATCAGGGTTCAGCATGGTGTAAAGATGCTGAGACTCTGAAATACTCCAAGGATGACCTTTTTCAGTACAGGTGATTTTCACAAAACATATTATATAATCAATCTGACTTGGAACAAAGTATGAAATTTCTGTTCTCCACATCTCGTAGAGGCAGGGGAAGACTAAATGAGAAATGGAACTCAGTCTCTTGTGCATTTCTCTTGTGCATTTCTCCTTTCTTCTACTGTAAGACGGCTAAATTGGTAACAGCTAAATGTCTTCGAGCACTTTGGTGTGACTTGTCAAAGGATGACCAAACTGGGAAAAAACCCTACAATTAAATGGGAAAAGTGATAAACGAGATAGCACCAAATTAATTCCAAAACAGAATGTGTTCATTTGTGTTGTGAGCATTATCATGGATTTTTAATTTTCAGTGCTTCATATCAGAGAAGCATTTTTTTTTTCACAGGCTAATTATTTGAGAGATGAAATCACACTTTTTTTTTTTTTTTTTTTTAGCATGAGCTAAAGTCATTTCAGTGCTTGAAGATGACCTGTTTGCTGAATGGTTGGTGTTACTGTTGGGAACATCTTGGACAATGTAGAACTGTAGCAGTGCTGGTGCTGTTTCTTTTTGTCTTGGAAACATTTTGAGAATCAAAATGGTGAAAGCTCTTCTCAGAGATATCAGTGGATCTCTGACTGAGATCAGCTTAGCTCTACCTTGATATCTGTGCCTCCCTTCAGGGAAAATGGACATAACTCCCCTTAATCCTTGCATAGTCCAAAGAATACTGCAGAAAGCAGGACAGATGACTGTTCAAGGTACAGCAAGTAAAACAACTAAAGAAATAAAATTGCTGTAGAAGAAGATGCTGGATCTCTGTGTATTTCAACGTGGACCACACCACAGGTAAAGGCAGCAAGCAATGTCTGCCCAGGCCAGTAGGAATGGAAGAATCAACCATATTACTTGAATAATGAGTGCAGGCTTGGGATCCTTACAACTGGAATTATAACAGCAGTGTCTCAGGTACACCACTTGAAAGACCTCTGCTGGAATAACTCTGTGTGGCTTCTCTACAAATTTCTGACACTGATATAATTTTGAAGCAGTGAAAGCCACAGCTTGTTTTTGACCTTCAGCATTAAGGCCAGTTGGTGAACTGGCACAACAGGCGAATCCATCTCCCTCATGGTAAATACACAACAGTCTATAACCATAGAGAACAGGTAGAACACTTTGATCTTGTCCATATAATAAACCAAAGACAGACAGAAGGTACTTTTAAAATTTCTTCTCCTGATCACATATGGCTGTCGAAAAGACACAACAATGTTGTTTAGATTGGTGTAGCTAAAAATCTGCCAGACTCTTTCCAGGGTGAAATTCAGTTGATGCTGCCTAAAGAAGGCAGAAGAATCAGAGGTGCATTATCTGTATGTTTGTAGTTAGCTGATAGGAAGAGCCTTTACAAAGATGTTCATAAGCAGCAAGGCAAAGCTTAAATAAAAACCACGTCATCTCTGGGAGAGGTAAATTGAAATCTGAGCTAACAAAGGAAAATTACTTTTCATGGAAGTTCAATATTGTAGGGTAGAAAGAGGCTAAACATATCTGAAACAGATATCCACCTAAGGATATTGAAAGGATGGATCTTAACAGAGCTGAACAAAAAAACAGCCTACGTTGTGTCCTACAAGTAATATAGGATTAGCAATTCTAAGTGTCTGAACAACTTTCAAGCCATATTGAACTGTTTTTATTGAGAACCAATTTAAGCACAATGAAAACATATCCTGACAGCTGCTTTGGAGTTCTGCAAGAGGATTTTCTGCCCCTCAAGGGATGGCAATTGTCTGGCAGTAACTTTAGAAATAGAAGGATTATCTAGAGGTGGTGCAGTGATACTGGGTTATGCCAGTCCACAGGTCAGAGCAGAGATCGGGCTGGACACTGGAAAGGTCTTCAAATAATTTGCTAGTCTTTCACCTCACAGAAAGAAACATGATTTCAAGACTTTGCACCTATTCAAACTACAAGTGGAAGGTGAACTTCTTAGCAGAGAGGGCCAGACACAATTGACACAATTTATCTCGGAAATGGTAGACTACCCTTAATTTTCAGTCTCTGTGTGAAGCTTCACTTTCAAAAAACTGAACAGAAACTATGAGTGTCAAACAAAAACTGAAGGATGATTGTTATTCTTTGGTAATGTTCTACAGAAAATCAAACAACATGAACATCATCTTTTCCAGCCTCAAAAAAATCCATGAATGATTCCAGAGGTCAGGCTGGGCCTCCAAACACTGGCAATTCTTAAGGATATGCACGGGTCACAGTTACCCTTCATCTCTCTTCTTCTACCCATACTGATTCTTATCTTTCCCCAGTCTGCCACTTTTAAAATGGAAGTTTATATTGTTTGAAGAGCTAGAGATGGGCAGGTAGGGGAAGGTATCATAGAGGTGGCTCATCCCTCTTCAGTTTGGGCCACTCTGTATCAGGAATAATATATTCAAAAACATTCTAGAACCTTTGCTATTCCTCCCTTTTTAAGTCTGTCACAATATACTAACTTCTATTTTAAAAAATCCCATAAAACTAAATATAATGTATCCTTGTGTTTTGAAAGTATTTGGAATTTGCTGGGGAACACAGAATTCCTCAAGGCAAGAGCCTATATTCTTCAAGGTGCTACAGAAAGGCAAATTTTCACAGCACTGAGAATGATGTGGTACAGAGATGGCAAAATGCAAGGGTTTGAGGCAGGCTGAGAGACTGCTGGTTTCTCAGCTGCAAAGCTCTGCTGTTGTCTGACTCCAGACAAGCAGTCTGTGCTTTACCCATTTCATCCTCTGCATTGTACAGAACCTCCTAACTTTCTCCAGTCACATGTGACAACTCCTTTATTGTGACCTTGTTACTCCTCTTGTGTTTCTTTACTTAATTCATTTGATGTTTTCCTTACTCACTAAAATCAAACTTTATTTTCAACATGCACAGCAATCACTGATCCTAGGAAGAATGTCTCAGGCATGAATGAACATTTATACTTCAGTCTAACACTCAGTGTATTGCCAAGAGCATCCTGAAACTAGTCTAACACCTAAGAAGAAGCATATATTTGAAAGAAGTCTGAAGCATCTGGCTATGCTGCCTGTTGGTAGCTGTAAAAGCATCTTTTGATAACTCAGGATACACTAGGGATGAAGAGAGGTATTTTCTCTACTGATGGAGATAAAGAGGTTCCCTTCAAAAAATGTTCAAAACAGCTTTGGAGGTTATTTATTAGCCTTTTGATTCCTTACTTAATATCTAACTGCCCCATGCAGCTGCCACAACAGACCCATCTGAGACTAACATTGCTTTTTGAGCTACAATAACATTGTATTAAAACAGAATTAGTTTGCAACATTTTTGAGTAAAAAATTAGTACATAGGTAACACCTCTCTTAATTATTTGCTTCATTAATGGAAATACTACAATAATACTAAGCTTCAGAGAGTATTTTTAATATATAATAAAATACAGAACAAAAATGCAAAGAATTAGGCTTTTGCTGAAAACCAATAAAAAGTCAATTCTTATCAAAGCAGGTGCCATATATGACAGTGTCAGACTAAAACTGCATGCATTAATTTTGGAGTGTAGAATGAATGCAAGGTCCTTGTAACAAACACTGAAAATTATTAGGAGGTCAATATTTTGTTGCTTAAAAATTCATCATGTAGAGGAGCATTTTATAAGTCCCTACTTTAAGACCATAATCACACACTTTGAAGATCTGTGCAGAAATTTATACTGTTCCAAGTGCTCTTCTGAATGATGATTTCTAAGAAAAATTGGTGACTTGTACCACTGGCTGTATTCCACAGTGTTCAGCAGATCTGTCACTTGCATCTATTCTCTACTGGGATGTGCTACTTATCATCTGAGATTCTGGCTTTGTGGGCTCTATAGGGGAAAAAATAGTAGTACATACATTGGTAATGACATGCTCCACTACAGAGCAAAATGTGCAGAGTTCATTTATTTCAACAAAACGAAATGTAAATGTATAATGCATGTAGGAAATCCATTTCAACTCTTAACCCAGTTTAGGGGGATCAAACCTTGATGGTCCTCTAAGGAGGAAGAGAGTTTTTCTCCCAGCATGAGAGAATTATGTTCTTTTTTTGTTTAGAGGTTTTTTCTTGACAGAGCTCTCTTACTCATCAGTCATTGTATTTGGATTTTTTTTCTTTTTTAAAACATCTTCCCAATCTCTCTCGGAACTGTGGATACCCTGATTGCATGAGCCTGACAGGTGCTCAGCAGCTCAGGTGAGAGTCACATTTGCCCCCAGTGCATGCCAGGAGGCATGTGCCCTCTTGCAGGACTACTGTTCTCAATGTCATGCCACCAGACAGAAACATTCTTGTCACAGAGAAAATACACTTCTTATCCTTGGCAACTGAAAGCCAGTTGCTGACAAGCCCATGAAATGCCATGCCACAGTACTCGTGGTTCATCCCTATCTTGTTTTTAAAATTCCTATTAGCACAGCAACAGCAGCTACTTTCTTTCACGCCTCCAGCAGCAAGCACAGGCAATATTGCTTAAGTCAAGTCTCCATCATACCTGTGGAGCAGTCTGGGCCCGTCCACTGTGGCTCACAGCTGCAGAGTCCTGTGTCCAGGAGGAAGGTGCCGTGGCCCGAGCACTGCTCCTGGCACACGGGCAGCGCCGTCTCACAGTTCACGCCGCCCCAGCCCGTGGAGCAGTGACATTCCCCTTGCACGCACACACCGTGGCCAGAGCACATGGGATCCAGGCAGTCCTCTGGAAAGGAGGGAATATACAGCTTAGAGCACAAAACTCACACCTTTACATTCATTTACCAGTGAAATACATCAGAGACTTGGATGAATTTGATGATTTTTTGGTGCAAATACCCAACAGAAACAATGTTAACAAACACAAGGGCAAAAGAGTCTGTTAACATCCGTGCAAAAGGGTAAGTCAAAAACAAGGAAAAAAAGCAAGCACATAGACTGTTAGAGGCCATATGAATCTCTTGTCATTAATTTTGTCTCATTTTTAGAACACAGATTCCCAGGGCAGATCTATTGGTCTAAGTTGGTGAGGTCTGTGCTTCAGTAGTAGGGCTGGGAAACAGCTGGAGCAATTAATAGTTAATTCTGTAATTGTGCTTTGTGTTTCCATTTGGGTATTAGTGCACTATGTTTTATTTACATCTAAAAAAAAAAGAAAAAAAAAGATTTATTCTTTCATTTTCCTGTGAAAAGCTATCTCTATAGCTGAAAATTTGCTACAAAAAAAAGGTAAGGTAAGGTAACTCACTAAGATTGAGTAGTGAATCTCTGACTTAATGCTTGCTGTAAAAAAAAAATTCCCACACACATAAAAAATACGTGCTGGGCAATTGCAGGTAATGAACAGCTTCATAAAAGTCATAATGTACTGATGAACAATTTGCAAACAAAGAACTAAATTTGTTCTCAATTTGGATTAAACTATTCCTAGTGAAAAATTCAGGAGCTCTGTAGAGGAATTTAAATCAGCTGGTTAGTGCTGTATGAGCAGCATATTCTTTCACAAAGCCCCAGCACTGCTTTAACAAGGCAGGTGTTAGGCAGGAAGCAGCCAGCCTTCCCTGGAGGCTGCAGGAAGACTGTGGACTGAAGGATCTGTGGGGTCTGAGCACGAGAAACAATTAGCCAGAAGCCCATTGATGTTATATCGTGCTTCAGACTGATGTTAGAGACACTGTGAAAGTTCTGCTATGTATTTCTCAAGTATCAGCACAAATACTGTTTTAACAATTAAACTGTAAATTTAACAAACAGTATCCTGTGCTACAGGAATGAAGAGATGTTTTCTGCTTCAGGAAGGGAAGGCTAAATACTTCAGACACAGAAATTAATGGCCTCCAGTTTATAGGACCTTTCAGTCTAAAAATAAAGAAGTAAAGCTTTATCTTTTGAATTGCTTTGCCACCAATTCAACATTTTGTTTCAGGATTTATTTTGTACCTTTTTAGCCTTCCTTATGCACAGGCTTATGCACAGTGTAATTCTGAGAGAGGGAATCAGTGTTTCTGGACAGTGCACATCTTGCTAAGCATAGGACAAAAATACACAGCAATTTTCCCTCATTCTGAGACAGCTCTTTATTTTGCTGATTTTTAAAATTAATAGAGTGACTCCATTTTAGGAATGATAATCTGGCAGGACAAATTCAAGGGACCCCTATAGCAATGAATATATGCAGTTACTGGTTCTCCCTGGATAGTACATCTGTTGCTATGTCTGTTAACAGCATTGATATAAAACTAAATCTTGTTTACATACAATAAAATAATCTTAATTCCTTGCAGAATTCCCTAACTACTGCACAAGTTATGTTTTACAATACAAACAGAACAGTCATATCAAGGACACACTGTTACAATAAAAACCCACCGTACTTGGTCACACAGATTTGTTTCATCCACCATATTTCAGTATTTCTATATAATTATACCTTATTTTATAATTTAAATATGTTTTTTACTGTAAAAGTCTAATGTTTTCCAAGTCTCAGTTTCAATAGCTGTCTGAATACATTTATGTCATTTTTTCCCTAACCATTTTGCAGGATCTCATTATGGCAAGAAACAAAGCAACTAAAAACAGCAGTCAGCCTCTCACCAGCCACAGGCTTGTTCAGCATCATGGCCTCACTGAGGAAATCTGTGTACTACTTGCTTTTTCCCATTTGGGTTTTCTTGGTTTCTGAAACTACCAACAATTGACTATGTCAGAAGCATTCTCTTGATCCTCCCTTTAAAAACCATTCCAGGTATGTCAAATCTATCAAATTCATCCTGGACATTTTTCTGACTAGAGAATTCAAGCAACATAAAAAGCCTCTTGTGTGTGCTACTCAAAAGAATTACTGAAAATCTCTATAGCAGGACACACAAAGTATGCTGTCAGGAGCTCCAGGCTAAGGGGACTAATGAAAAATCATCAAATCAGGGAAAGCACGAGGAAGAGTTCTGCCTTCTGAGGCTATGCACAAGGGAAGAAAGTCAAAGCCGATGAGCAATCTCAGACATGCTGAGGGAAACAACAACTGCTTCTGTTTATAGATGAGGGCAGAGACACATCAGGACCATAACCAGCAAAAATACAATACCTTCTTCTCACAGAATTTCCCACTTTTTGTTAGCTAAGCCTTAAAGGATGCCAGTTTAGTGCCGTGAGCAAAGGCTCCCAGTAAAAATGACATATGACAACAGAATGACACAATATGTTCTGGTAAACTAACCTGCTTCCTACACTTTCAGCTTTATATTGTCAGAAAAATCTAAGATGTAACAGAATGAAAAAGGGAAAAACTGATTACAATTGCCTGATTGCTTTGGAGAACTACCACATTATGTTTTGTTTAAATGATCTTCTGACTGCCTTACCCTGAGCTTTAGGCCAAATAAAAATAAATAATTTTATCTTTTCAAATAAAAACGTGAACTCTATGTGATCAGTCCACTGGACTGTTACCAAGACCTGAATACCTTTACCTTTGAGAAACTTCTATCTTAACATTACTTTCTGTGAGACAGTAAAGGTAGTTTTGAGCAAAATAGTTCTGCTTCACAGAAAGCTGATTACATCCCTGTGAGTTCTTAACTACCTTAAACCAGGTGGAAATTAAAGACAAAAATCAACCCCCTGACTATAAAGAAGGAAATTTCACAAACCTTCCTCACAAATCTCTCCTTTGTACCCAGGGACACAGATGCAGACACCCATGATACAGGTACCATGGCCAAAGCAGGTTGGATCAATGCACTGCTCTTCTGGAACATCACACTCCGGACCTTTCCAGCCATTTCGACACACACAGTGACCTTTCTCATATTCTCCATTTCCACTGCACAGCACTGGACAGGAATCTGAAGAAGGCAGATTGACCTTTTAAATGTATTTACATACTTACATAGATTAACATTTATTGCATTTATCGTTCTGTAAAATTGCTTTTCCACTCCAGCTCCTCAATTCTTCATTTGGTTCAAGGGCTGTAACAGACTGAAATCTTTGAACTAGGTAGTGCAGCAGTAATAAAATGTCTTTGTCTTCTCAGTCTGCCTCTCTCCTACACCTTAATTTTGACCAGAAATGGGATATCTTAGAAGATAAAACCAACTCTCCCCTTGATTGGCCTCTGCAGAAAATTTGTCTGATTTTTAGTAAGATTAATATTTATTTCCTGTGAACTGAAGCAAGCTCCTCCCTTTTTTCTTCTAAGAAGCCTTAATATCATTGAAATTGTAGCCATTACTGTAAACCAGCAATGTGGAAGCTTACTTTTAAAATCCAGTATCAATTTCTGAGCCAACTGAGTCTTAAAAAAATAAACCCTACATCTGAGGAGACATTGGGAAATCATGAGAACTTCTGGACATCACAAGCAGCTGATAATGGATAATACTGACAGAAATATCTGAAACAGAAGTAAGCTCACTTAACATGTTTTTTTGCCTTAATGCTGGAAAACTGTCTGTAAGCTGCTTTAGGTTTCTTATCTGCACCTTAGCCAAGTTAAGACCACAGAAGCATTTGATTTACTTGTTTTCTCCAAAGTGAAACTGTTTGTCACTTTTAAATAACAGAAAACATTATGCTATGCTAACACACCTATTAGAAAATGTATTTTACAATTACAGACAGGATGCAAAGGTGGATGGAGGAACCTATTAAATTTGAAAGTCAGGGAGGGAGAAGTGGTTGATCTGTGTTAACTCAAGTACAGCATAAAGAAACTTTCCACATGTGTGCTTGTACTGTATCTGCCATCTGGCTGGAAAAAGGAATTTAATCTCTTTTAATCACTTTGAATCTTTGCAAGCCCAGCAGTCACACACCATAATCATGATCCCTGTCATGGACCATGGGTCAGTTAATATGAGATTACCTTTTGCACAATCAGGACCAAGGAATCCTGGGAAGCAGTGGCAGTGGCCTGAGATACATTCTCCATTCCCATTGCAATTAGTAGAGCAGTCATCCAGGATTTCTGTTTATTCAGGCAATTGTGCACAAAGAAAAACATAAATTGGTTGAATTTGAAATGAATGGCATCTTCACCTCACTCTGCAGGACACATCTCGACATACAAATAGGTGCAGAAGCAGTAAAAAGCCCATTTTCATTCATAGGGAGCATAAAACAAAATTCCTGTTCAAGCAGCTTACAAATATTTATTAGATTTTTTTCTTGACAGCTTTGAGATAACAGGTGCATCATTTATATTACAACAAAAAGCTTTTAAAGTAAGTGTTCATGTAAAATTTACCACCATTAAAAGCACTGCAGGAACCTGAGTATTTGCTGAAAAATGTCCACATTAAACACTTTCTTTTCTTGCTGAAGTAATATGTTTGAAACCTGTTTATAGAGTAAATTGCCTTCTATCGTGTTCATTTGAACAATGTGAATTGAATCCCTTGGAGAAGGGCAGGATTTCCACTTCTATACAATCAGATAAACAAAAAAAATAATCTTTTGTACAGTGATGAAATTCAATGTGATAAAGAACTAAACTATATTTGAAGGGAAAAGAACCCCACCTTCAGTTCTAATCTTAAACTTGCCCATGTTTTATCACACAGCTTTGGATATTACGCCACTTAACCTCACACATCTGAGGACAAGCTCCTCCTAATCCAAGCTATGGATTAGCTGGTTCCAATTTACACATATATTTCCTACAGGAATGCAGTGGATTCACTGATTTATATGGATTTTCCATAAAGAATATGAATCTAAGATGATCTTGTGTGGAGGAGGTCACCGTCAGACCAGCTCCAGGACTGAGGGGCTCTGCAGCCCATGCAGGTGCTGGATGGGAGAGAGGCTCTGGGGCCAGGGGAGCTGGGACTGTCCAGTGGCCACATCCACTAAGAGATGTGGTGAAGTACCTCTGGCTGTAGGAAAATGGGAAACAATTTCCCACAAAATAATTGAGGAAAAAGAAGAAAATACTCAGATACTGCAATTAATAAAAATAACTGATATAACTGTATTTTGATCATAATTATGAGCACTTAGATAAGGATTAGCTCCTCTTGAAAACTCTTATGGTTATACGAATTCATTCTTTTCAGGCTATCAGTTTATACTAAAGAACAGATATTTGATATGCATCTGTTCACCAGATATCCACAACCTGTACACAGAGGTCTGTTTTGAAATTAAAAACCAGCTCATTTTTAGAAGGAAGATTTTTTCACAGAAATGCTGCTCGTTACTAATTTATTATATTACTGTTCATTATCAACTCTTCTATTGCTCTATGTGTGCACTTGCCTGCCTTCTCTCATTTTTCCTAGAATCACATGGCAAATGATCCCTACATTGACCTGAAGTGAAGAATGAATGGTCTGAGAAATTCCTCCCCTCTGTGTCCAGTTTGGGCTGCCCTTTATTCAGTTAACAGAATTACTTGGAAGCATGCCACGTTTTGCATGCATTTTACCCTCCTTGGGAAAGTCTGATCAGAATTTCAGTAAAAATCAATTTTGTACATAACTAACATGGAACATCTTGAAATACAATCTGACAGGTGCTGATGAGGGGCATGGCTGCTTCTCAGGAGCATTTGGCAGAGCTGCATCCAAGCTCTTGCTCTGTTCTCAGGTCCTGGCTAATTCCTTTGTTGGCAGAGATGTCAAATATGACTCTAGACCAGTCTGGATAAGAATAAGAAGAATGCCTCAAGTATAGAGTTTTTTTTTTTTTTTTTTTTTTTT
Organism: Vidua chalybeata; assembly: GCF_026979565.1. Taxonomy (NCBI): domain Eukaryota; kingdom Metazoa; phylum Chordata; class Aves; order Passeriformes; family Viduidae; genus Vidua; species Vidua chalybeata. The sequence continues at coordinate 9,803,643 of NC_071543.1, read as the reverse complement.
TTTTTTTTTTTTTTTTGTGGAAAAGAAGAAACAATCAAGTTATGATGCACAGAAAACTGAGAGAGGAAGAGACACTGGTTATGAAAACACAATAGCTGGCAGTATGTTCAAATGCACAAGCAGTAGATTCTTGCAGCAGTGTGAACAGACTCTTTCCCAAAAATATCTTCTTGCAGGCATTTTGAAGATGAAGTACAAGGATTCCTGCCTGCACTGTGGCTCACACATTTCCCCCTTTCATAGTCTCTTCTGCTTATTGGCCACAGAAGGGATGGGACAACAACTTTTTTATCACATGCATCATGAATTAAAGTCTGGCAATTAATTTCAGTTTTGGGGTGGGGGTGAGGGGTGTGAGGGAAGGGGAGGAGTAGAAGTTATGCTACTAAGTGAAATATTAAGCTCTCCTGTATAAACCCTGCTGTCTTACAATAAAAATAAACAAGGGATCAGTATTTTGGATACTGGGCTGGGCTGGTGTTTGGACAGGTTTTATGGTCTTTGTAGAGCATCTGCAAAGATGCTTCATAAATTGCTTGAATCCTATTTTCTCAGCTGGAATCAAATAATGGCATATTTTCTTGCAAAAGTTCAACTTTTTTGAACAGAGCAAATATGAAATTTTACACCAGAATCAGTCATTACAACTCTAATTTTCTAATTTTTTTCTTCTATGCAAGTCCTTCAGAATCTGGATATTTGAATCATACTGTCCTGCTCTGCAAGGTGTTTACCACAAAGTAAAAATAGTATCCACTTGCTCTGAAGAGCAGATGGCATGTCCATTACTAGTAAAGACATCTTGCTCAACATATGGTAGAACAGGTTAACTAAAGGGTACAGTGGTTAAAGTCTTGCAGCAAACTGAGACTGTCATAAATACAACACTTCACCTAAATTTAAATTCCAAGAAAGCCCTATGTGTGAGGACTGCTCACTCACAACACCTACATCTGCAAACACTTGCCCACCTATACGTGTTAAAAAGGCACGAGGAATCTCATATGCCTCCTGTATTTGTCCTTTGTATTCCAAACAAAATGGTGCATTTGAGTAACTGCATAAAAATCCAGCATCCATCCACCAAACAACACACACAAACAAATCCACAAAAGATTTTCTAAATTACAACTGACTAAAATACTGGAAATAAGGACTTAAAGCCTGGATAATTTTTGTAGGATTTATGGCCCACAAAAGTAGAGAGGGCAGATATAATCACTTTTACTTGGAAAAAGATAACACCAGAAATCATTCAAGCATTTAAACTATCACATAAAAATCTTAACACATGAAAACTTCACACTTAATTTGATAAGATCCATCTTTTATATACAAATATTGTTATTTGTCTAACATTGGCTTACCACAATGTTGCTCCCTGGAGGTTAATTAAACTAAGCTGAAATAAAACATATTTAAGAGAATACTTAAGAGGAGTTGGAATACATCAAATACATCTTTGCAATGTAATAATCAGAATAATAATTATATTGTGATTTCTCTTACCAATAGCTGTAGTTAGTACAAACACTTGCTCTACTTTCTTTCCATCATTGTAGAATGCCATATGCCAAGCTCCTTGATCCATGTACTCGATGAAACCTGTCTCTTGCAGTGAAGTCAAGATCAGGTTCCTGGGAGCTTGCTGAGGCTCCTCTGAGTTTTTTGGTTCCTGTTTAATTAACTGTTTTCCATCCATCAGTTTTACAAAATCAAACTGAAATAATAACGAGCAAAAATTAACCACCTAGCAAATATTCATTAATCTACTCTGCATGTCTCCTTCAAACATGAATAAACAGTTGAAATCTTAAGAGGAATTGCCTAAGTATTCACCGATGTGGACAGCAATTGCATAACCTAGTCAATTTGGCTTAAGTTTACATAGAAAAAGCATTACCATTGGTCAGAAATGTGGCAGCAAAACTGGCACAGCTGTTTGCTATAGTAGGGTAAAATCAGACTTGCTGCACTAGATACAGCAGATTTAGTCCAAAAATTACATCTCTTCAATGGGAATAATTCCTAAATTCCCAAGGTGTAGTGCCTGTGCTATGCAGCTATTCATCTCAAATGCCAAGAGCAGATTCAAAACCTGTTGTTCTATACCAGATTTTTAAATCCTTGCCCCCTAATATTACTATCAAATATCAAAACTTAAATATACTTTTTCTTTATATTTAATTTTAGTAATGCAAATAAATAAATATTTTTACAGGAAATTTCTTAATACCTAACCAAGTGGATGCTGTCAACTTCAATGCCTGTTAACCTCAAAGCACCAGAGATTTCTATGAATCCCTATTCAAGAAATATATATATTTTTCTAGTTTTTTTTAGACATTCTGATTTTTCAATAAAGTTCATTGTCAGCTCAACTGAAGATCCAGCTTCAATTTAAGTCACTGACAGCTGAAAGTGCTTATTTCTAATATCAAAAATCTAGCAAAAATTTTTTGAGGTTAGAGTAGATGATCTCCAGTGGTCCATTATAAACAATCTTTCCATGATTCCATGTATGTTTGTCACACTCTGTGGAGTGTGCTCCTGTTATAAAGAAAGATGAAAAATTTATTATCCATAGAAATGACAGCTTCATATGCCAAATACATTAAGCCTAAAAAAAAAATTGAATGTGACCAGCAATATTGAATGTGTTGAATGTGACTGCTTAGCTAGGTTTCCTCTTGCAAAATCCCCAGGAGTAAGCACTCAAAAATAATTTTGATCTTAGAAACCAGAGACAGCTTTTTTTCTTTTCTGTTGACTCTTTACACTGACTGTACAATCTGTTTTAAGGGAATCACAAAAAAATTAAAGCATTTTCAAGTGAACAGGAATTTCATCCCTTGCATAGAAGACACTGGATCTATGCAGCAGGACAGTGTGTACCTGTTCAGCCTCCCAGACAGTCACATCCCTGAGGTCACAGCTGCTGTCCTGTCTGGTATGACACTGCTCTGAGAGAGCATGGTTTGAGGTATTGCTAGAGCTCAGTAAAAGAAAAGGATAAGCACACTGGTTATAGCCAGTCCTTTCCTCCCTCTCTGCTTTGTGAACACTCCTGTCCGCTGCTGATTGAAAACGTGTGATAGAATGAGGATCATTTCCAATTACCTGAGTGTGAGTAGGTGGGATGTTTCTTCTGCCATAAATTCCCAGCAGAGAATCCTTTGCCAGTGAAATGTTAAATTTCAGGTACACGGGGTGATGTATGGTAATTTGGAAGCGCCAGAACAAACCAGGGGGGATGGTCTGCATAACTTGTGCTCCAATCTCTACTTCTCCCGTGTCTATGGCCCGGCCCTTCTGAAACACTGATTTTCCAGAAACAAACAAACAGTCAGTTGAGTATTTACAGTGGGTGAAGAGAGAAGGTTACAAGGTGTAAACATGCCTTAGATATTGGAATATACAAAAATCAACTTCTAACACTGATAACTGCATTTTTTATTCAACAAGTTGGAAAACACAAACAAATGTGAACAGCATATTTCCAACAACAGGTGTCATGGGGTATTTTTTGTCATGATTTTTGCTGTAAATCTTGTAACACTTTACTGAAAATGAAAGGGTTGAACTGCTGCTGTGTAGACCATGGTTTTTGCCCATCAACTATGCAACCAAAACCACATTCAGCTGTGAATGCACAGAGCAAAGACAGTGGGAAATTCTTCCTCTGGCACAGATTTCAGACTGCTGCTGACAGGGCATTGCAGAAGCTACACAAATGGTCCCCAGTGAGGACAGAAAATCCATCAAACCTGGTAGTTCAGAGCCCCTGTCCAAGGCCCGGATTTCTATTAATCACCGTTCCTAATGGTTTTATTATGGTACCTGAAGAAGTAAAGAACATCTGTTCTGGCTTGGTCTTCATGGAAGCGTAATAGGGGCATGAGGACAGGGAAAGGCACTCTTAAGATAAAACTGGCATACTTTCATAATGCTGAACAATAAATTTGCAGACATCTAGAATGTGTACCTTCACACATGCGTGTGAGAGTGCTGAAACACAAAGAGAAATGGAATGCATAAGGAAGACTTTGCCAAACTAAATTGGAGTTGGCTTGCTTTGTTGGCTTATATCACCATCTTTATGTTTTTTACTGCCTGTCTGTGATCAGCATTGTGACATGCTGCAAATCACAGACCCAATCCTGCTAACATTTGAGCTAATTCCATTGAAAGGTTTGCAAAACTCTTGACATTTCCATACTCTGAATTAAAGTAAAAGCAGGATAGTGTGTGGCATTAGAGGACAAGTCAAGAGAAGATTGAATTCAGCTGCCATACCCATCTACGTTTCATTTCATTCCAGAATCACAATGAAAAACAACCAGGAGCAAAGTGACTGGAGCCTCATCTTTTACAATATATGCATATAAATATCTAATCCAACATAATGTATGTGAAATTTTATAAATCACCCCTGGAAATGAAAACAGCAGTAGCAAAGCTAGGGCCAGCTTTTGCCTGAGTGTGTTGATAACAAAGACCCTCTGTGGGACCTTACGTAGGCTTTAACTAGCGTAGGAAGTACTTAACATTCTTAATGAATAGAGATTTAATTTACAAGGCAGGAGCAATTCTCAGGGCACCAGATCTTCCAGCTTTACAGCTGCTTTGTGTCATCAAACCCACAGCAAGAATGAGAGACTAACTTATAACACCTTACCATGTAAATACATCTATTTTTAGAGTAGAAACTTGTAATTTAGTACTCTAAAAATACATCACTTAGTTTCTGAGTTAAAATATTTCCAAATTGCTACTTGAACAATGTTCAAGGTTAGACTACTTCTGCCCAAGTTACTTCATGGAAAAAATTTTGAATGTTGAGTTTTGAAAAGAGAATTAAACTTTCTCTGTTGTACAATGAAAGTGGATTCCTTTCCACCCCAGCCCATAAAAGATCCTACTTGGCTTATGTAAATTTAAAAACCTTCTCTCCTATTTCCAATACTCTAGAGATATTAAATCTTAATGATTCTTTGCTAGCAATTACCCTATGTTAAGTAAAACACTATGGTACTTTTTGATGATATTGACACATGGTAATTAATATGATTCAATTACAAGACAGTAGAGCACTAAGTAAATCAAGGATACAGTATAATTTTTGAAGTTAAAGGCATTACTGGTCAGTGTTCACATACAGTACTTATTATATTTTGTTGTGAGAAGGTCTGTTTCCTTGTTGAAAAGCAAAAGTGTTATGTTGTCACTCTGGGTGAATTCTCACTAACTGATATTATCAAATTATGCTGAGTATCATATGAGTGTTGTGATGCACCTCAGGAGTTTTTCCACATTTGGCTGAAAATACCTTTAGCAATAATTTAATATAAGCTTTAAAAAAACCAGATGTACTTATATGTACATATATCTCATCCCTTGGGAAAGAAGTGCAGGCTGCTGTTCACAATGCTAACAGGAAAATATACATTCTTATCTGCCCCTATGACACAGTTGCAGAATTCCTACCTTTCAAGTGCTAATTTTTCAGACAATCACAGAGCATGGAAAGGCCTTTGTAGGAGTCATGTCTGAAATGCATATTTTCATATTCACTGAGCCACTCTGCTTTCTTTACAGAAAAGGAATTTAGCTTTATTCTGTGTTTAGTTGAACTAAGCAGATATTTGGCTGTACAAAAAAGGCACCTGAAACACACTCCTCACAGATGATCCTTGTGTACTTGCTCTTTCTTGAAAAAATCCAAAATAAGCTTTTAAAGTTACAGCACTGCAATACAATTCTGCTCTTGTTGTAAAAACATTTTGTAAAAACATTTTTTTGTATGACAAAGTATCATTTAATTATCTATATTCAATTCCTTGCACAGCTCCCAATCTTGCCAGCTAGGGTATTAATTCTCCCCTATGCTTTCTAAGCACAGTTTCCTCAGAAGTCTAAAACAGAAGATAGATTCCTAATCACAGCTTTCTCTTGGCTTCAAGAAAGAAAAACTCTGAACAGCGTGGTGCCAATTACCTCCACAAGAATATACCCATACGCTTATTATTACTGATCCTGAAACAATCAATTTCCTTGTACTCCCCTGATAAATACCAGCATCAATAGGATATCTGACTTTTTAATCACATTACTACATCTTAAAATGTTAACTCATGTTAATTCATAGCTGTGGGTCAGTGTGTTATAATGTGACTTCTTGAAGAAATCTGACTTCCTGGTTTAAAAACTTGATTTTCATTAAAAGATTAGTTAAAAATATATGCTTTCAAAGTATGGAAAAGCATTCTGTGCTGCTGCATTGAGTTGGGAAAATGTGAGGTCACCAGTATCTGACAGCAGTTATTTATTCCTGTGAAATTACATCAGAGGCTTCAAGTTTACAGGCAAAGCATCAACTTTCTGTGGTATCCTGCTGTAGGGAAAGGAGTTGCCTGTTTCCAAGTTCTCCTTTTCATCACTTCTAGATGGAGGATTTGTTAGGAGGATTGTGAATAAAATTACTGATATATATTAAAAGTGATGGAGAAAAAGAGAACAAGCAAAGACTAGCCAGAGTCAGACTATGCATGTACTAATTCCAGATGATTTTTCTTGTGTTTTCCCAAGTGTATACTCCTTCCTATCTTAAACTCTGGATTACATGTTACCCCCAAAATGTGAAAGGGGACAAGTGAGACAACAGTGTAGGTCTGTTCCTCGCTGACCTCTGAAACTGCTGGATAAGCCCTCAGTGAAATGGCTCTGCTATCACAGGACTCTGTTCTTTAGTGTTGTGGGGGAGTTGTGTAGCTACACTAAAAACTGGGATTCCCAGGGATAAGGCAGGTGGTTTGCATTTTTACCCACTACACTTTATTGATTTGCATATTCTTTTCTCTGTTTCCAGCCATCTAACTTCTAAGATTTTTGATGCTTTTGATGTTTTTTCTACACATCCTTCTTTGGAAGCCAAATGCATTGGAAAAGCGTTTATTAAATCTGTAATACATTGACAAAAAGATTTTATGCAGTTGAGAAGAACTAATTGAGGTATTTTCCATGGTGCACCAGGACAAAAATATAAAAATGTATAAAACATTTTCTGCAACTCACTACAAATCCATTCTATGGGATGAAATAATGGAAAACAACATCGCTGTCTCCTTACATGTACTTCTATTGTTCATTTATCTAATATGATCTCTATCCAGTTGTGCCACACTGATTTGGAAGATCATTGATGTGCAGTACAATCTTCCTCCTGGAGGGACTGGTACAACAATGTTCCACTTTGTTGCATATTTTCAGCCATGGAACTTACCCAGAACACACAAAATCAGATCTCTGCTCCGCTCTAAAATTTGAAAGCTCTGGAAATCTCCTATCACTGCAGAGCTACCCATACAATTTTACTTTTCTCCTAACAACTGGAAAGATTAGGTTTCATATTCCACTCCCATTCACTTTGATCTGATCTGATTTATCCACTTGTTCTGTGTACCATAAAAAGAAATGGGAAGGCCATTTGCTTTTTATGGTCAGAAAGCATTGTCACAATGGTCGATGGGAAGCACGGGCCAGAGCATGTGACTTGTACTGGGGCAGGTGATCGAACAGTATTAATTGACAGGACTTATGAGGAAGAAATTGCACATCTCAGACAGATCCTTCTCTCTCTTTCACACCCTGGCTGCACAGCCCACTCCTTTCCTATCCTAGCTCAGGCACTTCAAGAGGTCTGGTTCAGCCACTTTCTTGGCAGAAGATGATCTGCATTCTTTAACAAAGCCATTTTCTGCTGCTGTGAAGGACTGACGTGGCCAGGTTGTGCAGGAGACAATCCCTGCAGAGGGCACAGGGACACAGGGAGCTGCAGAGGGAGGTGGGAAGGCAGAGCAGGGCTGTGCCCCTGGCAGCAGGGAGCTGCCACAGTGGCTCAGGCATTTTGTGAAGCCGTGGGAGATCCCTGGGAGCTGATTCACTGTGACTGGGTCAGCCGGGATGTGACAGCGCGCTGAGCTTTAGCTTACACCTTCAGGAACTGGATGCCTTGAAAAGCATTAAGATTTATACTCTTGTGCACATTCTGACCTGTCAATACAAAGAGGTTCCCTTTGCCTGAGACTGACTTTGGTCTGCAAGACAGGCACAGTGTCAAGCCCTCTGCACAAGAGGAAACGAGGCAAATATGGTCTCCCCTTCTTTGTCTTAGGACAGAAGCCAAACATTCTCATCTCTTCTTTCACTGTACCACTGAACCTTCCTTTTCTAATGGGCTGGTTGCTAATTTCAGTGAAAGTTTTGCTAAAGGAACATATCTGGTTATGGGCTTTTCATACCCATTTTAAAATGATACTAAAGAAGATAGAACCTGAACTCAAAATACTGTCAAAATGTAGAAAATACAGGATCTGTACAGCAGTAATATTTAACTATTCATCATCTGCCTGGCTTCTCATTTACACATACCTTTTTTTTCTGTTTTATCCGAAGCTTTTCCTCCAATTGGTGAGTAAGTAGTATCCATGGGTTCTGTTCCTTTATTTCCTTTGCTAACTCCATTTTCATAGAGCTCCCCTACCACAGGCTGTAGTTGCCAGGTTAAACCAAACAAGTGTACTGCTGCAAAAAAATGAAGACAAATTAATTGATGTCTAAACTACAGCACCTTCAGTGAGACTACAAAAGAATGCTATGACCCACTTTCTGCAAAGTCAAGTATTACTTTATCCTTTTAGTAATAAATCAGAAATTCAAGGGGGCTAATGAGCAATTTACCATTTTACCTTAAAACTCAATGTTTAATTAGTTTCCACACTTTCTTCTGGAGCTCAGCCAGGTCAGGGTGATGAATTTCTGCAGCAATTAATGGAATTACTTGCACTTAAAAGGATAACAGTTGAATAAATTCAATATTGTGTGACAGATTCTAATGCTGTATCAGTGTTGTCCCTCAGCTTTTGACTGTTAATGATCTCAGATTTTGTTGACAAAAGCAATGACACCAACTAAAACTTCTCACCTTTCCAATCCAGTTTGAAGTGAAACTGTGCCCTGCGCTGAAACTGCACTCTGAAACCCTTTCATTTAGGTTAAACATCAGCAAAAACTTACTCTTACTTACTGGTTACTTACTTAACCAGACTTACTCTAGAACTGCACTGCAGATAAAAAGCTGGCTCTACATCTAAAATGTATGCAATTATTCAATAACACACATTAACAGAAATATAGTTGTTATTTATGTATGTACAAGGAAAATGACTAAATAATCCTTTTTAAAAGTTATAAACTATCTTTATTGCCATATGCAGGGGCTGCCTACTCTACTTTGCCTGCAGAGCCATTCATATTTTCTGCTTTCCCTTCTTTGTTTCTGATCTGAGGCCTTGAAGGATGGTTGGAGAAAGACAGCAACAGGGGATCTTATTGTAGTATAACATGCCAGTATTGCAGTTAGTGTAGACAATTACTTAGGTCTTAGTGAGAAGGGCAATTTATTCCAAGGAAGAGATTGCCTTAGCATTGAAGTAGCTCAGCAGGGAGGACTGATGACTCACTAAAATATGGATTGAGGATGACCCCCAGTGAGGAGCTGAAATTGTCACATGAAGAGCAAAGCTGGAGCAGCAGCTCTTTAGCTACATGCAGCAATTTGCACTGAGTAGGATCTGCCCACAGTGGTAGCCTAAAAGGCAATATATTTGCTCTTCCTGAATCATGTAGGAACTTCAGAGACTCCCAGGAGAAATAAGTGTGATCTAGAATAGGTCTTGCATTAAGAAAGTACATGGTTTTATTCTGCACTTGTACATACTTCAAGGAAAATATCTCAATACAACCAGGAAAGTTGGAGTCCAGTTCCCATGTGTTTGGTCACAAGTCTCCCCTGCACACTGAAAAGTTAAATTATAAAAATTCAACAAAATCCCAAGCCTTGAATGGATTCCTGTCAAGGACTTGGGAACACTACCACAAGAATGCAAAGATGCCAAACTACAGTAATTAATTCCAGATCTGTGCACTCCAGGGTCACCCAACTACAGATACACGATCCAAATCAAGCAGATGAGAGCATTACTACTGAATTAGTGAGGTGACAGTATTTGTGAGAAATTTACTGCATCTCAAACCACTGACTCACCATCAGATCTGGATTCTGGAGACTGGGCAGCACATACCCACTCCCCAGAAGATGTATTAGAAGTGTACTTCTAAGCTTTCTGGTGTCAGTTGTGAGATCTCAAGCCTGGATTGCTTCATATTCTATGGTCTTGAAATCACCAAGGGACCATGATAACACTTTGAAGAATCTTGCAGTTAGATCACACAGAGTTAAGGTCTGAGTTTTGAGATTCTTAATGTGAGACAGATCACTGCCATGTACAACAAAAAGCAGCCTTGACATCTCTAGAGTAAGTGCTCTTGTTCTTGGCTTGAGCTTCTGGACATTATTATTATTTAAAGAGTTATTAACAACAAAAGGGAACATAGTTCAATGAGACTGATAGCTAATGAATGCACATTTCATTTACACTAATGCAAATAATTATATAAGCACTTGAAACAGAAGCAGAACACAACTGTCCACATCATTAATAAGCTTTTAGTAGTTATGGAATTCTGAATATAATACAGTTGCTTTCTTATACTATTCCCATTGTTGTTATCATTCATTTCCTAGGACAGTATTTGCACATGCTGCAGAGGGTACATCACAAAGCCAGGGCTGAATGTGTGCTGCACCTTTTCCTTGGTGCATGCCTTTGCCACACTGCACACTCTGCACACGTTATCATCCACTCACACCAATTCCAGCCCTTTACTGGCTTTGTCTTCCTTTGGGCTGGGGAAGTGCTGTTGTTTTTATAGATTGTGCCAAAGCTTGGCAAGCTGCAAAACTATCTCTGTCTACGTTTGACAGTCAGCTTCCTCCTTGGAAACACCAACTGCGTGGCAGAGAGGATGGTCTCTGCCAGGCTCGGATGTCTCATCCCTGGGAGGTGACACAGGGCACCAGACTTGTGCTAAACAATGGGCACAACTGAGGGTTGTACAGCAAAGCATATGGCTGTGAAAATAAGATCTACATGAACTGACCTGGATTACTTCAACCACTGCAGAAACCCAGACACCTTGCAATCTTAAAATCATCCCAATTTTCATTTCATTAATTATAGCTACTGAGAAATTACCTTCAGATCCAGGTGTCACTCTGAGACTAAGCAGACCACAAACACCAGTGGAAGGTATTAACTCCTAGAGATACTTTTTCAGAAGTTAACTATAGGGAATGACTGATACTTATTTAGCAGACACAGAGCCCTCTCTAACCTCTTCATTTTCTGTGATACTTTTCTTTTACACAGGGTATACAAAATTCCTATGGAGCTTTTTTCCTACAACGTATGTACAGCATATTTTAAATAGACAGTTATTTCACCAAATAAGATTACATAAAACTTTCAAATCTCCATCTCTCAAATCTCTTTAGAAATAAGTAGGCATGTACTGAATTTCGTTAAAAAGCTCAAAAGAACTTCCCTTTTGAGTTATTCGCCCTTTGATTTTTTTCTAGTGGATTTCTGACTTTTACAAAAGGGGCACAGAAAACGCTTTGCAATTCAAGTGTGGGCCACAATGTCATTTCCCCCAGCATAAATCCATTTGCAAGGTTCTCTGCTGTATTTCCCATGTGTAATGCCCAGGTGTAAGCTCCTACTCCACAGAACAAATAGGAGATGATACCATCACTCAGTCTAACTTAGTACTGGGCTGGGTAAAAAGGAGGGAGATTCACTTTCTGATCAATGTCTCTGCCCTTTCCTCCAAGCTCAACCTTCTGAAGACCTTGACTGCAGCACCCTCGAGGGCTGGCTGCTGACTAACAGTTTGAAACCCACCATTAGGACTAAGGAAGCATTAGATGATGCAGCTCAACTTCACACAGAACAGGCTCTGAAGTTTGATGACTACACTTACATTACAGAAGAAGCAAAAGCTACTCTGGGCTTGTTAGCTGGCATGATTGCAAGATTCACACTTCTGTTAGGAGGAATTGTGGTGAGTCAGCAGGAGCATCAGACCCTAACTTCCATCAGCTGGCCTAACCAAACCTCTCCTCTGACAGCTGAGTGCAATATTCTCCCTGCTGGGAGGAACTGCACTCATCTGAAAAGATATTCTTTCTTGCCTTGCTTGAACATCCAGTATAATCACCTGTAAATAATGACATTATTACTTTGCTCTGTGCAATCTATGAGTTGCACGTTGCCATGACCAGAGTTGTACATTGCTTTCACTGAGGTGATCTGGAGGCAAAATTAATCTGAAGGCAAAATTTGACCCTCTACATAATGTGGGGAGATAGGGCTTACATGATGGATACTACCATACCTATATTTCATTTATATTTTAGTAGATAGCCCTTTTTAATTCAAAGTTTCTGATAAGATTCTAGCACAAAAGTTGACACAGTTGTGTGTTTCTTTTTTTTTTTTTTTTTTGTTTTTTTTTTTTGTTTTTTTTTTTTTTGTTTTTTTTTTAGCATGCATTATGAATGTTATGGCAAAAACTAAATTTGGAGGAGTCTGTAGTCAGTGGATTTGAAGAGACTGGAGGATGCCACAGGATTATGATGAACCTAAAATTTTTCCTCAGCCACCCTGCCCCTGGCCAGGCCACACAGTGGAGCTGTGCAGAGTGATTTTAAATGACCTCTCTCTCCAGTACAGAAGATCCTAGTCATAGTGCAGAGCTTTTCTTAGCTAAATTATTATACTTCTTAGGTAAAAAAATAATTATTAGGTATAAAACAGATCTCTTGCAGAAAAAGAAATATTAAAGGCCTACATCATCTAACCTTTCAATAAATTTCTTTAATGGAATCTACAGCAAAGAGATGAAAAGTAAGTGTGACTTTATGCTGTCTAAGGGATTTTCCTTACTCAGAGGCAGATTTCTGTTGCTTCATGTTACTGCTGTAACTGAAACCAGGAAGGCCATGTTCAGAACAAAAGCTTGGGTCTTCACCTCTGAAGTAACTGACCAGATCACTTATTTTGTTCAACAGTTAAACAAAACAAACTGACATCCAGACTGACTACCTCAGTCCCCAAAATTCTACCGCATACTCAGGTAAATATCCACAAAGATAAAATCAATTTTTTTTAGAACTGGCTTTGTAAACTGGATTAACCTGCCATCTGCTAGGAAGCCAATGATCTAATTTAATTTATTCTCTTCTACCTTCTGTGTAAGCACAGCTTGTCAACTCCGGTGCTACATGTTTGGCAGAATGTGAATAAGAGCCTTGGCTCCAGTGCAAAAGAGACACTCAGTAGTGAGGAGACATCAAAAAAGTCCTGTGCAATAAGTACTTACTACCTGCGAGATGAACTTCAAAGGACAAAAAATCCTGCATATGTGAAGCTCCTCCAAATTGCTGACCTCCACTAAAGACTTCTGTTTAGCTATCTCTGCTTTTTTACAGAATCTCAGTAGATCATCCCCCTGAAGCCCAGACTTCAGAAGAAATGTATATCAGCAGCTGACTATTCTTTCTGCACCTGCTCTAAGTGCCAGAAAATTATTTGTTTCTGTAATTGCTAGCAGGTTCTGTTTATAAAACTGGATTTCACTTTGGCATAAAGCCACAGATGCACCAGTGTCTTAGTTCCAGTAAAGGTGAATTAATGAGAAAAATACCTGAACACAAGAGCCAGAATCTAAGTTTTGATCATGACCTTTAGAAGAGGTGATCTTCTGTAAGCTCATTTTACAATTCTGCTGTAAACAGATTTCAGAATTTCAGGCTTTTAATATTTGATACAGTCTTCAGAATATTTTTAAAAATCCATATTAAAGTGGCAAATTGTTTTGATCATCTAGGGCATTTAATAAAGACTTCTTCCACGTGTTTGTTATAACCATCTTAACTCCCAGCACTCTCCTCTTTCTTAAGAAGTCTTATCTTTATACCTAATATATTTTTATACCTGAAAATACAAATATACCCCCCCTCCCCTGCAATCCTCCTAGAGGGATGGTGGTTTCATTTTTCATTACCGAGTCATATTTTATACTTAGGAACAAATAAAACCTAGTCTTGGGCAACAGTAAATGCTTCTCCTCTGAATACTTAAGAGATTTGTGACAGTATCATGCTCCTCAGTAATCCAGGAGAGCAGACATCACAATTCCCAGCTGAGAGATCCTGATGAATCTGTCTCAGTGAGAGCTCCCCCACTAAGGAGTTCAATGGCATTTCAGGGTTATGCATCTGTATCACAATGTTTGCATAACCCTGAAACACCTAGCACTGTTTACTATACCATTATATTCTTCAGTGTACAGCAGTATATTTTCCCCTTGATCCCTCTCTGCATAATTCCTTTTTTGCTACTTTTATACATTGTCTAAAGAGACACAAGCAATGTTATAAATCTATGCACTGAGATACATATGTCCTTAAAATTTGGCCAGCCTTTCCCAATGTTGAAACCATCATTCCTCTCCCATGTACATGGAGTGAGAAATGACAGGTCACAGTGTCAGGCAGCACAGAGGCTTTAATTTCCTTACCCTTCATGTGAGTATAATTTAAGACCCAACACCTACCTCCAGCGCCTACTCATAAATAGTGATAATATCATGAAGGATAGGGATGACTTCATATTCATACTTGAGAATTCATTTGTATATAAAATAGTCATTTCATAGTCAGGGATGGTTAAATCCAAGAACATGAGATGCAATTTTCAGAGGCACTGAACATTTGCATCACCTGCTGAAATCAATAGGAACAGTAGGAGTTCTGCGCCTTTGATCAATAGGACCAGTGATTTGCAAGTCCAAAATCAGCTGCTGATAAAATGGTAAAGTATCATGGAAGACAAATCCTACTCACTAACGGGCTAAAAAATAACTAGTAAATGAGCAGCCACAGCACCCATTGTATTGTCCTTAAAGGAAATGACATGGTGTTGCAAAAAACCAAAAGAAATACTGTATTTCTTATTCTATCTCTTGCATTTGCCTAATTTATTCTTTAATTTTTTGGCAAGACTCTCAGGCAGACCAGGAACTGCTGGTGGAGCTGCTGCAGCCCCCCATGCATTGGTGAGAGGCATCAACATCACCTCCCTGAGGTGTGTCCCAACTGCTCACCTGCCTCACTGCCCACATATGTGGGCAAATTAAACAACCTTGCCCCAGATTTATGTGATTTACATTTCTCAACACACAGGAAAACAGAAAAATGAAAAATAAAAGCATGCAGGACTTTCTCCATAGAAAATAATTCAACGCATTTACAATTACATTTCCAGTAGTGTGAAGACCAAACATGCACTTTATGAAATAAGTTTTTTCTGGAGTAACTACTATGACTTTAGAACCTATTCACAGAGATTGCTCCTGTTGAAGTGAAAATATGTGTTTTTCTTGATAAACTAAAGATTTTCAATAAATCTGCTTTTATACAACCATCAACAGTGTTCTATAATTTCCATACTGTCCATATAATAGTCAAATTTATTTCAGAAAGGCCAAATAGTAAACACAGTGATTATAGGCCAAAAGAGAAATAGTATTTTTTTAAACTGAGTAGTAGTTCACAGGAGAGAGAATACAGAAGAATTACATGTTCTTATGTAAAAGCTTTGCTATTGAGTCTCACTGATAAGATGGAAAGGCTGAAAAATAAAAGAACAAAATAATTTTGCTAGTTCACCTTTTGACTGAAAAGAAATCACAGCTTAGAGCACTCTGGCACAGGTCTCAGTTCATTACAAACATAAGACCCACTTATAAATTTTGATGTGGAATAAGCTTCATGTCTCTTAAGACTCTGGAGATGTTCTGACTTTAGACTGAGATTTGGGCGTAGTTTTAAAAGTAACATGTAGCTCAAGCATTAAATAGCAGTGAAAAATACTTGAAAAAGAACATTTAAGTTCTTAGATAAGGAGAAGACAAGGCTTGATGTCAAAGCTTGATCAACACTCATTTGGCCTGAAATTGCAGTTCATGGTAAGTTAATGCAGGCTATGCCAAAAAATACAATGATGAAAACAATTTTGCCTTTTACAAGTCCCCCTTATTTTTCCAGTAACAACTGGTGAGCTGATCACAGGTTAAGTTTGGTCCTGAAAATAAAATGAGTTTTGTTTTACAGTGTAGGCCCACATCTGTTGTGATTGCTCAGACACAACTTCTTCTGACTTGAAGAAAACCTGGTGGAGTGAGGTATCTGAATAATGGTGAGCAAAGAGAAAACACTTGGGGGAGTGAATTTTAACTTCAGAGTGTTACACACAGTCTGAATTTCTATATTCAACTGCTTGTTTAAAACATGCACATTTAAATTTTTGATGTGAAAAGATATGCAAATATGCAAGCCTACAGAGCCAGTGAACTCTGAAAACCATTTATATGCTATGATTCAAACCCAGCAAAAGGGAAAGAACTAAGGTATCTGAGTCATAAGAAGAGACCATAAACTTATCTAAATATTTAACCAACCAGAGATGGGCAAAAGGAATATTCCCTTGGAATAAGCTAATTAAGACCACCTGAATTTGCAGGAAAGCTTACACAACTGAAAAATTTCTGGAGAAAACAAGAGCAAATAATGGCATCCTTAAAATTTTTTTGAATTAGAACTCCTGGATCAAAAATTTGTATTTTTCCCATAGAAAACATAAATAGGAATAGTAATAATTTATAAAATGCAAAGACATTTCCATTTTACCTGCTTCTGCGTAACTAAACATGCTACATCCTTGTGTTACCAAGATATGACAGACACATCTACAGGAGAGTCACACAGAGTTCTTTAATTCCTGGTGACAAGGACTGCTTCCAGCCTTCTCAGGCTGATGACATATAGCACTACATCCCTAGAAAGTTACAGAAATTTCAGTGGCAGACTTGAAATCTAAACAGGGATGAAAGAGGCAATGCTTCATCCAGATAAAATCTAAATAGTGTGGGTGGGATAAAATGTGCAGCAAACAGATGAGGCTCCAAAAATGATACAGCCTGTCCTAACCGAGGGCATATGCTCACCAGCTGTTATGTAAATCTGCAATTAATGGAGCTTACAAGGTCCTCAGGTGCTTGCAAATCATCATGCACCAGAAACTCTCAAATCTGCTTTCCCATATGCATTAGGTGAGGATGCTAGGAAAAAATCCCTCCTGATGAGCATCTTGCTGACAATACCCAGAACTTTGTCACTGTGGGACCGAAGAAAACCTCAGTGGGAAACAAGAAATTATTGAAATTTTAATAATTTCACTATAGATATGTTTATTCAGAGAGTATAGAAAATCAGTGGCCATTCATCAGTTTGGAGGTATCTGTACTTGTATTTCTGTCAAGTTTTACCAAGTATGAACTGCACTCTTTCAGGAAAACCTGGAATTATTCCCATTCAAGCTACAGGGTATCAGGCATACTCTGGCTCCTGCCACCTGTGAACTGCCATCTAAAACAACAGTCTAAGAGTGTGTGAGACAGCAAAAACAAATTACATTTCCCTTTGTTTACAGAATCCACAGTCACATTCTTAAATTCTACACACAGAATGTTCTTTAAAATTTTCAATTCAGATTGAAAACCCAATGCAATAATTAAAGTTCAGGCTAAATGTTATGTAGGAAACCACAAAGAATTGCTCTTCTATGTATGCTTGTAACCCCATTCAAGCAATCTCCAATACAACTGTCCTCCAAAAACAAACAAACAAAAAAACCAACAAAAAAAAACCCACACAAAAAAAAAAAAGAACCAAAAAAATCAAACAAACCCCAAACCTGAGGAAGCCCTTTCTAGCTACTCTGATAAACCTGTCCAATGTATTTTGCTAAAAAAATGGCAAAGTTGGTACTATATAACCTGTTTTTAAACATAAATTCAATAAAGGGATAACAAAATCTATCTTAGACAACATGGTATAAAATTATTTTAGAGCTAGTTGCCATTCTAGCAAATGATATAACAATTAGGAGGAAAATCATGTAAGATTTAAATGGTGATGAGACAGAAGAAATTAACTAAGAGTAGCA
The DNA here is from genome assembly GCF_026979565.1 of Vidua chalybeata. Lineage (NCBI taxonomy): Eukaryota > Metazoa > Chordata > Aves > Passeriformes > Viduidae > Vidua > Vidua chalybeata. The sequence continues at coordinate 9,785,611 of NC_071543.1, read as the reverse complement.
AGGCAAAACACAATTAAACATTACCAGTCTTTCAAAATAATTCTTTAAGAGAACCAATGTTGTAAGGCATAATATGAAAATCAAATCTTTAGAAAATATTGAAGCAATTAAAATCAGTAGGAGTCCTCTGCTAGTATAAACATATAATCTTGAATAATATTTCTTTCTCTGTTAGGCAGCATCAAGGTTAACAGAGTAGAAAGTTAATGAGAATTCTATATTCAACCTTTAGCCAATCCAGTGTTTTGTCTGCCAGGATTTAAAGAGCACCAATGGCAAATATTACCAGTAAAACATGATTTGTATTAGTGCAAAGCTAGCAAGATGACAGAGCAGAGGAGGTAAAAGAATAATCGAGCAGAGGAAAGGATCAGGGCTTACCGATGACATAGGTGAGCAACAGTGCCAGGGTCACTGTGATAGCAGTGGCACTCAGAGCTGTGCACTTCCAGTTGCAACACCTGTAAGGTTTGTTAAAAGTGAAGGCAGGTCTGGAAAAGGTACTTCTAGGAAGAGGCCTAGGAGGTGGAGAGTAAACAGTATTGGATGTTAAGGGATAGTTCTGACTGGCTGCACTGAAGATAGCTGAAGACCCAGATCCATGTTTAAACAGGAAATGCCTACAAAGAGAAGACAAAGAATGATGTTGTAAAACCACTTAGTGATGTAAAAAGCAAAAAGGAACTATATAAGCACTGTATAGTACATACTGCATATAGCCACAGAAAATATCAAAGACAAGAAACTGTATTTGAATATCCTCTGCAAGTTTTTCAACCACACCACCAGATGTCCAGCAATGTTTTAGTGAAACAACACATATTTATTTTTAGAATAAATAAATTCTAATTTCCCCATGTTTCAGAGTAATGCTGAGGGCAGGTTGTTCCTCAGTAGAGTACTGGGATCCTCCAAGATGAGCAGCCCATGTGCCTTTACACAGGTGTGACAGAGACATGGGAACTGCTGCCAGCAGTATCCTCTCCATCTACACCTAACTGGTTGATTCACCTGGAATACTCCAAAAAAGCTAAAGCCAGTGCCATTTTGAACATTTATTTTTTACCATGGAATACAAGAATTTTTTTAAAAAGTGACTACTTAGTCACCTGATTTACAAGGATAATCCATTCTGAAGAAATGTAGCTACTATATGGGTGAGCACAATTTCTTTACTGTTCTTAATTGAACAATTTTGAGAGTAGTTTTTATTCAAATGCTTTTGCCTACTGCGGTGATTCTCAAACATACTAAGAAAGAATTCATTTGGAGACCTATTTCAGCACACTTCACAGGATTGATTGCCTTCAAGAAAAAACAGTGAAGACTTACATTAGCACAAAAAATAAGGTAGAAAAATGTGCCTTGCAGAGCAGGCTCTGGTGCAGAAGTATAGAGCAGTTTTTTATAGGAGGAAGAATGGTTTTTCAGGATTGGCAAGGGCTCTCCAAGAGAATTTAAGAAAGGTTATTTAATGTTAAACAATAACTTACTGTGATATGTGCTCAGAAATTGTGGCAAAAGGGTTAGTTCAGGGCTGACCATACCAACCACATATTCTTTTGGAAACATCAGCTTTCTTTGGTCCTTCTTGCCTTTGTTTTATCTAAGGGAGCAAGCTTCTTCAGTGCCCTCTTTTCTGATAGGTGCACCTCTAAAAGTCATGCTACAGCACGCACCTAAAGGAGCTTAGAGAAGCTTGGTGTTCCTCTGTCTCAAGCTGAGAAAGCAAGTGACATGGTCCAGAATCTTCCCAATGGCAAATGTGCCTTTATGCCTTCAGCAAGGCACAAGAACAATTTTTGAATGCATAAATGGATCAACCAATCCATGCTGGGAGAATTTCTTTGACGAATACACAGCGGGATGCATGCAGGATCAAATACTCAAGAGTATGAAACATTGTTATACTATGACATTTGACTTTAAGAATATTGTAAATACATGTTCCTGAAATGGTAATTGCTAAAATGGTGTAATGAGTATGGTATTATGTATTTCCATTATAAGACTTTAAAAGAAAGGTTACGGTTTTCAAAATGCCAGATTATAGAAAATAAAAAGGTATTAGAGAGCAGTTTTATCTTTTAAAGAGCCCTTTAGTTACATAAAAAAGAAAGCAAATGAGAATAAAGGTTAGCTTGCCTTGCAATTTACAGGGCCTGTGTATCAGGAGTCTTATGACTAAACCACAAGAATGAAATTTGAGTATTAGTTACTTCTGCTTCATGAATATTACCCAAATGAGCTGCACTCAGACAAAATTAGACATCTGACCCTGAGTACAGCATCCTGGCAGTGCATCAGACAACACATTCTAGTCTTCCTTCCCACTGACTTCCACAGCTGTAAATACACACATTAGAAAGATGGCATAGCTCTCCACATTGTAATGTTACCTCCATTTTAGTTCAAAAATTATAAACTCATACACAGTAAAATAATAAATTCAAATGAAGTAATAGAACTGTTTACAGGACTATATAAACCTGCTTCTTTCCTATCAGGCCATGAGAACACAGTTGGTTATTTTGGATTCAATGCTTTGCTGTCACACATGAAAGCTTCTGCAAGTATGAGAAGTTTTTTCTCAGTCAGCAGTTAACGAGATGCACAGTCACTCAGACTTCTGGTAGGAAAAAATGTCATGGCACAATTCCTATTGATATTTAGGGGAATAGAAGCAGAATCACCACATAAAATAAGACATGTTATTAGATAGAAGCATATATATATATATATATATATATATATGAGAAGTATGTATGTATATATACATACACACACACACATGTATATACACACAAATATTACAAATATAAAAAAATCAATTGTTCTTTGCATGCTTTACTTGTTCAAGACATAATCACAAAAACCTACTTATTTGATAATTTCTCATTTAAATTTTTTTGAAATTACAGCAAAAAGGTCTGATATTGGCAGTATTGATTGTCCTCTATGGTGCATAGCTCAAAGGTATCAGAGGTAAAGGGAAGGAAATGCTGAACAGAAAATTGTTATTATTACAGCTCTAACAACCTGCAATCAATAGCCAGGAATAATTTCATACTCTTGCACAGGAATTTATAACAAGAGCTTGATGATAAAGTGCTAGTGTGCAGAGGCACTTCTCTATTAGCAGCAGAGTGCACAGAACCTGGGTCCAGATCACTCTCTTTTGAACAGATGAGTCCATTCACACAGAGGAGAATTTACAATGCTCTAATTTGTAACAAAACTGAGATTCTGAAGCAATGGTACACTGAAACTGAGCTACCAGTGAAATAATGCTGAGAAAATGTATAAAAAACCCAATTGTTTATGACTTCAATTTTTGGAAAGTATATTGAGTACCCACAGACATTTCTATAGAATTTGAAAAACACTGGTGGCACAAAGACAAATTTCTAAAGCCAGACTGTGACTATGTTCTCATAAACTCAGATGACTCCTCATCTGTCTGAGCACACCACAGTTCCCAAAGGAGTCAGGACATGCTAAGCTGTTGCTATCAATTCTATAAAATCAGGCTCTCTTTCTAAAGAGCAAAATAATAAAACCTGCAGTTCAAAAGTTTAGATTTGACTGCAGCCTGATGTGTGCATTAATATTTGATCTAAGTGAAAAGCTAAGGCCTGTGGTGGACTTTTTTTTTTTAGTAAACTGAGAACACAAGAAAAATCAGCGCATTTATAAGGCTGATTGATAACATCACTCCTTCCAAGTGAAGAAAAACTAAATGTTCACAAAAACATCAAGAACATCCATAAAGAAGATGATAATCTCTTAAAAAGAGAAATATAGGACATAATCTGTAAGGCATTTGTTAGTGAAATGAAAGTGACTTAATATTATTACACTGATAACTCTAAGACATAAATAAATACTAAAGGCTCAGTAATAACTTCACATATAGAAGAGGCAGTTGGAAAGCATTCCCTGTTTGAGGTCACCACAATGTCTGTTTGGCTGTTCATCCATCTGTTCATCTCTACAAATGTAAGACTTTTGAACTTTGAATCCTCTCAAGAGAAGTTAAAGGAAAGAAAAAGATCCTACCAGGACCAAAGCCCTCCACAGCAGCAAGGGAAGCAGCAAAAGCCCTGGTGAGGCTCCTTTGCTGCACGGAGCTCTCTGCCCTCCTGCCCGGCACGCACTGGGGAGGGAAGCGGAGCCACGGCTCACCCGCCACGGACAGGCCCAGAGAAGGAAAGGGAAGGGACTTCTTGGGAAGCTCAGCTGGCACAAGGCCTGAAATCAGAGCTGTTAGTCCTGCTGGTGGCAGAACCCCGTCCATTCTGTGGAGATGCAGTTTCCTGTGGCTCATCCGAGTTTAACCTCACAAGGAATGGCAGATAATTCCAAGAGAACACTTCATACAAATTATGAATTCTTAGCTAGGAGAAGGTTAGAGAAGAGTTCATTTCTTTAAACGCTTCTCCATCAGGATATTTCTTTATGTACTTCTGGCTCCTTATCTGGAACAGCAATTTAAGTCTTATAAAAGTTTGAAGCAACATCCCATCTGAATTCATGTGACAATAACAATACTATTACAGAAACCAGATTAACCCCACACAGAATTCTGTAATTAAATTCTGAGAAAATATTTTTATATCCTGATACTGTAGAAATGTCCCTCAGCTTTGTCAAGGGCTTGGTATCACTTTTGTAACTTTTTATGCATTAACTCTTTGCCCAGCATCTGTAGGCCCAGACTTTTATTTGTTCCTATAACATGCTTTCCTTCCATTTCCATTAAAAATCAAGAGTTTGTAAGAAGAAAAAATGAAAACCAACAACACACTTGAAAGGGAGCCAACAGCTAAGTTAGAAACACAAATCTTGCTATACCTTGGCTGAAAAATTAGTCTGCATTTCTCCTGGATAAACCAAGTAGGAATACATTTGCACCTGTATATGTTTCACATTCAAGAAGTAGTTACATAAAGCATTACAAATTGCTGCAAATCTATGTGATAGAAAAACTAAGAAGATTTCAGTTCAATCATCAAAGTTGCTCAATTTCTTTTCAACTACATTTTATAGCTGCCTATAATGTATGTAACTGTATATCTATACTGATATTTAATTGAAGTAATTCCTTTAGATGTCAACAGAAGTGCAAAGGAAATTTTTAAGAGGCGTAGCAGATGAAACAGAAAAAGGATTGTGTTTTTTGGCATAGCCAGAAAATATATAGAGATGGTAGCCAAAAGGGATTTGGAATTGATACAGTTTCCCATTTACTTTGGCAAACACTAACAAGAAGACATTGGTACCAGCCCATATTAAGTCACTTAATATTTCCTGTGACAGTAGTAAAAAGCAGAAATTCACTCTCTCCTGGTTTTCTATCCATTCTATTCTGTACTCAAAGTGGGAGGGGAAAGAAGAGGACACTTCCAAACTTACATAATAATCAGAATATATTTTTTTATAAATCTCCCATATGGCTCTCAACAAACTATACAGTATAAAACCAAGGCAACTATTATATATATATATATATATATATATCTAAAAACCAAGACACCCACTTGATCACAAAGATATACACACACTATACCCTCATCTTGAAAAACAACCCAGGAAAACTGTATCTGAATATAAGACATGACTTATAATTATAGATAGAACTGACCTATAATTTTATAGCCTTTGTTTCACCTTTTTATGTACAAGAAATATGGGAACAAAATGGTCATGGGTGAAGACAGAAATTACCATGAAAACTACTTATCTAATTTATTTTATAATTGTATTTTTCCATGATTTCCATGGATTTTATAATTGTATTTTTCCATGATTTCCATCCAACGATTTGTCTTTGGGAATAGAACCACTTTGTTAAAATTTCCTCTTTGAGCTGGACTTGCTTTTTGAATCATTCACATAGAATTGTTTCCCTTTATTCACCCATGTTTTCTTTACATGGCATCTGAAAACTGAGCACTGTGCAAGGATGTAAAAGGAATTTGTATCCCTCTCTTTTTGCTCCAGTACTGAACAAGTGGTGAGATGTGGCTCACTTGTCTGCTGTTGCTGGAGGCAAGCTAGGCCTGCTAACCAGGTGACTAAGCTTTCAAATCTGGCAGAAATCTGGGATAATAATTATATAAATATAGGATGGTGCCAAAATCAACCAAGAGCAGCTTCTATAATGGAACTGTTATCCAAAATACAACTGCTTTCTGTTTTCATTTGCTATTTAATGAAAAAAAAAAAATTACCACACTGAGGACATAAATTACTCTTGCATATACCAGTATGGGCTTTGCTACTCTGATACATGGTGACATCTCTACATTACTTCAGTAATCTTCAAAAGTGCTTTTCTGTTAAAATTTGCTGTAGCAATCCAACTCAAACAGCAGCTGAGTAAAACAACCAATGCACACAGAAATTTGTGATGTAAGCAAGGAATAATCTCATTGCTAGCTCTATCTTTTTTTTTTTTCTCAAGAAATGTTAACATTATTTTGTGGAAAATATGAAAAACAGTAGTTACAAGAATATTTATGTAAGTCATATAAAGTACATCATATTTGCAGAGTATTCAAGAAGGATAAAAATCCCAATATTGTAATTTTCTTGCCTATATTCTATGGCTGGAAGCATGACTTAAAGAATGGAATGAGTAACTGAAGTAGTTGCCCCTCAGTTCTCTTTGCCATCAATTTCCTTCTATGAATATTCATGCATATTCTGACTTTTGTTCCCAGCATTTCAGTCTACTTCCAAGTACCTACGCTCACATGCATATGGTCTAACCCAAGCTGTGCAGCTACTGTGACAAATAAGACAAAGTTTACCTGACAAGAGATGTATCACATTAACTACATAAATACTATTTAGTCTTTGAATCCAGCTTACCTAGAAATAGCTAGCCAGAAAATAGAAAATTTTTGGGCAGTAACATTACACATACATATCTGATTCTTTTGGAAATTAAAAGGAAGAATTGTTTTCATGTCTCTGACCACTTCTCACAACCTAGACCCTTTTTATTAACCTGTATTTACTGTTCTCTTTCAAAATTTAGATTCAGTCTACTTCTGGTTTTGTAAAAGAAAACACTATTTCATAGAAAGCTGAAAGGCTGCTTGCTTATTGGTGGCCATAAAATCACAATATAGCTTTACATTTAGTTATAACTTTATATACCATCACATTATTCAAAATAATGAGCAAAGAGTATCTGCAGTGTGATTGTTCAAGTTACTATATTTGGCCTCCATAAAAAACCCTTACACAAATACTATTCCACTATTCCAAGGAAGCCCACACCAGAGTTTCTCACAAAAAATACAATACAATTGTAAAATACAATTTAAATTGCCCTACTGTCTTTAGTGACTGGACCTCAAACTACTCAAGGCAGGACCCTCAAGTGCCATTGCTGCTGACATGAAAGTTGTACTTCATTGTAGCTGACAAATGTTTATATTTTTATTTCCATAAAAGACACCTTCCTTCTCGCATTATTAAATTTAAGGTCATATTTACAGCTTTTATTTTCAGTTCATGGTCCTACTGATAGTCTTCAATTTATCTTTTGGAATTCAGAAGACAAGTATTTTCAGATCTTTTCTTCTGTGCATTGAAAACACATGGGACTCAGAATGAATTTAAAACCCTTGCCATGTGTCTGTCTTTAATATGGTCAGCCTCTACATGTGTTGATTTACTGTTTAATTAGGTAGAAAATGAGAAAATACAAGAGAAATGTCATAATAGCAAATACTGACCAACATAATTTGAAGAAAAGATCATAAAGGAAGCCCTCCCCTGCATTTATTCTTGGAATAGCCCCAGATCTGGTCATTTAACTCAGGAGTAGGCTCCATTTGCAAGCAAGTTCCCAGTGAATTGCATTGCTCAAGTAGAAAGTGTCTCCCTGTTTGGTGGCTTATGAACATTAACACCTGTCTGCCTCGGGAGCTGTAAAAGCTGCTCTGCTTGCTATGGAAACCTTGAACTGGGAAACAAATCAAGGCACAAAAAAGTGTTTTGAGTCTCTGCACTGGAGGCAGGATTTACAAGTTCCACAAGATGGTCAAATGCCAAGACCAAGAAGAAAGATCAAACCTTCCAAGAGCCCACACTGAACTGTGTGAATTTCTAGATGCAGTTTTATTTAATTATTTTTCCTCTTAAAATTACTCCAGCTTACACAAAATGGGACTATATGCAGGTGTCTGTGATTTGAAAGGCTATCAATGTACTTCCTGAAGAGAAAAAACAATTATGAGGTTGATTTAAAAAGATAAACCATTGTACAGAATAAATCTCTTGCTTGTTGTCAACATCTCCTCTACATCGAACAGAAATATAACCAAGTTATTTTCAGGAAAACAAATAGAGCTAATCCTACCTATACACCTTAAATAACTATGTAACACAGAAAGGAATGATTCCATCTGTATGATTATTCAAATACACTTCTTGAACTCCAAAACTCTCAAAGTTTTCAAGTGTTTAGAGACATAATCAAACTTTAGGGCTCTGAAATATTGCTGAATTGTAACTAAAAATAATAACTGCCTTGAACCCCAAATACTCCTCTTATTACTCTAGTACTTCAAAGTTTTATATAAATTAATGATAATTGAATCTCAGGTTTATGGTCTGGTACCTCACTGTCCCCTTAGAGGACCTATTACCATGGTGATAATATTGCTTAAATTAAGCTGTCTTTTTGCTCAGGACTTGGCTCATTGCCAGTGCAGTGAAGGGAGATTTCAGTCCATTCAGCACAGCATTAACCTTTCTGCCAACACTGCTAAATGGGCTGCAGGAACTAGGAAGAAATCTGATTTAAAAAAGGAAGGAACAAGCAAATATATGAAATACTGATGCACAAAACAGGAGTAAAAACTCCACTTTGAAACAAAATCAAAATTAGCTAAATTTTGAGATTTAGACATAAGAGTTAAAAATTCGAATGCTTTGGTAATCTATGTCAAAACTTAACTCAAAATAAGTGTGACCAATGGTTTATCCATGAGGATAAGACTATAAGGAGAATAAGAAAAATGTCAGGTAAAAATCCCTACTTAACATCTAGATTTTACTTCTTCTCTGGGGATTTGACTGAAGTGGGAAAATAAATAGCAAACAGCAGGGAAAAAAAAACAAACTAGGAAAGCAATATATGGAAACAAATACTGAGTTAACTAGAAGGGCATGGAGAAAATGAAAAACATTCTTTGAGCTATCAGGGTTTAATACTTACTCCATAAAAAGTAGTAAGCTATGCTCAGATGGGGCTGTCGGAGATAATGACAATGTATTACACTGTAAATCACAAGATTTGAAGCACTAGAGTAAAGTATCTATGAACCCTGAAAAAACAATTATTTTAGTGGAAAGGAAGGGAATAGGCAATAGGTTGCAAGTACTTTATTCTTGGGGAGAGGGAAAAAAACAATTTTTGTGAGAGCCCAGTAATATTATCCTAAAAAAGAGAATCAATGTTTCCTGTGTTTTTATGTGGTGTGAGAAATCCTTGCAGTCTTTTTCTGGCAATGCTTAAAAATTATTTCTCTGTGTGACAATGAAATTACTGCATCTTCATAAGAAATTTTAATAATGGCTATGTTTATTTTTCCCAGACTGCATTTGCATCTCTGGGCACATTACAGTGCTGAAGGCTGCGGCACAGTCACCAGTTTGAGCTGCTACACCTCCTACAGGTACAGCTCTTCTCCAATTCCCTCAGCAGCAGGTGTTCCATAACATGTCCTCTGGAGTTCTAAAGCTGTTCTTAATTCTTATTTTTATTTGGGTTGCTTATAATCAGAATAACTGCCAGAGTTAGGGAACTGGCCTTGGCAATGACACACAGACAGACTTTAATTTTAGCTTTTAGTGTGAACTTGAACAAGTAATTCCATCTTTCCAAGTCAGTCTCATCATTAAATAGTTGCATTAGTAAGTTAGGTCTTGACAAAACTGCTTTGCAGATTAGTGCGTGTAACACCTCTAGGTGAAGCACAAAATAAAATTTCTGATTTGCCCTTTTCTATAAAAATGTAACCAGGTTTTGCTGTACAAGAAAACTTTCAAACATATACACCACAGTATATCTTCACTGCAGCCCTTTGCCATCTAATCTAGGGTTTCAAACTTTAATTACGTAAGAGTACATTTTTAATTTGAGTATTACAAACATTTTCAGAACTAGAGAATTTTCTTTTACATAAATATGACACATTAATATGGCATATTATGAGCAGACTCATCAACTTGCTTCATTTCTGTCTGTCCAGAGTGAATAGGTTTTACAGTCACATGATTAGATCTAGGAAATCTTTTCCTGTCTGAAAATTCTCTAATATTCCATGGCAGTAGATACAACATCAAACATATGTTCTGTTTATGGATTAACAGGAGATACAGTTGGAAGAAAAGCTGAACATGTGTATTCTGATTTTTGCCCAGTGGTTACAGTAGGGAATACATTACTGTCTAAGTCTTCTTTTTGATTGCAAATGTTCTATATTTAACAACAAAAATATCTGCTTAGATCTATTAGGTATGTAGATATTAGCTAGATTTGGTATTATTAAAGATTTGGCACAGAAACATACCATTGAAATGTTTCTCTTTATTTTGTAGGATTATTTTTAACAGGCAGCTAAACATTAATGGAGAAGGAAAGCAAGGGAATCCAGATATTAGGCCAAAGCACCAGTTCAATTCTAGCAGAATCATTCCCTGGTAAAGGAAGGGAAAATAAGCTGCAAACCCTTCATTTTCTCTAAGGCTGTACTGTGCACTGTAGACTTCTGGGAAGTGGTGATCACAAATGTTTCTTATTACAGCGCTCCCCTGCTATAGCGCTTGTCTGCACACAAACTGCAGATACCTCCTGGCAAACAGACTCACAGGTTTTCCTTATGGATTATCCAGCCTTTCAGCCAGCTTCATGAAAGGCTTCTGATTGGAAGCAAATTATTGCTTCCAATGGGGAATTGTGTGACCAGTGGGGGCATGAAATCAGCTGAAACAACCACTGAAGGGTCAGAACGTGGAAAATTCCCAGGCTCTGTGAATGACTAATGTGTGGCCCAAAGGATGTTTTCCAGTCTGAATTCCTACTTCACTGCACAGCCCTTTATATAATTATAGATATAGCTATATATCTCTGTATTTGTCCTTTAAGAGAAGCTTCAAATTTGCAAAAAAATAGTATGAAACCAGAAAATATAAACCAAACTCAAAAGAAAAATACATTGCAAAGTATTGAACCCAATGAAGTCTGATGGAGATGTACTGAACAGGGATGCAGAGCCTTAAAAAAATCTACCTGACTTTTAATTGAAACGAACCAAAAGTTCATGGGACAGAACACCCAGAGATCACCCTTCTTGCAGCATAAAGTATAGGCAGATATATAAGCTTGTTACACCAGAAACAGCAGAGATTTATCTTTATAAAGACTGTGTAAGCAGAAGCTTCTAGCTCCAGATGGATCAGCTGAACTAAAGAGTTGTTTATGTTCACTTTTTCAGAAAAGTTTCCATCCTCCTTGATTCTTTTTGAGATTTTCCTTAAGACAAATAAGGAAGGTTTTATTTCAGAATGAATTGGTGTGTTCCTCAATCCCAACTTAATAGCAGAATTAAAACTTGACACTTCTGATGAGCAGCAGTCAAATATTTAGAGACATATATTAAGATTAATTTTTGTAATAAAATAAAACCAACTTCATTATAAAAGAACAAAATCTAGGTTCCAGTGATTAATTGTGATAACTGGGGCTCAGACATACGTGTTAAAAATCCCCCGAACATTTCTGTGCATAATACTTCATATTTTCTGGGTCCAATTAGGGGGATGTCAAAAATTTATCTGTTTCATCAGACACAACTTTCACAAACTCTTGTCCTTTACGTGCTTTAAAATGGCAAAACCCAAAGGAAACCCTAGTTAAAACCTCCTGGTACTCTCTTGACAATGAAGAGGAAGAAGACCAAAAATTAAGATCTTGTTTTAAAAATCAAGTCAGCAAACACAGCTGTAGTTGAAAGCAATCAAATTAGCTAATACTTATCCGGAAGAGGTGAAAAAAAAGCTTATTATAGTCAAAAAGTCAGAGAAGATTGTGCAGAGCTTTGGGTATTGAAAAGTAAGTTGCCTGAATACAGAATGTGTTTGCTCTCAATTGTTTTTCAGAGCAGATTATTTGCATAAATTGTGAATGAGCCTGAATTTGCACCCTCCCTTTCCAGCTGCCAGAGGTAAGTCTTGCCATGCCCAATATCTCTCTTGGTATCATTTCTCCATCGCCAAATGACAATAAAATTATATTTGGCTATATATGCAATAAAGTACTAAATACATATTGAGGAAAATATTATTTTAGTATTATTTCTGTTCTTTTCTTATCAACAGAAAAGCTACAGCCTGACTAGATGATCTCCAAAGGTCCCTTCAAACCCAGATTCCTGACTGTGTGACTCCAGAAGGACACTGATGAAACCAAACTTCTATTTGCTGGTTACAAAATGGTCCTGGGAGAATGTGGGAGGGCAGGACAAACACACCAGCACATGACCATAAAATCCCAGTGTGTAACCTACACACATTAAAGGAATCACTATCTTCCAAAACTTTGCGTAATGTGCTTTTTTGAATATTTTTGCCCTAGATGAATCAAGCAAATACGGCCTCACATGGCTATTTGAGATGGTCTCAAAGCCAAACACGTTGGCATGTCCTGAATGACAGACTTGCAACTGCCCATCACCAGCTTGTGTCCATGTCAGGCCTCCTTCCTATCTTGTTTCTTCTCCCCTCGACATCTGAGATCTTCTGCGCACAACCGCGGTCCATACCTGGTTTCCAGCGGGATGTTGCTGTTCAAGACCCAGCTGTTATGAAGGTGCACTGAATCCTGGGTGCTGGTGGGGGGTGTGGGGGCAGCAGGGCTGGGCTGGCTGCGGGTGGTCATGGATCTCCTCTGCAGCGAGTCGGCCGAGGGAGGCGGCTTCCTGGCACACGTGCACGCGTGTGGCGGGGGAGGCGGCGGCGGCAGCGGTCTGAAGGTGAACTGGTTGTGAGGGCTACCAGGCATGTCTGAAACAGCAAGGAAAAGACAACCAAACACACGGAGGGTTATTATTTTAGAAAGATCAAGACTGTCTTTAGATGTTGTTTTGCAGTTAGTGGTTCACTTATGTTCACCGTAATTAAAAAAGGAAAGGGGAAACTGAAGTCTTAAACTGAAGGAGGACAGATTTACATGAGGTATTAGGAAGTGAATCTTTGTTGTAAAAGTGGTGAGGCACTGGAACAGGTTGCCCA